>NC_051161.1:166772931-167072931 GCF_013339745.2 Dermacentor silvarum | reverse complement strand
AGGTCGAGGATAGACGAAGAACGGGCACTGATTCTAGTATAATCGGTCACCACCTGGTTTAAACCAAAACAAAAAACAAGTTCTAGAAGCTCATTGCAATTCGAGATTTCTGTATCACCGGGAGAGTAAGTATTCCAGTTAATTCCAGGAAGGTTGAAATCCCCCAAGATTATAATATTATCTCCTTGTTTCATATTGCACTCCATAAAGTGCCGCAGACAAGAAAGAACCTGGACTGGTGAATTTGGTGGCCTGTATATACCGCCTATGTGGACGGAACGATTCTTAAAAGTTAATGCAAACTGCCTCAAAATCAGCGGGGACAGGAAGTATAATAAAGTCAATGTTATCGCGAATCATTAACACAACTCCCCCACCTCTACCATCCCGGTCCTTCCTTGCCATTACATAAGACTTGGGAGTTACCTCACTATCTAATATATCTTTATAAAGCCATGTCTCAGTAATCGCTATAATATCCGGATCATGCTCTAAAATTATAGCTTCGATATTCTCGACCTTATTTAGTATGCTTCTTGCATTCACGTTGAATATCCTGAAGGAATCGTTTTTTAAAATTCAAGCGTGGTCATCCCGAGGGCGCGCTTGACATTCATAGTGCTCTTTCGTGATTTCATTCCACGCATAAAGGACATTATTGACTTTGATTTTGTCATATCGAAGTTTAACCTTTGCTCCCTTAGACCTTTCCTCCTGCGTAGAAACGCATAGACATTTCCATACCTCAACAATCCTTTTCGAATAATCCTCACTGATGCTTATATTCGTACCCTTAAGCATAGAGCAATAACGCAAAATTTTAGATTTGTTTAATGTTTATTTGTTTATTCAAAATACCCCCAAAGGCCCTCATTATGAGGGTATTCTGAGATTCAAATCAGCCACCCTAAGGATGATAGGTCGGTCTCTACCTTCAATCTTTTTACCTAGGCGATGGATTCTTTCAATTGAATTTATTTTCAGCTTCAAAATGCCGCTAAACACATCACCGTCCACCTTTTTCAAAAAAACATCATCAGTTTCCCGTCCATCTTCTCCAAGTCCTCTTATTATCAAGTTATTTCGCCTGGACCTGTTTTCAAGTTCATCAACCTTTCGGTTGAGAACATCTAAATTCCGGTCATGTTCGTGCAGACAGGCCTCAACTTTAGATGGTCTGCTATTTACAACATCGAATTCCTTCAAACTTTCTTCTATGGAAGAAAGCCTCGTATTCTTTTGAACGAACTTTGCTTCAGAAGAGGCCTGTTTTTCCTGAATTTCAGAAAGTTTACCCAGGATCGCTTTCTGCGTTTCAAGAAGTTCCTTGATCTTTCCGTGTTAGTAGGCCCAAGGATTTATTTCAACATCTCCTGATAACAACAACAACATCCCTGCCAGAGAGAAACATTCGCCGATACAACTCACAATAGTATGTGGACACGGAAGCACGGCCAAACAAAGGTAATCGCTACTAAAAACTTATTTCTTATCACTAACCTGCATGTACAAAGGTACGTGAGCCAACATTGTCACGGCCGTGCCGCCAAGTCCACTGATGTCCGTCGCTGCCGCAGCTTCTTTTATGCCCAAGAATCCGGCATGCCGACATCTTCTTAGTGACGTCAGGGTGCCCGAAGTAGGTGCGCGGTAGGCAGTGTCCACGTGCAGATTCAACCATGGCTTGCCAGAAACGGTGCTTGCATTGTGAAGACAGCCTTGATCGACGATGGACGAAGGCGAGATCAGCGGCGCTTTCGTGGAACGGTGCACTCCATCCGCCCGTCCAACAGATCCGCCACCGATGAAGCAGCACCCGAGCACAATCTGCATGTACAAAGGTACGTGAGCCAACCTTGTCACGGCCGTGCCACCAAGCCCACTCAGTGATTGATTGTGTCGTGTTGTCGAGGGTTTGGAGGAAGATTGAGAGACGTCAGGTTTTACGAGTGCGAACGAATAACTCTTTTATTGTTACGCCATGTTGTCTTTCTCCCCGAGTCCCTTGTAGCCGTCCCAGCCTTCCTAGCAGTGGGGCTCCCAACATGTATGTGGCGCCCTCTCTGGAAAGCGTTAAGAGTTCCTATGACACGACACCTTCCCCTTTTGAATAGAGAAGCCCTCAGCTTGCTCATAGGTTCAGGCGTTGCGGTGGTCTAATGGCTCGGCCACTGCGGGTGGTGTAGTTGGCTTCTTCTGAACAGCCCGTTCCTGCTTGGTTCGGTGGTGCAACTTCCGGCACCTCTTGCAGATGTGCTTTTGTGCGACGACGCTTCCTTGGGCCGATTGCACAACATAAGATCTCGGTGCATTTGACTCTCCAACGATGGTTCCTTAATGTTGGCTCCCTTCTCTGATCTGGACAACTGTATCTGGCTGTAGCGGTGGCCTGTCTCTTGTTTTACGCCTCCTGTTGTAGTGTTTGGCTTCTCGCTCACGAATGACCGCATTGTTTTGCCGGAACTGATGCTGGTATTCCCACTTGGGCTCAAGTGTTTCAGGCAGAGTAGGAACGTTAGTTTTGAGCTTGCGGCCCATGAGAAGCTCAGCTGGCGAGTAACCTTCGGGTCCAGGTTTAGCTCTGTGGGCAAGAAGGCCTTCCGCAACATTCGTGGATTTACGGATGATGTTCTTGGCAGTTTCGACAGCTTTCTCAGCTTCGCCATGCTTTGCGCGTAATGTGGGCTGGAGGTCACATGTCTTACACCCCAACTGCTCACAAATTGCAGGAACGCGAGTGAGCTGTACTGCGGGCCATTGTCGGACCTCAAAATGTCCGGAATGCCATAGCGAGCGAACAAATTACTAAGGAACTGCACAAGATGTTTGGTTTGTGTCCCACAAAATGCCATAGCGAGCGAACAGATTACTAAGGAACTGCACAACATGTTTGGTTTGTGTCCCACAAAGCTCTTCCAGTTCAAAAAACCTTCAGTAGTAGTCAACAGCTACTATGTAGTTCCTCCCTTCGTGGTGGAACAAGTCTGTGCCGACCACTAGCCACGGGCGTTCTGGAAGCGGTGTCTGAAGTAGAGCACTGCACGGGCCTAATTTTTCGGCCCGAGCCCGGCCCGGTCCCGCTTTACGAGGCCCGAGCCCAGCCCGGGCTCGTAATACAAAGCCCGAGCCCGGCCCGGGCCCGGGCGTACATGACCGAGACCAGCCGGGCGTACATGACCGAGACCAGCTTAGCTAGGGCCCGCCTGTGCATGACCACTCCCGGCCTGTAAGAAAAAAATTATTTTTTTACTTACAGATTGTACCGTATCTGTCAGCCTCACCTTCTCGGGGTTTAATAAACTTCAGTATATAAGCAATAAAAGGTCGAAATCTTTGTTTCTCCCACGGGAACATCAGTAATCCGTCCCATTGCCTGTGCTGCTATTTTTCCGCTGGTGCGCATGCACTTACCTTGATTTGTACTGATGTCATTTAGCATGCTGATGTCATTTAGCATGATGTCATTTAGCATGCAAGTATACAGGGTGTTTCATTTTAGCTGAACCAAATTTTTAAAGATTGCCTGTGGCACATAGCACAATTATAATCCTTAATCCTACTCGATAAGGGGGCCATTACTTCTACGAGAAATAAAAACACCAAATTGAAGAATTACCATAATTATGCTAATTAACTTTTTAATTATTATTTTACGGCACATCTTTCAATATACGAATTATAGCCGCCGAGTTCACCAGGCGTATCCACTTGGAACGAATTCTCAGGACTAAACCAGTTTCGAGATAATAATTGTCAAAGTGTCCGACGAAATCAATCAAATCAATTTATTCTCCAGTTTACATGCTGGACGGTCATTTTGGACTAAAGGCTACATATGCAGCTTGACGTGACCCAAAAGACCAGGCAAGGCAATAGTACAGCAAACAATGTGCGCACATGTACAATAATTCACATATAATTCCAGCTATCCCTGGAATTCCTCATAGACGAAATAGCTATGAACGGAAAGACAAAGAATATTTCCGTCACGGCGAGTTAACAGAATTGGAAAAAGCTTTAACAGAATGCATTTTAAACAACACTACAATAGCAATAATAGCTATACAAAACAACTCAACACCAGCTATACAACATAGCATGAGACTGAATTTTACAAGATTAACATTTGCTAAGAAAACGAAACAAGATGTACAAAGGCAGAATAATAATCACATCAGATACATTACAAGCGACCAAAGTATGAGCTGAGTTCTTTCTTACTGAAATTATCGACATCTTTGTATTTTTGAAAGTTAGTGGTAGGTTAAGTATTAACGACTGATGCTTATAGAGCGTTCTGAAGTATGGAATTGACCGTATCTCAAGATTTCTTGCGTTTGCATTGATGCGACGACGCTCTAAGGAGGCTAATTGTTTTATGTAGTTGCAAGCTGATTATGAGATGGATGGCCTAATGGATGGTCAAAACGCCTAATTGAATATTTAACATAATTACGCTAATTAACGTTTTAATTAATTATTTTATGGCACATCTTTCAATCTACGAATTATAGCCGCTGAGTTCGCAAGGCGCATACCCACTTGGAACGAATTCTCAGGACTGAACCAGTTTCGAGATATTAATTTTTAAAGTGTCCGACGAAATGTATGGGTGTTCCAGTTAACTTTATGAGGAAAACGCTGTTTTATGCAATGAAGCACAAAAGTAACTGGCCTTATCGCTAAAATAATGCAATAGAATCGACACTGGTAATAGTGCAATCGCAAAAGCGGTAACATGGAGCGGTTTGAGGAGTGATTCTTTGTATAATTTATTTTTCCTTAGCGGAAACAATGTTCCTTTTTGCGGAAAAGACGAAAATTAGCGTAGCTTGCACTGGCGGCGCAATGATAAAGAGACACCGGAGCGGATGTGTCCTGGCTTTTGGGCTAGGCTAAGCACTACCAAGTCATCCCCAGCATTTCCCTGAATTTATTTATTATTGATTGATTATCGATTAGCTATTGATTGGCTATCGATTGTCTGTCGCAAGATATTGATCACGTATTTGGGCTAGGCTAAGCACTACCAAGTTATCAGAATTTATTGATTATTGATCGATTATCTATTAGCTATTGATTGGCTATCGATTGACTATCGTAAGGTATTGGCCATGTATTTGGGCTAGGCTAAGCACTACCAAGTCATCCCCAGCATTTTCGGAAATTTATTGATTATTGATCGATTATCGACTTTCTATTGATTGGCTATCAGTTGCCTATCGATTAATAACTAAGTTTAAGTAGTCCCCACCATTCTTAGCTAGACTTATCCAGGCTCAGCTTCGCTAGTTCGCAGGTGTAAGTGCCATTGCAAGTGGACCCTTTCTGCACTGCTGCCAGGATCGGCCAACATTTTTGGATTCAGCAGACACATTACGCCCGGCTGAAACAGCTCCCCTGTTAAAAATGAAAACTTCATCTGTTTTACTATTTTCTTTGATAAGTTATACAGTCATTTGATAAGATATACAGTCAAGAGAGCGGTGTGGATTAGAGAAGAAACAGGGATAACCGATATTCTAGTTGACATTAAGCGGAAAAAATGGAGCTGAGCAGGCCATGTAATGCGTAGGTTGGAAAACCGATGGACCATTAGAGCTACAGAATGGATACCAAGAGAAGGGAAGTGCGGTCTAGGACGGCAGAAAAATAGGTGGGGTGATGAAGTTAGGAAATTCGCAGGCGCAAATTGGAATCAGGTAGCGCAAGACAGGGTTAATTGGAGATCGCTGGGAGAGGACTTCGTCCTGCAGTGGACATAAATATAGGCTGATGACGACGATAGTCATCTTCCACGTGTCAATTCAGCTTGGCACAGAATGCATTGAACCATGCAATGCATAACGGTCACGTGTGCTCGAAGGCCTACTTAGGCCCTTCAATGAACGGGCCCGAGTCCGGCCCGGGCCCACGGCTTTTAGTCCGGGCCCGGCCCGAGCCCGCCAACAAACGCTTCGGACGGCCCGGGCTTTCGGATCGGCCCGGGCCCGTGCAGTGCTCTAGTCTGAAGCAACAATTCGTTTGCCACAGGACGGTGCTTTGTGCAGGTTTGGCATCTCCTCACGTACGTTTCAACATCCTGGCTGATTGCTGGCCACCACGAAGACTCCCGTGCTCTTGCTCGGCATCTCACAACGCCTTGGTGTCCTGTGTGTAGTCGCTGCAGGACTTCTTTGCGTAATGAAGGGGGAAGACTATCCTTGTGCCCCGAAGTAGGAGTCCCTGTACGATAGACAGTTCATCGGCCACACTTTCATACTTGCGCATTTCTGTTTTGGGCCATTTGGTAGTGCAGTAGTGCATGACCAGTGATGTCGTTGCATCTTTTTGCAGCTCGACCTTGATCCTGTTCAGCATCTCAGTTGATGCTGGCAGCTGCTCAATGGTCAAAAGTTCATACTCTTCTATGACGGATGCAAGGTGTTTGTCGGAGCACTGCAGCGGTTTACGCGACAAGACATCAGCTGTGTGCATGTCCTTTCCTGGTATGTGTGGAATCGTAAAATCATACTCAAGCCCACGCATGCGAAAGCGCTGCAGTCGTGGTGTCATTTCGTCAATGCGTTTTGTTGAGAACAAAGGCACCAAGGGTTTGTGATCAGTCTCTATGCTGAACTGCAGACCGAGCACATACATCCTGAAACGTTCACACGCCCACGTTGTGGCAAGTGCCCCCTTCTCCACCTGAGCGTACTTTTGTTCTGTCGGTGTCATTGCCCTGGAAGCGTATGCCACTGGCTGCCGCTTGCCGTCATTTGTTTCGAGCAGAACAGCTCCCAAGCCATAGGAGGAGGCATCAGCTGATATCGTCAGAGGCCTTTGTGGATCGTAGTAGCACAACACTGGTGTTGTCGTTAGGTCACCCTTGACCCGATCGAAGGCTTCTTGTTGAGTCTGGTGCCAAATCCAAACTGCTTCATCCAGCAGCAGGTCTCGCAAAGGTTTCGTCTTTTCGGCCAGTCCCGGGCAAAATTTTGCCAGCTGGTTGACCATGCCCAGGAACGACCTGAGCTCAGTGGTGTTCTCTGGCGGTGGCATCTTTCTGGTGGCTTCAGTTTTATCCTGGTCAGCAGCGATACCCGCTTCATTCAAGATGTGCCCGAGAAACTTGATTCTTCTTTTGCTGAATTCACGCTTGCGTGGATTTGGAGTCATTCCTGCGTCCTTGAGCCTCTGAAGCACTGCTGTGAGATTTGCGTTGTGCTCCGCCTGGTTTTTCCCAAAAGCGACGATGTCGTCCTGGTCGCATGCTATTCCAGGGAGTCCCTCAAGAATGCGAAGCATTTCTCGCTGAAAGAACTCTGGCGCTGTTGCAATGCCAAAAGGTAGTCGCAGGAACTGAAATCTCCCAAACGGCATGATAAATATAGTCAATTCCTGGGACTCTGGTGCGAGGGGTGTCTGCCAGTAGCCAGAATTTGCATCGAGCTTGCTGAAAACTTTTGCATTGGCCAGCTTCGCCAAGTTTTCTTCAACTGTAGGCATGATGACCCTTTCCCGGATCAGCTGGCGGTTAGTTCAGTGTAGGCAATGCAGATTCTGATTTCTCCATTCTGTTTCGATGCAATGGCCATAGGTGCACACCATGGTGTCGCATGGTAAACCTGCTGGATCACTCCAAGATCCTTCATTCTCTGTAGTTCTTGTCCGACTTTAGGCTGAAGTGGAATAGCCACTCGTCGAGGCGTTGTCACTGCGTAAGGCTTAGCATTTGCTTTGAGTGTCACCTTGTAGACAGTTTTCATTTTACCAAGTCCTGTGAAGAGTTGGCAGAACTCTGGTCTTGCCTCGGCGGACACCATGTTTCTTGCTTCGGTTTGTTTGTTGGCCTCAACTGCCTCCAAGTGTGACAGTATGTCGAGAGCACGTATGGCTGGTCGTCCCAATAGAGCTGCTTGTAAGCCTTCCACTACAAAAACCTGTTGCTGAACAGACTTGCCTCGCATTCGATTGTTGCACTGAACATTCCCTTTGTTGTGATGGGTGTTCTGCCCGTACCGAAAAGTGTTTTGTCAGGAGTTTTCAGAGTCTGCATGCGGCTGCTGTCATACTGCGAAGCAGGGATTACACTCACGTCTGCTCCTGTGTCGACTTTGAAGCGAACAGGACGACTGTTCACATGTGCAATGATGAACCAAGGTTCCAGGGTGTCTGTCTCGCTGACCTCACCAAGAAACACTTCCTCCGTATTTGCTGTCCCTAATTTCCTTGTGCTGGATCCGAACGCCCTTTGCCCTGTAGGTTGCTGGCGTCCCGACAAGCACACTGTTGCATAGTGACCAGTTTTCCCACAGTTGTTGCACAGCTTTCCGAAGACTGGACACTGCTTCTTGAAATGCTGCTGTGTACTGCCGCACCACTTGCACAAAATTCGTCCCTCTAGGTGCACCGCTGGAGGTTTGGCTGGTTTCCGCTGCGCGCCGCTGTGGTTGCGGCGTTCTTTTGACCTTCGCAGCTCCTCGACCGCAGCACCGCGTTCCGTTCCGTCGCGTAGCTCGTTCTGTTGCTTTTTGACGAATTCAGAGTTCCATGCAATTTTCACTGCAGACTGAAGTGTGAGTTTCGAGTCTAGTTGCAGCTTTTCACTTAGACCAAGGTCCAAAAGTCCTACAACCAACCGGTCACGAATGAGGCCGACTTTCAGTGAACCGTATTCACACGTTTCAGCGAGGTTGTGCAGGTCTGTGATAAACGATTCGACCGACTCGTTCGCTTCCTGCTTACGTCGATTGAACTTGGCGCTCTCGAAAATGACGTTTGTGCACGGTATGATGTGTCTCTCGAACTTGCGTGTCACTGTTGCGTAGTCCGCGAGGTTGGCATCTGTTAGGCTTAGTCACGCCAATACGTCTTCGGCTTCCTTCCCCATGGCGTACACGAACGTGTTCACCTGTGTTTCTACATCACGAAGGTGAAGTCCTGACACAATGCGATAGCGTTCCCACCTTGAGACCCAATGTTTCCAGTCATTCGGGTCTCGGAAATCCAACTTCTCTGGCAGTTCGACGGCGAACGGGTTGAAAAAGCTGGTGCCATTTTGCCGGTCCGCTGCCGCTGCTTGTTGAGCGTCGCTTTCCTTTCCGTCTGGCATGTTGGTCCTTTCGTGGCTCTCACCGGGTGCTAGGCGACTTCTTGTTAACCGCTGCCACCATGTCGTGTTGCCGAGGTCGAGCGTTTGGAGGAAGATTGAGAGACGTCAGGTTTTACGAGTACGAACGAATGACTCTTTTATTGTTACGCCATGTTGTCTTTCTCCCCGAGCCCCTTGTAGCCGTCCCAGCCTTCCTAGCGGTGGGGGTCCCAACAGGTATGTGGCGCCCTCTCTGGAAAGCGTTAAGAGTTCCCATGACACGACATATTGGTTGATTGAGTGATTGGAGAGCTACCTGTCAGGAACAGGCTCGGTGAAGCGTGCACATGCGTCCGTTCCCCGCGCCGTTATCCCGGTTAATTCATCCATCGAGTTGAGCAACACCGCTCTATTAAGGACGTTGTAGAGAAGGGCTCCGTAATAATTTCCAACTCCCGGGGTGCTTAAATAGAAGTACGCGAGCATTTTTTGCATTTCACCCCCATCAAAATGCGACTGCCACGTCTGGGAATCAGACCTGCAACCTCGTGCTCAGCCCCCGCAGGCGCGTCTGCGTGAACAGGCGTTTGGTGTGCTGCGACACCACGGGCTCAACCACACGGAGGTTCGACCCTAGCGCGTTTAACCATGCGTGCCTTAGCCATGTTGGGAAAAGGGGGAACCTGGGGGTTGAGCCGATGATAAGTGTTTGGACCTTTAAGGCGCCTTGGCGGAGGCAGCACACCTCTTTGGCCTCTGCTTCACGTTGACGGCACCTCCGAACTGACCCACCCAGGGGTAATCGGTAGTTGCCTTTTCCTATCCTCCTCTCCAATCATCGCCTTTTAAATGCGAGAGCATCCTATGCTCGGGGCAGTGTCCGTACTGCGGCGTCCGCACCCATACTGCGCATGCGCAACTCTCCCTCATTCCCCTCTCCTACGCAGGTGTGCGCTCTCCTCCTCCCCTCTCCCCCTCTCCGCCACAGGTCCGGCGCAGCAAATCATTGCATATAACTCTCTCTCTCACTCTCTCACTCTCTCCCTCTCTCTGAGGGTACGCCGGTAGGCGGCGGAGGTGTCGCGGTGCAGTATAAAGCGCGCGTTCTCTGTGCTTCCGTCATTCTCTCTCTGTGCAACGATGTGCGAAACGCCATGAACAACGCCACCGTCGGCGCTAGTTGGAGCGGCAGCGCCACCGCCGCGGGGCAGAGGAAGGCTCGGGAAACCGAACGTAAACGTCAGCGTCGGCAAGCGGACCCCGAACTTCGGGATCGCCTTCAAGATACCGCGCGCACCGACGCTAGGAATCACGTGCAATCTCTAAATAAAGACGCAACAACCCCGTACAAACGTCTCCTCTCTTCTCAATACATTCTCTCACTCTAACTTTCATTGGGTTGTGTTGCCAAGTGAAACGGTAAGGAAACTCGATGCGCACCCCCCGCGATGCTTTCGCATCCCACCATGGTTGCCCGTAGGGTGAGATGATGTGATTTTTTTCTTTCACTTCCAGTCTTTCCTGTATTCTCCTCTCTTCCTTTTACTTCTGATTTTACAGGCAGCGAGGGTTGACCTTGGGTATACCATATCTGGGTATAGCAGTAACGTACAGCAGGAGCTGTTTTACGTTATACACATTCTGCGGCGTCCCCTTGTTGGGCTCCATGACGGGTGGCTGGCGTTGCTGCCGAAAACTCCACATATACTTAAGGCTACTTCCTTCCCACCCCTCCCTGATCGCCCTCCATAACGAAGGTGCTGCGAAGATGCATTCTAGTTCTTTGGACGTAAAAGACAAAACATTCCACGATTCCATGTCACTCACTCGGAAAAAACTGAAAAGTAAGTGCTAGCAATTTCAGCTTCTTTCTAAATCTCTCACTGAGGCTCTTGCACCAGGCCATACAGCATCGAAGACGGTAAGCGCTGATCTCCTCTCGTAGCTCCGCGATCAGAAACAAAATGAAAAGCTGCCGAGCCTAGGGTCGTTTGGAAACGTTCTTGCTGTGCCCCCGCATCGCACCATGAGCACCACCCGCGACCTTTTCTCAGATGATGACCTTATGGAGCTGACCAAGGATGAACTGTTGGAAGGCTGGAGTGAGCAGCATGGCATCAATGTTAAAGGAATTAGGATGAGGCGTCAAGGCAAAGAAGTGCACACCAAGTACCTAGTACTTATTTTCGGCTCAAGTGCTCTACCCTAGTCCATCGAGGCCGGGTACACCAAGCTTCATGTGAGGCCATCCGTTCCAAGTCAACTCAGTTGCTTTGAGTGCCAAAGTCTCGGCCACAGTTCTGTGAACTGCGGCCGGCTGACTTGTGCCAAGTGTAGTGCCAATGAACATTCGTCGGAAACATGCACGAACACTCCACACTGTGTCAACTGTGATGGGACGCACGCCGCATACTTTTGATCCTGCCCATAATCGAAAAAGAAAATTAGCCATCAGCACCCTCAGCGGGTGCAGCCAGTGTGGCTCCGCCATCCAAGAAGGGCCCATCAACCTCCTGACTGGTGGGCCTCAGGGTCTCGTCTTTCGAGGTGAGACTTTGAATGCAAACACGTCGCTCGCAAGAGCGTGCGTGCAGTGCCTTGCTAGAGGCTATGAACACAACACCGAGCGTGATGGCGCGCGCGAGTCTATCGACCGCTCCAAAAAAAGGCAAGCCCCGCATCATGGCGCAATGTAATGACGAAGTTAGCACAAGTGTCGCTGTGGTCGCATGGCTCCTGAAGTGAGGAAGCGAAAGACGAAAGCATCGGCGTCGCTGGTTTTGCCTCGTTCTGGCGTTTGGCTGGAACTTCTCGGGTGCTCTTTGCGCTGGACCTAAGATTAAACGCCAATAAACCCCATATAATTTGGTGGAGGTGCTGGGTATCCTAACTATCCTAACAACTCGCCCTGGCGCTCCGCAGCCGCACTCTGCCCTCCGCTATCCCCACGACCATGCCAGACGACGCCGGTGAGCGACCCACTTCGTCAACTGTGCAAGTCACCTGCGGTGCCGTTCGTGAACGAGACCCGGCTGTGTTCAGTGGCACCGCTGATACCGACGTCGACGACTGGCTTTCGTCGTACGAACGGGTTAGCAACCACAACAAATGGGACGATCGGACAAAGCTCACCAAGGTTATTTTTTATCTTGCGGGTGTCGCCCACCTCTGGTTCCGCAACCATGAAGCAACCATTGCGACATGGAATGGCTTTAATAGTAAATTCCACTGGCGGATCTGGAGCAAGTTTTTTTGCTCCGCGGCCGAGAATTTGAATTCCACTGGCGGATCCAGAGCAAGATCACATGTTCCACTGGGCGATTTGGGGCAACTTGCTCCGCGACGGAGCGCTCCGCGTTGATCCGTCTTATAGAGCCGAATTTCGCTGGAACTCCAGCGACTAGGCGCCGTCACTTCCGGAACAATCGGGTACGTCGGTTGCTTGCAGCGCTTTTTCAAGCGCTGTCTGGTAACCCTGTGGCGTTGTTTACAGTTCTGAAATGGCATCGTTCGACCCTGCCGGATTGCTCGTTGCTTTGAGCGACAGCGACAGTTCGCACAGTTCCTCTTCAGAAAGCAGCAGCAGCAGCGATGAGGATGAGTCGTACGTACTGTACGAAATTTTATTTAATGAAATGTTTGCAGAGCCTCCGCACAAACGCCCCAAAATCGTCGGCTACGTCGAAGAAGACGCGAAGTGCAGTTGCCGCTGTGCCTAGAACCCCCAACGTGGTCTAATGCGAGATTGGCAACATGGGTAACCGGATGCGTGCGACAACTTCCGCTGCAATCCCTGCCGGAGCGTGTTTATTTTTCACTGGTCGATCGGGATCGGGTCGCTCCGCGGCGGATTTTCTTGCTCCGTCGTGGATTCGGCACACCGCTCCAGATCCGCCAGTGGAATTCACTATAAGACTGCATTCGCGGAGGTATTTGGCCGTCCTACGGTGCGAAAGCTTCGCGCTGAACAGCGCCTTCGCCACCGAGTGCAACAGCCGGGCGAGACTTTCACTAGTTACATCGAGGACGTCATAGATCTCTGCAACCGCGTAAGCCGAACGATGACTGAGGAAGATAAGATTAAAGAAATCCTCAAGGGCATTGATGCAGACGCTTTTCAGATGCTCATGGCCAAGAATCCTACCACCGTTGCAGCCGTAGTCACATATTGCCAAAGCTTCGATGAATTACGCCGGCAACGAGCGCTCGCCCGCCAAACTGTTCCTCAAGTCGCCTCCCTTTCCAGTTTGGTGACAGCTCACGGACAGGCTGATGACGGGTCTCTGCTGCCTCAGATCAAAGCCTTCATTCATGAAGAGGTGGCTCGCCAGCTCCCGCTGCTCCCTCTCACCTAGGAGCCTGTCCAACCTTTGTCCTCGGCCGTGCAGCAGGCCATCCGCGAGCAGGTTGCAGAGGCCCTTCCACCAGTCCAACAGATTGCTGCACCAGCTCAGATTGCTGCACCTTTGACGTACGCAGAAGTCGTGTCGCGTCCTAGACCAACGACACTCCCCTACTCGGCGCCGCCACCGCGCCCAGCGCTTCTTCCTGTCCCTCAAATGCCCCCTCAGTACTTCCGGCCGCAAGATCCATGGCGCACGCCGGACAATCGGCCGATATGCTTCTCGTGCGGTATCGCGGGACATGTGGCGCGCTTTTGTCGCCGTCGCCTGCCGCGTCAGGACGTCGTCGTTGAGCCACAGGTACCTGCATCCCACCAGCATGCTGATTCGAACCCATCGCCGAACTTCTGGACTGGTCGTCAGAACTTCAGCCCCTGTCGTTCACCATCACCGCGTCGCCGTTCGATATCGCCGATGCGTCGTCGCCCGCCTTCCAACGAGGGAAACTAAATGCTGCAGCTTCGGAGGCAAGAGCTGCACGCTTGTCGAAATGCCCAAGACCTCCGCTATCGCCACAAAACATTATAGAAATACTCATCGACAGGGCGCTGCGGTTTCCGTCATACGTGAGACTCTTTGCCGTAAGATTAGGAAGGTCACCACATCACTTTCTGACCTTGTACTTCGTACTGCCACCATGGAGCGCATCGAACCTTCAGCCGCATGCACCGCTAGGATCGTTATTCAGGACGTAGTTTACACAATTGACTTCCTCGTTCTGCCTTGCTGCTCCCATGATGTCATCCTGGGATGGGACTTTCTCTCGCGCCACAGTGCCGTCATTGACTGCGCCCGTGCCGAAGTTGCTCTGTCTGTCGTTAACACCTCTCTGCCTGCCGCCTCTCCCGCCCCCTTAAAGATTATTGTCGCCGCCGATACTGATATGCCACCAAGCACTTCAACATCAGTCGCTTTGTTGTGTCCATCGGCGCCCGACGCCTCGGTACTGTTCACGCCTTCATCTGCTTTTCTTCACCGCAAATCTCTACCACTTCCATTCGCCGTTCTTGACGTAGCCGCTGGTACAACAATTATGCTAGTGGACAACCCGTTCCAATACCCGGTGACTCTGCTTCGCGACGAGTGCCTCGGCTGTGTCGAAGCTATTGACATGTCTGAGTGTTTGGACGTGCCTGGCTCCTCTTCTGGCCTTTCGCTCGACGCCATGACACCATTTCCGAAAAGCTCCCGATTGGCTACCGAAGTCTTTGATTCATGCGTTGACGCCAACCTTTCCCTCGAGCACCGCGAGCAACTCCTGTCTCTCCTAGATACTTTCCGTTCTTAGTTCGACTGTAAGGAACACGCCTTGGGTCGTACGAACAGTGTTTCCCACCACATCGACACCGGGTCCCACTCTCCCCTCAGACAGCGCTCCTATCGCGTTTCAGCGGTGGAGCGTCGTATAACCAACGACCAAGTGAATGACATGCTCGAGCGTGGCGTCGTTCAACCATCCCAGAGTCCGTGGTCTTCTCCAGTTGTGCTAGTGCGAAAAAAAGATGGTTCTATTCGTTTCTGTGTCGATTACCGCCGCCTAAACAAAGTCACACGGAAGGACGTCTACCCTTTACCCCGAATTGACAATGCACTCGATTGTTTACAAGGCGCTGAGTACTTCTCGTCATTGGACCTACGATCTGGCTACTGGCAGGTTCCCATGGCCGAATGCGATCGACCGAAGACAGCGTTTGTCACCACTGATGAGCTATATGAATTTACGGTCATGCCATTCGGGCTCTGTAATGCGCCCGCAACTTTCTAGCGCATGATGGATAACATACTTCGCGGTCTCAAATGGAACATTTGCCTATGCTACCTGGATGACATCGTCGTGTTTTCTTCAGACTTCTCGACGCACCTCTCACGTCTCCACCAAGTTTTGACATGTCTTAAGAACGCTGGTCTTCAGCTGAATATCAAAAAGTGTCGCTTTGCAGCTCGCACCTTGACTATCTTGGGCCACGTTGTGTCCAAAGACGGCGTCCTCCCTGATCCTGCGAAACTTCGAGCGGTCGCCGACTTCCCTAAGCCGACGTGACTGAAGACCCTCCGGAGCTTCATCGGCCTTTGTTCTTATTTTCGTCGCTTTGCGCGCAATTTCGCGACCTTTATCGCACCTTTGACGCGACTTCTCACTGTTGGCACCGACTTGTCTCACTGGTCTCGTGAATGTGATGACGCATTCCAGACGCTACGCCAGCTGCTCACAGCCGCTCCGATTCTCCGGCACTATGATCCCCGGGCGCCTACGGAGGTGCGCACTGATGCAAGCGGTGTGGGCCTTGTTGCGGTGCTCGCGCAACGGAAGCCTGGCTATCACCAGTATGTTGTCGCCTACGCGAGCCGAACCCTCACAAAGGCCGAGACCAACTATTCAACCACTGAGAAAGAGTGCCTGGCTATAGTCTGGGCTCTTGCCAAGTTCCGACCCTACCTTTATGGCCACCCGTTTTATGTCGTCACGGACCACCACGCTCTTTGCTGGTTGTCGACTTTGAAAGATCCCTCGGGCCGCCTCGGTCGGTGGGCCCTCCTGCTTCAAGAGTATGATATCCAAGTGGTGTACAGGTCTGGCCGCAAGCATTCTGACGCGGACGCCCTTTCTCGCGCTCCTCTACCCCCCGGTACAGCGTCTCTCTCGGCACACTACACCGCTATCTCAGCGCTCAACGTCGAGTCCATGCATTCGGAGCAAGAGAAGGATCCGTGGATGGTTGATTGTTGCCCTTCTCGACCTTCTGTCGGATTCCACCGCCAATCCGCCCTCCCGCGCGCTCCGCCGTCAAGCCTCTCATTTTACCGTGCGAGACAACCTGCTCTACCGCCGCAGCTATATACCAGGTGGTCGCAAGTGGCTTCTCATAATACCTCGTCACATGCGCTCCGACATCTGCGCTGCTTTTCATGCCGACCCACAGAGTGCTCACGCAGGCGCGCTGACAACTTACGCAAGGTTGCGCCAGCGCTTCTACTGGCGCGGTATGTACAGCTTTGTCCTAAAGTATATCCGTGCTTTGTCCTAAAGTATATCCGTATATTCCTCCGCAACGCTCTACCGGCGCTCTTCAGCCTTTACCTTGCCCCGCGCGGCCTTTCGATCGGGTCGGCATCGACCTTTACGGCCCACTCCCATGCACTATGTCTGGAAGCCGGTGAATAATCGTTGGTGTTGACCATCTCACCCGATATGCTGAGACTGCCGCCCTTCCTGCCGCTACAGCACGTGAGGTTGCTTTCATCATCCTGCGCAATTTCGTGCTTCGACAAGGCGCTACTCGAGAACCCCTCAGTGACAGAGGACGTGTCTTTCTTTCCCAAGTGGTCGAAGCTCTGCTTGCCGAGTGCCACGTCGTCCACCGTACATCAACCGCGTACCATCCGCAAACCAATGGATTAACTGAGCGCTTCAATCGCACTCTTGGCGACATGCTCACTGCATACGTCGTGTCGGACCACTCCAACTGGGACATGGTTCTCCCCTTTGTCACCTACGCTTACAATACCGCGACTCAAGTGACCACAGCCCAGCTAGCACAAAAGAGATATAATCATTCCTATTCATGGATATTTCGCTTTGACCGTCAAAAATCTAGATTGAAGAAGTCAACATCGAGAAGGATTCAATCCGCCTTTTTCACGGCGCTACGGCGCATGCGCCCTGCCCTGGCGGATTAGTCGCGAAACGTTTTGGAAGGGTCGCGCGCGCGCGGCCGTGCGGCCCCGTCTGGGAAAAACGTCCCCCGAAAAAAAAAATGCGCTCGCACGCGCGCTACTGCAAGTGCAAACTCGTGCTGTGTACCTCGTTGAAACTTCACTGGCAGCTCGACGTCGGTGCGGTACCGAAAACATGCGTAGCGTAAGACTGCAACTCCACTTTTAACAGAAAGCGGTGAGGGCTTCGTCTAGACTGCACAGGGAACCACGTAGTTGTCGCCTTGCATTGATGGCTGTAATAGTAAATTTATCGATAAACCCCTGCGTTACACTTGGACGACACTTAAAAACACGTTACTGACGAAGACTTCTTGCAGCGTCGGTCCTCGCTTGCTGGTACTGGCAGCGTGTGCCCGACTTCACGTACTCGTTCAAGGCGCGGTAACACTGGGTCGATACGAGACCGACAAGACGCGCCCGCCTACGATTGGCCGACCATTCAGCACTGTGTCGCTGAGACCATTTTATCATACCAGGCCTACAAGACGTAACCGACGAGCGCGAGTTGTCGTACTGCGACGGGCTTTCTTGTCGACGGCACCGATAAAATCAGCGTGCCGACCATCGTTCGACCGAACCCCGCGCGATCGGCCGTCGAACCGCTAACGCGATAGCCGCAACGGCTTCGTTAGTATATATAAATAATCGCGCTCAAAGTCAGTCAAGACATGCCTACGAAGTTGAAATGTACAAGATTCGACCCTCTTAATCCGTGCACAAAAGTTTGAGCCAATGTTGATCCTGTTCAGCGAAGGTTAGGCCTGGCGCCGTCGAGTTCGTGCACCCGCATGCCGGCGGACCTGAAGTGAAAAGTATGCAAGTTAGCAAGACGGAAACTGCTTTTATAGTTCCGTTATGGCCTTAGCGATTTGAAATAAACAACTCTTCGCTTCGATCGCCGCGTACACAATAAGCTGCAAGCGGGGACACAGCGCTGTGCCCAACGCCTGTGCCAACACCTGTACGTCACCGTTCCCGTAGGCTGCCGGTCGTATTCACAACGTAGATGGGTGGGTTTTTACGTGTTGGCATGCTGACACATTTCTTAATTCCTGAGATGTACTCTTTATCTCTGCGTCAAACCCGAAACAAGAGACGGTACATTCGGTACAGCAGCATTAACAGCCGCTTCGCTTAGTTATATACCAACGGTGTCAGCGATGGCATCCGCGTTTTTGCAGAACAAGGCCTTTAAATGAGCGCTTATGCGAGCACAGTTTACTCTAATAATGCTTTATGACACGCGCAAACTATCGCGAAGTTAAAGAAAAGCGAGAATCAGTAATAAATTAACAGCCCAATAATTGTTACTGGATCACAGCCGCCATTGTTTAAGTGGCTCAGCCGCTCATACTGACTCGTCTCACGATGGAACAACGCGGCTCATATGAGCAGATATGTGTGTTTTATTCTACGTTTCGACATTGTTTCATATCAGCGCCTTTTCATATATGCACCTTACCCCCATTTTTTGACGCTAACAACGATCTGTGGCTGTAGATGCCGATCTAAACAAGTGCATCGCTTTGCTAAATCCGACGCAGAAGGCTGCGCACTCGAAAACATCTTATTTATGCGAAACGTCTAAAGAATGTGTAAAAAGAATTACAAAAAAGCGAGGTGCAAGCGTAGGAGTTAGCGCCAACAAACTCCAAGCAGCCGCTACGGCAGAGGTAACTCAGCGTGCCTTTATCGGCCGCACTGTAAACAAAACAGCTCACTCAGGCCTGCTCACCCTACATATATATAGTTGGTGAGTGCTACATGGCTTCCAGGAACGACATGCTGCCCCCTTGAAGCCATTAATAATTATTTGCGATCCACGAAACGCACAACCGATGCGCACTTAACACGGGCGCAGGTTCACAAATCAGCCGGCGAAAGCCCCAGCACCCTACCAAAACGTTTCCAGCGGCGCGCGACAGAGGGCAGCACAGGAAAATGAAAAAGGCGGATTGGGATGGAAAAATCTTGCTATAAGGCGGATTTTAGAAGACGTTTAATATTGCTTGTTCTAGCAGCCTACAATTATTGATTTTTTTTTTTGTTGTTGTTGTTTTCTTTGTTCTGCTTTTTGGCGGGAAAAACGGACGTTGGTTTTTGTTTTTGCTTCGCCCTGTTAGAAGAGAGTGCAATCAACCCAGGCGCGGGTGTTTGCATTGTGGTGAGTGAGCACTGAAGGGGCAGCCGCTTGCTCTTTATGCTCATAATGAAGTCCACAATAAAGAAGAAAAGTTACGCTGACCTTTCAGACCGTCAGAAGAGGCGTAGAGTTAATGAACTGATATCTGCCAGTCATGTTGCCACGAGTACCGTCCAATAAGTATCATGGTAGGTTAATAAAAGTAGTGACCATGCTTCTAGTGAAGTATCCTCGCCACATGAGCATGCTCAATCCAAGGACAGTTTTCACGAAAATGGCCTTGCCTTGAAAGGAGAAAATGTAGAAGCACATACGCAAGACATTTCTAGAGAATATTTTGTTCCACAAAACGACCCTCCTATGAGCGCGGGCATCGAAAATGGAGGTTCTTCGGACTATGCATCATCATCTGCAGAAAATCAGGCAAGTCTTTGTCCACGTAAATGTGTGGAATTTCAAGGATGGCTTGCATCATTCGTTACAAGTCACCGAATTCCGCTTGTCGCAGTTTCTGAACTTCTCCGGAAACTAAGCATCACTTTCGACCTTGATTTTGTCATCGACGCGAGGACATTGTTGAACAGTCCTGGATACACTTCAACGCGATCTGTCCCTCCTGGCGAATATTGCCATTTTTCTTTGAAGGAAAATTTAGAACGCATGATTGCTGTGTTCCTGAGTGGCTGTCGAGGGTAGATCCCTTGACAACGCTCAGAGAATTTTAAATGACCATGTCAGCCAAGTCGGACTGACGGTTCAAACTGTAAAATGTTTTGATATTGTTTGTCGCAGTTTTCGTTTTGTCTGTTTGGTTAACTTGTTTTACTTTGACCGAAAGGAAGAAAAAGACACCGTAGTCTAGTTGCTAGAGAACCGGCTGCTGTGCCCCACGGCAGAGGTTCGATTCCATTATAGGTTGCACATCACTTTTTTGTATTATAAATCGAGTTAGGAACCTACCTACCTACCGCAAAGTGCCAAGAATGAGGCATTAAAAAGTTCGACTTTTGTTATTTCAAATTATCTTTGTAAGGTGGCGCTAGCGTTATGGTAGCAGCCGCATTTTGTATTTTCTTAGTTAAATTAGCTAGCATTTCTGTGCTTCAGGTACCGAGTACGAAGCCACACTGAGTATTTTTCTGCATTGCAGCAGCGTGTGTCGCAAGAGGATGCAGTGCCGCGACGTATCATAGCGGCTACCTGACAAAGCGAGGAGTGGCACGACGGCTCATCGGCGTCATCGCTTGCGCCGACGCAGTCTGAGCAGCCGAGCGGTACAGTGTACGAGCGGACTGCGCTCTCCGCGCAGCTTCCCTCCAGATTGCGTAGTAGTAACAACTTTATTTATCCTTTTTACCTTTTTACAAGGAAAGGGGCAGCGGGGTAGAGGGGGGAAGGGGTCTACTCGAGGTAGTCCTCCGCTACCCTCTCAGCCCACCCCAGGATGGCCTCCTGAACGTCGGGCCTGGAGCTGCGCAAGGCAGCCCCCCACTGCTCCTCACTAGTAATTAAATTATTAAGGGGAGGGGGTAATGAGTGTTGAGGGCATCCCCACATTATGTGGTCGAGATTGGCCTTGGCCGCTGAGCAGAAGCGGCAGGCCAGGGAAGGGTAGAGAGAAGGGTGAATGACGTGTAGAAAGTGAGGGGAGGGAAACGTGCGAGTCTGTAGCTGCCGCCACAGGAGCTCGCGTTTACGTGGAGAATTACGTGCCAAGGGAGGAAATGTCAGACGATCGAGTGTATAATGTGCACAGATGTCGTGGAATGTGAGAAGGCGATCTCGCGCGGAAAGCGGCTTCTCGAAAGCAACGATTTGCGACTCACCTAATGCCCGCGCCCGGTCCGTTAATCCTCGGGCGCTGGCGTGAGCCACCTCGTTGCCGGCGAGACCCGCGTGTGCTGGGGTCCAAATCAGGCCTACGTCTTGTGTGGGAGGGCGAGAGAGGGTTAGGGAAAGGGCTTGCCTTGACACCCTGCCCGCTCCGAAATTGCTGATGGCTGTTTTTGAGTCGCTGACAATGACGGAGGAATTTGGAATAGTGAAAGCCAGGGCTATGGCCGCCTCCTCCGCCTCCTCCGGAGAAGAAGCATAGACAGAGGCGGCCGTAGCTAACTGGCCATGCGAATTTATTACTGAGAGGGCATATTTGGAGCCAGTGCTATATTCGGCGGCGTCGACATAGAGCACGTCGGTTGAATTGGAGAATTTTCTGTGTAGGGCCTTGGCCCTTTGCCTCCTGCGTGGGATGTGATGTATAGGGTGCATGTTTTTAGGGAGTGGTGGAATGTGTAAATTCGCGTGTATGTGGTGTGGAATGGTGTGTTTGGGGTGAGTGAGAGATGGTGGAGAAATGCCTAAGGAGTTGAGAATGTGTCGTCCGGTTTTCGATTTGGAAAGGCGGGTTTGTTGGGAGGTGAGATGGGCTTCGACGAGCTCGTCGAGTGTGTTGAAGGTACCGGTCTGCATGAGCCGTTCTGTGGACGTGCGTAGTGGGAGGCCTAGGGCGAATTTATAGATTTTGCGAAGGAGGGTGTTGACCTTGTCAGTCTCCTTTCTGAGAAGGTGTAAGTATGGGAGTGTGTAAGTTACCTTTGTGATGACAAAGGCGTGTATTAGTCGGAGAAGATCATTTTCCCGCAGACCGCCGTGTCGGTTGGACACGCGGCCGAGCAGTCTGAAAGTGTTGTCGACGGTGGATTGGAGTGTCTGTAGGGTGTGCGTGTTGTGTCGATTGCTCTGAATATGCAGACCGAGAACCCTGAGCTTGTCTACCCTGGGGACATGTTTGTTGTCGAGGAGGATGTGGATGTCGGGAGTGTGTCTACGGTTGCCGGTGTGGGCAGGAAGGAGAAGGATTTCAGATTTCTCGGGGGAACAGACGAGACCCATGCGTCCCGCTATGGCCTCCACCTTATCGGCGGCGGCCTGCAGTACGTCTTGAATCTCACCGTCTGAGCCACCTGTGACCCAGAGGGTGATTTCGTCCGCGTATAGGGAGAAGTTCAGCCCTGGGATGGTCTTAAGGGAGCGTGCCAGGTGGAGCATGGCGAAATTGAAGAGCAGGGGAGATAGCACGGACCCCTGGGGCGTGCCAAAGCTCCCAAGGTGATAGGTAGGGGATTGCTCCGCGCCAATAAATATTGTCGCGGTGCGGTTGCAGAGGAATGCGGCAATGTAATTGTGGATCCTTTCGCCTACCCCAAGAAGGTTTAGCTCCCGAAGTATGACGCAATGATCCACATTATTAAAAGCGCCATGAAGGTCAAGACCCAGAATTGCTTGTGTGTCGTGAGTAGGGTTAGGTGTCAAGATGTCGTGCTTCAAGCGAAGCATAACGTCCTGGCACGACAGGGCGCGGCGGAATCCCACCATCTCTGGTGGAAAGAGGTTGTTCTCCTCAATATATTTATTGAGGCGGTTGAGGATAATGTGTTCGAAAGTTTTGCCAATGCATGAGGTGAGTGAGATTGGTCTGAGGTTTGACGTGTTTACGGGTTTGTGGGGTTTGGGAATAAAGATGACTTTGGCATCCTTCCACGAGGATGGAAGGGTGCCAGTGTCGAAGCAGTGGTTGAAGTATGTTGTGAGTGCCTTGACAGAATTGTCGTCCAGGTTTCGGAGAATTTTGTTATTTATCTGGTCGGGGCCAGGAGCGGAGGTCGTGCGGAGGTTAGCCAACGCGTGGCGCACCTCGGCTTCTGTGATCGGTGTAGCAAGGTCCGGATTAGGTATGCCGATGTAGTGGGGAATGGAGAAACGACGTGCGGGGGGAAGGTGTTTCTCTCGAAGCTCAGCAAAGAGTCCCTTTAAGTTGTCTTTGTGAGCGTGTAAGAGTTTGTTTATATGATGGTTGTGTTGTGTGCGTGAGGTGGTGGGATCTATGAGGTGTCGTAATAGTTGTCACGTCCGCTTACTACCAAGCTGACCGTGCATGCTATCGCATATTTGGCCCCACTGTTGGTTAGTCAGCTGGGTGGCATATGTTTGAATTTGGAGATCGAGCTGAGCAATTCTAAGTCTCAACCTTCGATTGCGGCGGTGCTTTTTCCAGCGTTTCAGGAGAGATGCCTTGGCTTCCCACATGTGTAGGAGCCTGGCATCGACTGTGGGGAGCGGTGTGTCAAGAGGGAGGGTTGTGGTGTGTGCCTGTGTATCGGCGTGGAGTTGTTGGACCCATTCCGTGATGTCGGCAATATCGGCAGGGGCGGACATTTGCCTTGCATCGCGGAACTGGTCCCATTTAGTGAGATTGAGGGGCTTTGGTGCGAGGACTTTGTGGCGGAACAGTAAGGTTGTTTGGATGATGTAATGATCGCTGCCGAGGTTGATTTGTAAGTTAGTCCAGTTGGCGTGCTGGATTCTGTGTGTGAGTGTTAGGTCGGGGGAAGTATCCCTGGAAACGCTGTTACCAAGTCGTGTGGGTATGTCAGTGTCGTTATGGAGTGTAAGGCGGTGATTTTGTATGTGTGCCCAGATGGCTCTGCCCTTGGGTGTACTGCTGGAATGACCCCATAATTGGTTAGGGGCATTAAAGTCTCCTAGAATTAGGAGGGGGTGTTTACCGGCAGCGGAGAGGGCATGAGCGAATAGTTTGTCGAATTTGTGATGTTTGTCTTTAGGGCGACTGTAAACGTTCAGAAAGTATAACGCCGGAGTGCGAATTTTGCGAGGAAGAATTTCGATAAAGTCGTGCTCTATGTCAATGTCTTCGAATTTAGAGTGGGTGGCGGTCAGATGTTTAAGTATGAGTACGGCTGTATTAGGTTTGGTGTTGCATTTTGCTTGCATGATATTGTAACTAGGGAATTGCACGGTTCCATGGGTTTCCTGTAAGGCGATGACGGCAGGCGGATTGTTGCAGCTGGCAATGTACTGTTGAAAGCTGGCTTTCTTACGGCCAAACCCTCTGCAGTTCCATTGCCAGACTACGAGTTCGGAGCGGGCAGGACTACTCGCCATCACTCGGGAGTGCGGGTGGGGAGTTAGTTGGGGGTGGAGAGTTAGTTGGGGGTGGAGTGATGGCTTGGGTGAGAGTGGCTAGTTGTGCCATAACGGACTCAAGAAAGCGGTCGAGTTTGTCATTAAGGGCGACAAATTGCGCGGTGCAGCTTTGTTGGAAGGCCATGAAGTCTTGTTGTAGTTGGTGGGCTTTGGATTCAAGAGTGGTTATTCTATCGTTAAACCCAAGGAGGGTATCGTCTAGGCGATCTTCCGTGCGCGGCGTATCGGGGGTTTTGCGTTTGTTGGGGGGAGAGGGTGTCGTAGGTGGCTGAGATTCAGGAGCAACATCCATGGGAGAGGGTGGTTCGTTGGACGTAGGGGTAGGTGATGGGAGTGATGGTGTGAGAGGTTGCGATGATGGGAGAGTACAAGGTTGAGAGGGGGAGGGGGAGGGTGGCTGGGTGGACTGAAGCGACAGTTTTAGCTGGCGAATCTCCTCCTTGTGAGTGGCGTTCTCTCGAAGGAGAGATGTTTCGAGATTGGAGGGCTGAGATGGCGAGGAGCAGGTGGAGGCTACCCTAGCCCAGCTTACCTGGGGTGGGGGTGCTGCTTGCTTTGAGGGAGGTGGCGGTGGTGGTAGTAGGGCGGGCCAGGCTTCGCCCTGGGAGGTAGAGTGTGGCCCTGGGGTCTTGCTGCGGCTCCAGGCGCGGGCTTGGGCAGGATCTATGGCCGGGAATGAGGGTGCTTGTTGGCTCCTTGCCTTGGAGGGAGTCTGTTGGGGCTTGTAGCGCTGCTTGCACAGCTGGGAGCCCGTAGGGTGTGCACCGTTACAGACGATGCACACCGGTTTGCAGTCGTGGTCCATGGAGGGGTCGAGGGTTCCACAATTCGGGCAGCGTGTGTCTGTGGAGAACGGGCACACGTCCTGGCAATGGCCGACTTTGCGGCAGCGAGTGCAAGCCTCGATCTTCTGCCGGTAAGGGATACAGCGGAGGGCACAACCCTCGTAGTTGATGTAGTAGGGGACGCGCTTCCCTTGGAAGGTAATCAGGATGGACTCGGTGTTGCCCAATCGCCTGGCGGATCCTACTGTGAGGTCAGGATTGTAGCTGATGAGGGTGGGGAGGATGGCTTGCTCGGGTGAGTCGATGGGTAGGAGGATGACGCCGCGACAGGTGTCCGAGGGGTCAGCTACGTGGGTGGCCACCTCGTAGGTTGTTCCGTTGAAGTTGAGGGTGCGGATGGTATTGTAGGAGTCGGCCCGGTCCATATTCGGAGTGCTCA
This sequence comes from Dermacentor silvarum, assembly GCF_013339745.2. Classification (NCBI taxonomy): domain Eukaryota; kingdom Metazoa; phylum Arthropoda; class Arachnida; order Ixodida; family Ixodidae; genus Dermacentor; species Dermacentor silvarum. The sequence goes on along the minus strand of NC_051161.1, from coordinate 167,047,367 downwards.
CTAGGATAGTATTGCTGATTTCGTTGACGCGAAGTTGGTCTTGTGCAGTGTGCTCGTTGATTGGTAGGCCGGCCGCCTTGAGGATGATCTGGCGTAGGACGCAGGAGTGAATTTTGTTGCAGTCGAGACCGCCCCGGATCCTGACAATGATTTTGTAGTCGTTGGCAGGCAATGGTGGAGGTTTCGGTGATTTCTTGGATGGATGCGGCGGTGATGCTGCTGATATCGTAGGTGGCGAGAGTTGTTGATGACGACGGGCGATGTTGGTGTGCAGTTCATGCCAGCTATGCGCGCCGCCGACGCCAGCTGCGTCGTGCTCGATCCTCCGTACATGCCGGAGAGCTAGGCTAGCGTGGAAGGGTGAACGTCTCGTAAAAACGGCGACGAACTGGGAGTCATTGGCCGGCCGCCAGGTCGAGGAAAAAAGGGAGCCGAGACGGACGCTGCTTTCCCTGCTCCTGGCCTTGGTGGTGGGTCGGTGTTGAGGAGCTCGCTCGAAACACGTCCGGCCTGTTCGAGGAGCGAAGGACGAGTCCCAGATTGCGTAACTTTTGAACCCGCCGTTACATTCGCCGTTATTTTTGTCAGGACCAGCCGTTAAGTTCCTGACGCGTATTCGTTCATGAACTGCGGAGCGCCAGACTGCCTTCCACATCTTCTTTGCTCACGTAAGTAGTCACTGCAACTTTGACACCTGTCGTGTTTAATTATTTACGGTTTTCAGGCGGGAGTTTTAGGTGGAAGTTTTAGGCGGTAATGAAGTTTTGCAATGGAAGCACCTTGATTTTAACTGGAATCTCTAATATTGTTTAAGAGGCATGTTTACGTCTGCGTACGTTTCTTTTATTGTGTGCGTATTCAGGTTTGCCAAAGCTGTCTAAAATTACCTCTGTGACGTTTCGTTGACCATTGATCGTTTGGATGACGATTACATTCCCGTTTGGCGCAGAATGATGAGACGTGCTACGATCTTCGCGTAGCCACAGCATTCTTCCGTTAACGCTCTTGTGCGAGATCACTCGTGTGTTTTCCGAGCGTGAAAGATGCCCGCGAATACACGCAAAACTGCCGAACGACTGGTCGCTCGAGGCAGTTTGCGTGTATTGGCAGGCATCTTTCACACTTGGAAAAACACTTTATGTAGCTCATATTGAGGAACAGAAAGCGGTATCAGTGGTTTCTCATGTTGCTTTACGATCTTCTCATTGACACTTTTCATCTAACTATAGTAATTGAGAAGTTAATTAATTAATTAGAACTAATTATCTAACTAGGCGGAATGCAAAAAATAATCTGAGTATCTCCAACATTACCTTGGTTCTGTCCTGGTACGTGGCACTTGCATATTTTTAAAGTTTGGCTAAAGTTAAATGAAACACCCTGTATGTAGTGCACTGTTGCCTTGTTTTTGTAACATAATCCGACAGTATAGCTATTTACAGCATCTTTTTTTAGGATACCTAACATTTTTTGGCTTCAGTCATGCAACAAATAAATTTTGAGGTCGCACTGGCGTTTTCTATTTGCAAGTCTGTGCAGTAACAAAATTCTGTTAAAAAAAGAAAAATTCCAATATACAGTTGTAATAGGCACTGCTGTTACATTATAAACGTAGATACTCCGAGTTTATCAGCATAACAATAAAGAGTTTTTTTGTAACTTACTATGCAGGCACATACCTACGTGCAAGAGAGAAGGCGCGTGAGGGTGAAGACACCGATCATGTACCCTCTACAGGTGCCGAAAGGGGCAGACGAAAACGCCGCCGCCCAAAGGGCCACCACGAAACTCCTGAACTCCAAGAACCCAGGTAACTGTTATTTCATATTAAAGTCGTACGAATTAAATTTTCAGCGTGACACATATACAGTCGTATCCCGATAATTCGAACTCGAAGGAGCCCGAAAGTTTGTTCGAATTAAAGGAAGGACTTATTTCTGAAGTATTCGTGCACCACAGCACGACGTACGAATGGAGTCGTTATATATCACGGCGCGCAAGCAGATGGACGAGTAGGGGCCACGAGACTGCCCACGTCGGCCAACGCTCGCAGAAAACGATGCTGTAGGGAGCGGGCGGCGCCAGCACGGCGGCGCCGGGCGCACGCGGACACGTCGAAGGTGAGGGAGGAGGGCGTCAGGGAAGCAGATTTGGCTTCAGCAGAGGTGACCCTGTCGCTTCGGTGGCTCCCCTCACTCTCCCTCTCAACTCCCTCGTAGCTCCCCCACCTTCGACTGTCTCCGTGCGCGCCCGCCACCGGCCCGGCGCCAGCTTAACCCTCTCCCTTTCTTTTCCTGCCATTGAAGCGAGCGTTGGCCGGTTGTGAGCAGTTTCGTAAGTTGGTTCTTTATTCTATGGTTTCGTTGGCCTGACTGGGCCTCCGTCGTTGCTTCCCTCTGCGTCGCAGCCGCAGCGTTGAGACATCGACTCTAACACGCGTGTTACGGCGCGACGACGTAACGGCGACCTTGCCATTTGAGAGAGAGAAATTTACGCCGCGGTTCTTTTTCTTTTATTGCGATAGAAATTATATGGGCACTCCAAGCGCATTTTTGCCGCCGTCGTCGTCGCCGTGATATTCCGTATAAAGTGCAACGGCGATGAAATCGTCGCCGCGCGCCATGTGTGGGTTTTAGTGTGTGGGCTCATTTCGGTGTAAGCAATAAATTGCATATGCAAGCACTCTAGATCGTAATTGATTTATAAACTGCACGAGCTTAACCTTTAACCCATTGCGTAACTATAAATGTCACCAAGGTCAAAGTTAGTGAAACTGGGTGGAAAATTACGGCTTATGTTCCCACCTTGTGTGTGGATGACTCACTGTTTTTGTAAAAAAATTCTTTACAAGTGCTTGGCAATGTTATTGTGTGGAGGTTTTCAAACAGGCAAGTCATAGGCGTGCAACTATTTAATGGTTTAATTACAAGCAACTGAAGTTCTTACTGTATATGCTTGAAGCAGCCGTGCTGCAAATAGTCGTTGTTACTGAAGGTTGCACTCGTCTGCTGTCTTTTATTTTTTAAGGAATTGCAATATATTTGCTCAATTTGGAGTATGCGATGTGTTTGATAGACTGGTGTTTAGGCATATGCTCAAGCCTGCGCCATTTCTGAATTGGCTATGTGATCTGTGGCAAATAAAATTGGGGTGGTGTAACAATGCTGTCACACTGAAGCTGTGCCTTTGCAGAGCTGCACTTACCTCTTTTCTCGTACAACATTATCAGAAATGCATTATCTATTCCTTTCTTTGAATGCTAATTGGCACCTACTTCGCACATGTTTAGGAGGCTGCTGTCATCTACCAGTCGCCAACTAATCAAGACAACAGCCTCCTGAAAGCTAGCAAAATAGCCGACACTTACACTGGTTGGCGATTGTACATGCAACACCTTCAGTTAGATGTAAAGTATGTCTTCAAGGCAACAGAAGGGAATTTCACTTGTGATCGGTTAATGTTAGAACCATGTTAATAAAGGTGGAGTGCTCGAAAACTGTGTGCTTGGACCAATATATTGTAGTGCTGCCCATTGCCAAGATATATTGCAGTGCTTATTGCCAATGCATTGAAAAACTATACGTTCACTAAGAAAAGTGTGCTTCAATTAACATACGTTTTACACATGCCTAATGTTTTTTTCCAGTAAGAAGACCTGCTGAATTAAGGAGCTACAGCCCAGCAGCCTGTTCGAAACCAGGTTTATCAAGGTCAATACCTGTAATGGACGTTACTCGGAGGCACTCATATTTAATGTTGGTTGCTAGCTTGTCTAGTCGTGTTTACTTTTTGCAATAAAAAATGTTATTGCTGTATGTGTTTCGTGTATTGCACAAGCGCAAACCTGCATGCCGCCGGCCGGCGAAGCGCCGCAGGGGCATGGGGAGAGGGAAGGAAAGGGAGACGAGGGGGGCGCTAGAGGGGAGGGTGAAAGAAAACGGATGTCAAAATCCTGATTGTAGCAGGATTCAATCTGTATTTTTTAAATGCTTCTAATGGTCTTACAAAATCCCATTTCAAGACAGGATTTTTCGAAACTACTTTAAGCAGGATTCTAGAACTTCTTGCAATAGTCATATCCGCCGGACATTAGCAACGATATACGACCGTTTATCACCTTCTAAACGGACTGCACGGATTTTTTAGTGCGTCTTTCAGACGTTCATTTAGTCTTGGCGAATCGGTATGGAAGCAGTTTTCTATCGCTTTTGTGCTAGCTGGGAGGCTTTTCACCATTATTTTTATTGTATGGACGAGAACCCTCGTGCACGCTCGATACAGTATTGCCACACCAACCTGACGCCTCTGAATATCGACCCATATCAGAAGTAGCCAGGTACGCTGAAGAATGCCGCCAACTTGCCCGTACCTTAACGACGGAAGGTCAAGCCCACCAGCGGAATCGACATGACACCGACCTGAGCCCTACCACTTTCCGTGTCGGCTCCCTCGTCTGGTTGTGGATTCCGCCTCACGTTTCCGGTCTTTCGTCTAAGCTGCTGGCTCAATACCACGGACCCTACCGGATCGTCGCCTGTACATCTGCTGTAAACTATGTGGTCGAACCTCTCACGCTGTCTGACGATCTGCGGCGTCGTGGTCGCGGGACTGTGCACGTCAGCCGGCTTAAACCGTATTACGATCCCTCTATCGTGTCGTCACCGTGAGTCACCAGGATGGCTAGTCTTCTCTCGTGGGGCCATTGTAATGACGAAGTTAGCACAAGCGTCGCTGTGGTCGCATGGCTCCTGAAGTGAGGAAGAGAAAGTCGAAAGGATCGGTGCCGCTGGTTTTGCCTCGCGCTGGCGTTTGGCTGGAAATGCTCGGGTGCTCTTTGCGCTGGACCTAACGGGATTAAACGCCAATAAACCCCATATCACGTGGTCTAATTTTGCATTCTTTAAGCCACCGCATAAAACAAAGTCAGTATGGACACACCAAGCCTACAGCTGAATGTGAGAGGACTTTTCCATAACCTCGACGATATCACAGAACTTCTCCATAAATATAATCCAAAGGTTCTGTCTGTTCCATAAACACATCTCATCTAGAACTTACACCAACAAACTTCCTCAGAGAATATACTATCTTCCGGAAGGACCGTGACGACGCTGTTGCCTCGTCCAGAGGTGTAGTATAGTTGTAGTGAAGTCTGCTGCCAGAATCTTTCTCTCCAGACGCCTCTCGAGACAGTGTCTGTGCGAAGAAAGGAATTAACTTCAACAAATTAATAGCAATCTACATTTCATGCATTTTCAGCGCTTTAAATAACTAGGTAAAATTAAGAGAAGAGAAAAGAAGAAACAACAGGTATGGAGTTGGTAACACACCAGCGTACTACCTGTCATTTCGTCTTTCCTCTTCTCTTAATTTTACCTATTTCATTAAAGCGCAGGAAATGCATGAAATCTCGATTTTACAACTAGCCCAGCTCTCCATTTTAATAACAATCTGTTGCATTTACATACCACCTCATTACCAACTCAACAAAACAGAATTGTCCATGCTGATTGACCAGCTCCCGGAACCCAGTACTATCACCGGTGATATAATGTTCATATGACTTTGTGGGGAGATTCCCGGTGTGATGCCAGGGGTCGACTTGTAGAAAACGTTCTTGTAACCTCTAGTGCGTGCCTAATTAATAAAAATGAGCCTACCTACTACAATATCCACCACAATTCATATTCTTCCAAAGATTTAGCGATTTACACTGCGGCCCTCCCCTACGTAGGATGAAATGTCGTCAAGGGTCCATTCTGGAGTGACCACTTCCCTGTAACGCTGAACTTATAAAGCAACATGACAGTCCGCCGCCCGTGCCCCATTGGAAAATAACATCGGCTGACTGGAAACGTCAACCTAATTAACACGAGATTTTATCTACAATTTTATCAACGATTTTAGTAATCATGACGCAGTAGCGTGTTTTAATGCTTTTATTCTTGACGCAGCTGAAAAATTAATTCCTCGCACAAATGCTATCTCGTGTAAAAGGCAGGTCAACTGATGGAATGAGGACCGTAGACTGGCACGAAAGCAATCAAAGAAAGCGTGGGGCGTACTGCGTCGCTCCCCGACTGCCGAAAATGTTATGGGATTTAAACTTGTGGAAGGCGGACACGACGACCGGCAAGCAGGGCTAGCTGGGAGAGGTTTCCCTCTGGCATAACATCCTACACACAGGAGTCCAAAGTATGGAATGGCCTAAGAAGGCTAGAGCGGCAGCAAATCCAGCCGTTTCCCTTGGTCGATGTCCACCTTGGGAGACCAGGACGACGCTGTGGGCGAACACTCCGAGCGTGTATCAGCCTCCATGCATTACTCAGAATCATTCCTGAAATACGGTCAAATAGCAGTCACTGTACAGTGAATGCCGACCGAATGAAACATACAACCGTCCTTATAATATTGTAACGTTGCATAGCGACGCTGAAGGACACGGTAGCAAAACTGTGAATCACCAAATAAACTCTTTATTGGGCTCACCTGTACCCAGAAAAACATACGACACTCAACTCGCAATGTTTGAGGCGAGTAAAGTCGGCAATCATCGAAAATTGTCATCTGCGAGTCGAGCGCGTCGGGTTTTAAAGAAGATTCGTCGAAGGCTCCAGGGTAATCACAGAGGCCCGAGTGCCTTCCAGAAAGTACTACACAATTCGTGCTGCACATACACTCTAATTACACAAGGCTTGGCTAGAGCATACGCAACAGATAGTTAACGAACACATTCCAGTAAGCTGCAATCATGCAGACTCGTCTTGCGCTGACTTTAAATTGTTAGCGGGTGAAATGCTGTCCCCAAGAAAAGGATAAATAAGTACACGGGTCAATGCCCCCCTCTTAAAAAGCAACGTCCCGATGCTACAAACACGAGAGCACGACAAACGAAAGACACGTTGCTAAGAAAAACAACAAAGCAGCAAAGAACAAGGTCCCAAAGATCGTCGGCAAGTGCAGAAAGGCTTAAAGAGCACCATGTGGACGACTTTAGTTCGGGCGCGGTGCCGGTGTGACTGCGAAATGCCGTGTTGAACGACCTCATAGTCCAGAGCGCCAATACGTCGGATGATCTTGTAAGGTCCGAAATAGTGACGTAAAAGTTCCTCGCTCAGTCCTTGGCGTATTGGCGTCCAATGCCAAACATGGTCACCGGGCTGGTACTCCAGTTAGCGTCGTCAAAGATTGTACTGCCGGCTGTCGGTCCTATGCAGGATTTGATGCGCAGGCGGCTTTCAGCGCGCCGGAGAAAGGCCAAGGTGTATGTACCCATGGTAGTGAAGCTCCCATAGAAGCCCATATGCCCTGTTGCGTGTGGAGGCACGTCAGCGCCATTTACATTTCGCGGGGCCAACTTCACGGTGCTAAAAAAATCGAGTTTGTCGTTCGAGGCTTCTTGCGCGATGTCGTCTACTGCGCCAGCTCATCGCCTACACAGAGTACACAACAGTACAAAGGAAGCGTACCCTAGTGAGAATGTTGGCCACAACATCGCTCCACAACCGAATACGAGTGCACCCATCTGCATTTATAGCCCTCATTTTATAACGCAAGCATTTCACCTGTGATCCCTGATAGTTTTGTATGAATTCAGAGCAATAGGTTCACCTAGATTTTGAACTGAGTGCCACATGCATGTGTCTCTAGTACTAATTAACACATATCTGTTATTTCGTAGTTAAGATAAAATCGATATTACATTGAAATAATTTATAAAACCACAATTTAATCTTCACTAACACAGCACGCATGCCGCCTGTAGTTTGCCTCTGTTACTGAAGATATAGCTGAATCATGTGTTTTAGTGCTAAGAATGTCAAATCATAATGATACTGACCAAATGTTATAAGCTTCAATATATATATATATATATATATATATATATATATATATATATAGTGTCATTACATTGTATAACTATGCGTGAGAGTTTTGACGTTCGCCTCCGGCGGCCGCATTTCGATGGAGGCGAAATGCAAAAACCCTCGTGTGCCTGCGTTGTAGTGCACGTTAAAGAACCCCAGGTGGTCAAAATTAATCCGGAGCCCTCCACTACGGCGTGCCTCGAAATCAGAACTGGTTTTGGCACGTAAAACCCCAGAAAGAAGAAGTTTTGACATTACAATGTTAAATACGGTAATACAATCTTGGCATACATCAGCACGCGTGGCCTGCACAGTTTAGTACTCATAATTATTCGTGGATGGAAGCAAGCGACCCGTGACTTCAAATTGCCCTATTTTAATTACATTGGCTGCACTTTTTCAAATGTTTTCATTGGTGTCGTATGAATGCATAATATTCACCAACTAGTGTTCTGCCCCGCGAGATGTAGCCGCGCTTCAATCGCACGACCATAATTCATGTCGCTGCTCATTAGTTCGGAACCACATTTCCACCGCACCGTCGCGACCATGTGAATGTGAATAGGCCGCGACATCGAGGTTGTTTTCCTCGGTGACGTCCGGTAGCATGGCGTTGACATTCGTCGTCGGGTTCCTCCCGTAAACCAGCTTGGATGGCGTGATCTGAGTGGTTTCTCGCACCGCCATGTTATCAGCGAAGGTTACGTAAGAAAGGACCCCATCTGAGGTCTCAGTGTTCGGAGACCACGTACGTGGATAACATGTCGGGGAGGGTCATATTCAGGCGCTCGGTAAGGCCATTCGTTTGCGGGTGGTAGGCGGTTGTCCTGTGGTCACTTGTCTGGCTCTTTTGCAGGATGGCTTGAGAAAGCTCTGCCGTAAAAAGCAGTTCCTTTGTCGGTGATCAGGACTTAGGCGCACCATGTCGTAACAATATTTGATGAACATTTTCGCCACTTCAGCCGCAGTACCTTTAGATAGAGCTTTCGTTTCGGCGTAGCGGGTAACGTAGTCGGTAGCCACGACGATCCCCTTATTCCCGTATGTTGATGTCGGAAATGGCCCCAACAAGTCCATTCCGATCTGCAGGAATGGTCGGCAAGGTGGCTCGTTCGGCTGCAGCAATCCCGCTGGCATTGTTTGTGGTGTATTGCGTTACTGGCAGCCTCGGCATGTTCTGACGTACTGGTCAATGTCGACGGTCAGGTGCGGCCAATAGAAATTTGGAGGACGCTCAAGCTTCGCATTTAAGAGTGGAACGCGATATCATTCAAAGACCCCCTGCTGCTTATCAGGTCCCTTCATCTGGAACTTTCTTTTTTCTCCAACTTCGCCTCCGCATGTGACTGCCGAGGAGGCGAGCGCCATCTGGATGGTATTTATGCAAGGAGAAAACCGCGGCGCGCCGCCGTATGAGTGACAGAAACGCTGGAAGAAGGGCTTGTGTTCGAGTTTCCGCGTAAGAGAATTGTGTTTTCTCGTATATTGAAATTACAATATGACGCTATCACGTCTGTAGGTTGCGGTTACGTCATATTTTACGATTTTTCTGGCGCATTTTGCTTTGAGATATTCGACTAGTTTACCAGCGCCTCTGCGCCCCGCGGAGGACCTGCGTGGTCGGCATGGTTCGGGATGATTTTCTTGGCCGCGGACGCCGACGTTGAGACCGACACCGACGCCGACGCCGGATTTTCTGCGACACGTGGCCTTTAACGCTTCGCATTAATACTTCCTTGTATCCTCGATAGCGTACGGGAGAATCCGAGGGGCCCAGCGGTAGGATCGTCAAGTAGGGTGTGCAGTACCTATGTACGCAGTGCTGAGAGAACACCAAGAAGGTAGCTGGCGCGGACTGGTAAGAAGTTCTTTACGAGTATGTCGTTTGCAGGGGAAACAAATACAAGCCTCGCCTTAATACCATAGGGACAAGGTTGGTGTTGCCTTCCAAGTATTCGACGATGTTTTTTTAGCTCCTGGTCTGCTCGTTGCTGTTTTTCGAAGTCTTCCGTGCCTATTGTTCTTAGGAACGCGCGTCATCCTCGTCCTTTTGCAGCGGCAGGTCAATAGGGGCGCGTGATAGGCAGTCAACGTCAGAGTGCTTCCGTCCTGACTTGTAGACGACGGTGATGTCAAATTCCTGAAGTCTGAAGCTCCGTCATGCGGGGCGTCCTGAAGGGTCCGTTAAATTTGTCAGCCAGCACAAGGAATGGTCGCTTGCAACATTTGAGGGCCTGCAGTATTGGGGGTGAGCTCCATTACTAAAAAAGCTGGCGCCACCGTCGGCGTCACGTGGTATGAGGGATCACGGGGACACAGCGGCCGCGTCGTCTGCCTCGGAAGCGCCGATGCGAGCTGAAAACGAAAGTTTAGTCCCACCTGCGTTACAGTTCTGATTACGTGGGGATGTTTTGCCGCTTCAGGTGCCTACTTGACTACACTGTAACGCACTATAATGGGTAGTCTCTGCCTTTGAAGGCATCCGACATGGTAGGGTTTTGCTCGGTACCGCAGTTCCGGACGCGTACGCGTACACACGTACCCACAAGCCAAGCAGCTGCATGTAGCTTGAATTGCGAAACTTCGAACCGGCAAACAGCCATCGGCTACAACTCAGGTGTTTAGCAAGCACTTCTGCGAGGAAATTTTCTGCTACCGCGTTGGGGCTGCGATGTTCGTTGAGTAATAGAAAGCGCGCACTGAGAAACTCGCTCGCGCGTGCTGCCCGGTTAATGTCATGAAGATTTGGTCTACGAACTTGTTGATGCTAGATACTGGCAAATTCACCAGAATGGAAAGGGAACGGTAAGAAGCAAATAAAAACATATGTTAATGTTTGCGTTAGCACCAACCAATGAAGGCACTGGATTAACAAAAAGAAGCAGCGGGAAATTCCTCACTGAGATGACCGATAAACATGCAGTGAGGCGCCACTTGAGAAACAGCGATATTGAAACGTCCAAGAATTAAGAACAGAACAAAAAAATTATTGAATCGTCGCGATGGCACATCACGAGTATAGCGTCAAAGTCCCTAGTTATAACGAAATTATTTTCAACAGCTTTGATAGCGTACACGCAACAATGGTTGCTTGTGTACTGTCAAATGTTGATATGCTGCGCCATGACACGATGCGAAAACGCGCTCGCAGCGAAAGCGAAACATTGTGCGCGGACATGCATGCAGACGCACAGTCGGTCGCTGTGAACCCGTGCGATCGCTGCATTGAGGCATCATTCTTTGCGCTCCACTTGGTTATACAAACAGCACACTGTAAGAACATATTTCACATAGTCTGCTCTCAGTGAGTGCCTACCAGACAAGAAGAAGCGTACGCAAGAAGCCGGTTCGGGGGACTCCATCACGGCGACCGCGTGCAATGGGCCTTCGCTGTACGCATTCGGTGAAGAGATGGCGTCTGTAACCCATCCTGTGTCTTCTGTTTACCCAAGATTATTATTTTGACACAAATAAACTTCCCTCGTTTGGAGAATAGTTACAGAAATGGCCAGGAGGGCTCCCGCTGGGTGTTTTTATTGAGCACCGACAGCCAAACCTATGAGGAGTGCGCCGCATTATCCCTCATACTGCGCAAGCGAGGCGCTTCCAACAGATGGTGACTCTGTAACTCCTCGCCCCCAATAGGTAAGGGCGGAATTTCCAAAACACGCTCTGAGTTCCTCGACGAAAAGCTCCCATGAAGTGAGCGTGTCTTCGTGATTCTCATACCAGACGAGCGCTGTGTCGGTAAGGGAAAACACAACATTGGACAACTGTGCGGTCGAGTTCCAACCATTAGACCAGCTCACCCTTCGGTAGTTCGTGAGCCACTCGTCGACATCTTCTCCGGCTTTTCCTCCGAAAGTCAGTGTCACCCGATAGTATTGACACGGAACGCCAGGTGCTGGCCTTGAAGCTGCTTCAGAGCCGTCGGGAATCTGGCAGGCGTATTCAGGCATGTCAGGTGAGGGTGGCGGAAGTCCGGCAAGTCGACGGCTTCGGCGAAGTTGGCTCCGTGGTTACGAGGTGTACCCAGCAACGTCCACCAATTTGTTACAAGCACGGGGAAAAGGGGTTTATTTAGGCGTGGTAGAGCAGGAACAGCAGGCTACGAACAGCAGGAATGGCCGCTGCACAGTCGTCGTTTTTCTCTTCCTTCCTCCTTTTTTATCCGCACGTCCCTTTTACGCGCTTGGACGCAACAATATGATCTTATGGAACGGCCATGGGCTGGTCCTGGTTACGGTCGGCGCTGGGGCGACAGTTAGCGACCTGGTGACAGCGAACGCGAAGAACGTCGGGGCCTCCACTGGGTTACGATGACGTAGTCGCCGAAGTCACGTGATCTCTCACCAATCTGTGGAGCCAGCACGTTGATGATGAACCCGCGTTGTCCTAAATCGCGGTATTGGCAGCGGCGGTACACGTGGCCCGCTTCCCCGCAGTGATAGCAAAGCGAGCGGTGGTCGGGAGCGCGCACACGTCTGTCTTCCTTGTGGCATTGAGCGGGCTGACAGGCGGCGGTGGTGGCGACAGAACTGCGGCGTTACCGGGCTCTGGCGTGGGCGCGGAAAAGGTATCTGATGGCGGGCGACGGCGGCGTAGATGATTGCTTCATTCTGGAGCTCTGGTGATTCCGACTGCACTTCGGCAACTCCCAAGGACTGCTGAATTTTCTATCACACGACATCGGCGATCGAGGCCACCCGAGGCTGCGATCTTGGGGAACCTGCTCTGTAGCTCCTCGCGCACAATTACTCCAATGGTCTCGCGCAAGTCGTCGGTGCCAAGAGCTTGGCCCTCGTACTACGGCGTAACCATTTGCCGATCATATTGTTCAGCGCATGTTATTGCGATAGCAATTATATGGACACTTCAACCGTATTTCTGCCGTCGGCGTCGCCGTGAGGTTCCGTATAAATTCCAAGGGCGACAAAATCGTCTCCGCGCCCCGTATGCGCGAGTGAAAGCGCGCGGGGGCCGCGCGCTATCACGGAAAGCGAACGCACGGCGGAAGGCAAACGCGACCGTCGAGCGAAAGGCCGTGAGGGTATGGGGGGAGAAAGGCGGGGCAACGCTGTGCTACGGCACTAAATGCGTATCTTGCAACCGTGCGCAAGGGGAACTGCGAATGCAATCTCCCACGCGAAAGCTAAAAAAGTGGGAAGGCCGTGCGGGAGGGAGGGGGGGGGGTAGCAGCTTCTACTCTGCCAACAAATATGCTGTATCGGGAAGCGTTGCGCGTACAAACGGACAAACACAGGAAAAAGACGTGAACGGATAGAGCGCAAACTTTCAACTGGTTTTTTATTTGTGTAGAAGCCACATTATGTAGACTGCTTTGACACGTGCCCGAAAAAGGAAGGGGGGAAAGGGAGGAGGGGGAGAGTTGGAAATCACGCCCACCTCAATTCAACAGCAGCTGCGCAGAAAATTATTTTCCGCTCGATACAGGGTAACAGAAGTGTCACTTAGGCAAGTATCGCCTTTTTTCCCGATACAGCTATGCACCAACTCGCCCAGCAAGAAGTTCTTCTAAACAAATACGCTTGCACTGGCTGTGGTGGCGGTCGCCCCCACCGTCTCTTATCTCCACACGGCTCTGAGCTTTGTATGCACTGTGCATTCGCCGCTCAGTTTCCGTTGAAGCGATAGACCGCACGATTGTTCGCCCGTTGCGGCGGCAGCGCTTGCTGCCAGCGTTTTGACAGTCGTTGTCTGCGGTCATTCAGTGTGATCTATTCATGTTTGCTTGTGCTCGATGAAACCACGCTTGTCAATTCAGTTAGAAAGCGAATGTGTCCAAGATTATGCAGCCGATAAAACTACTGTCCCTACTCCGAATAGCTCTCTGCTAATTTGCTATCGCAATTGATGCTTCGCCTTTCGGGCGAAACTGCGACATTTTTTTTTCAGCGTCTCTCGCTCTGAAGAAGGCGCCGACTAGTGCGAACGTGGAAAGATCGGCTCCCGCTTTCGTAAATGTTTTCGCTCAGCTTTTTGTGTCACCTATCGCTGAAATGCACGCCATTCGACACGGTTTCTCCTGAAGACTTCCTTCGGTGAGTGGCCCTTGTGCGGAAATTGTGGAACTGTTTGTGTCGACCACGCCGCGGCGACGCTAGGCGCGGGTAGACTTAGGCCTAACCCGACGAAGAGGGGCATTATGCGTGAAGTAGAAATGATGGTAGGAGAGGAAATCTCCTCAGAAAAAGCCAACAGCCCAGGCTGGACGACAGCGTTGGGCAAGAACAAGAAAGCTCGGAAAGAAACACCAGTTTCAACGAGCAAGAAATCCCACGTGTGCTCGAAGGGCGGCGGCCGCACGACTGGCCCGCAAGGCGTGCTGCAACGTCTCGCAGCCTCGTTCAGGCTCCCCAGACTAGCGAGGGAGCACATAAGAATTATTGTCCTCCCAAGGGACGGGCTGGACGTCAAGAAAATTTGCCAAATCAGGCTGGCTCAAGCCTTCGCCATGGCGGCTGTACTAGCCCCCACAGAAACCAAGGGCGACATAGCCTGCCCTAATTTTACTCAAAACGTTCTCGTCGTCTCCACCCCGGAGAAGAACGCCTCCGCTTATGCAGGGATCCAGCAAATCCGCTTAAGCGAAGGACTATAAAAGGTGGCTGCATACATCGCGGCCCCAGACAACACCTGCAAAGGGGTCATACAAGGGGTCGACGCAGACATCAGCGAGGCCAAACTCCAGCACATGATCGTCAACCACCGTAACCGTTAAGGCTCTGGAAATCAAACGGATCAAGAACACCATAACAGTGGTCGTCCTCTTCGACGGCATGAAAGTGCCTATGTCATGTGCGGCGTCAGCCTTCTGCGCTGCACGCTCTACAAACGCCAAACCAAGGTGTGCTACGCGTGTGGCGGTTTGGGACATCGTGCGGACGTCTGCCCCAACCCCACCAATAAGGATTGCCGAAGCTGCGGACTAGCCTCCCCACCCGATGACCACCAGTGTTCACCTAAGTGCGCCCTCTGCGGGGGCCCGCATCTTACGGCGGACAAAGCGTGTAAGCAGCGCTTTCAAGTCCCATACGTCGTACGAAGACGCCGACAACGCCGCAAGCGCGCCAGGAACAAGCCCCAGCAGCAACAGATGGCCAAGGAGAACGGGCCACGTGACTCCAGCGCGGCGGGAGCCCCCAGGAGGGAGCGCTCCGTCACGCCAACTGGTCGACAACGCAGCCTCTCCAGAGGGCGCTCTACCTCCCGGGTGCGGATCCAGGAAACGCCAACCTGGGTCGATCGTGTCAAGCCGAAGCAGACGACGCCGGCTCCAAAGGTAACGAAGGTAGCATTCCCGGAGCATAAAGTTGATCTCAGAGTCGCTCAACTCCTGCAAGAGAATGCTACACTCAAAGCAGAAATGCAGCAGATGAGGGCCGACTTTGCGTCGCTCCGTAAGTCTTACCCCTCGCAAGCCGAGAAGCAACAGGTGCCCCCATCAGGGGAGCCACAGGCGCGCTCGAGTAAACGTAGGGCCACACCCCCAGAGGGGGACGCTGACTCTATGGAGACCAAGTCCAATTACAAAGACTTAGAAAGCATGCAGCGGGCAATCCAACAGCTAGCTGAAAGCTTGACTGCCCTCCTTAAAAGGACAGCGTCCCTGGAAAGTGCACAGGCCGCGTTAGCTACGGCTAGACAGCCTTCGAGAGAGCCCAGTCGGGCACCTTCACCCGCAGACGCCGTCCCCGTCAACAAGACGGTGGAATGTCCAATCGAAGGCAGTCACCATGGTGGTCAATTCCAATAAGCTGGTTGTGTGGCAGTGGAACTGTGCCAGTTTCCAAAGGCACGAAGCTCTGCTGCAGCAATTCGTTTCGGCACATGTGGTCAAACCGCACGTAATTTTGTTTCAAGAAACTCTCGGTGACGCGCTCACCTTCCCGGGATACCGGGTCGTATCGATACACGAGGAGAGAAAGCGAGGCTTGGCAACTTTGGTCGCACGGAAGTGCTCCTTTCAAGTACACCAATTACCACTTGGCAAAACCAGAGCGGATATCATGATGCTCGAAATTATCCCTAACAATTGGCTTAAGAACAGTGTCTTCGTTTCAAAAATATACAGCTCACCGTCGGATCAACGGCAGACATTCGCCACTATCATGACAAAGGCGGTGGTCCTGACTAAGGGGGCCCCCCATAGTGATAGCGGGTGACTTCAATGCACCCCACAATGCCTGGGGATACCCGCCGCTCCACCAAGGGCAATCTCATTGTCCAGGCAGTTTCTGACTGCTCACTCGAATTGATTACGGATCCTCAATACCAGACGCGAACCGGCACATCTGTAGTCCGAGGCACCACTCCGGATCTGGCGTTCCCCCCGGAGCAGGATGGCAAAATTTGCAAGAAAACCTGCGTAGCGACCACTTCATTGCGGAGATTACCCTATCAATTAGCAGAGCCCTTACCAGGGAAATTAAAGTGATGGACTGGGATGCCTTCCGGAAAGTGCGGAAGGCGGACCGGACCGACTACGATAATCTCGATGTCTGTTCACAATACTACAGAAGCACGTACAAGCTGCGACCAAGGTGGTTAAGACCGACTTAAAAGTAGATCGGATGGACGCGCGCCTTGCGCACCTCCTAGAAGCCAAGAACTCCATCCTGACCCGCTGGAGAACGCACAGAATTCACCGACGACTTCGCAAGAAAATTGCGGAGCTCAATCGTGCAATAGAAACTCATTCCATCGAACTGTCCAAACAACAATGAAACGATGTGTGTTCCTCGGTTGATGGCAGGTGAGAGTGGGGGGCAAATGGAACCTCCTCAAACAGTTACTCGACGATTCGCAAACCAAAAGCAATCAGAGACTAGCCATTGATCGCATAGTTCATAATCAAAAGGCGGCGGGTGTATTTGAACGCGTCCTCCTGCAAGAGTTAGGCGAAAAGTAGCTCCCGCTGGGCCCCTCCGCTGACGGGGATTCTCCTCGTTACCGGGGGACACGGTGGGGGAGCTCGACCCCCCTTCACGGAATCCGAAATCTGGGAGGTGCTCCAAACCCTCAATGGTCGCTCTGCACCGGGCCCGGATGGAATCTCCAAAAAGCTCCTCCGCAACTTGGACGAACACTCAGCTGCGCTGCTGACCGAGGCAGTCAATAAAATCTGGGAAACAGGCCTCGTCCCCGACTCCTGGAAGACAGCCTCAGTGGTGTTCATCTCGAAGCCAGGCAAACTCTTGCGCCGGAGAACATGCGGCCCATCTCGCTCACGGGAGGGAGAGGGCGGCGTTGGGCGGCGACGGACCCACTTCGCCTCAGTTCCGCAGATGCCCCTTGGCTACTGCGGTCCATCACCACAGATCCCCGTAAGCTTGGTACCATCGTCTTTTGCAAGCCCAGGGCTCCATTTGAACCCCACTTTCGTTGCGGTGGGACCATTTTTCGCCAATTTCGGGGCCTTTGAAGATTTTCCCAGTGTTCGGGGGCGCTAAGCCTAACAGCTGCGTCGCGCCGACGGGCTTCGCCGGGTTTCTTCCCCGGCGATGGCTGCTTCAACCCCGGTTACGGGCTACGATCCCGCCTCACATCGAATGGTTACCATGGATGTCATCCCGGCGGACCAGGATGTCCCTACAGAACATGAGTATCTTGAAGATATGATCCAACTTTGGCAACGCAAGAAACGCAAGTCCCCTGCCAAGACGCCCAAGCTCAAGGGGGCGCCGGCTGCCTCGCAACCGGCGGCTGCGGGAATGTCGACGCACCTTCTCCCAGGGAGTGCTCCCAACTCGTCTCCTCCTCAGGTGCCACGTAAGCCTTCTTGGCGGCCGCGATACACGCCCCGCATAGGACGTGACAACCTCATCATTGTGCTCAAACCGCGTGCCTCATTTGACCTCAAGACGGTGCTCCCATCGGAATGCGCTGGTGACGGTGTGCGTGCCTTACTGGGGGACTGCTCCACTGCCGACCTCCTCGTGTGGCCAGTGTGGGGCCAAAATGTGCTGGTGTGCAGCCTCACCTCGATCCCTATTGCTCAACGACTCCTTGATGACATTATGCTACCCGTAGGGGACCAGCAGTTCCCGTTTCGGGGCCACGCCAAGGCTTCTGGGGACATCTGCCGCGGCGTCATCAACATCGACCCGGCTGCATCGTCCTCGAGCATCAAGCCGAATCTGGAGTGGCCGAAAGACACCATCCTCGCGGCCCGCAAATTCGGGGACTCCAACATGGCAGTTGTGACCTTCGAGGGCCCGAAGGTCCCCCGTTTCATCTTCTACCGCTGCCAGGTGGCCTACGTCCGCCTCTATAAGAAGACGGTTCCTGTATGTTCTTGCTGCGGCACCATTGGCCACAGGGCCACGGCTTGCCCCAGCCCCAAACCGGGCTTCTGGTCACGCTGTGGCTCCCAGGTGCCTACCACGCCTGAGGGCCTCGCTCAACATGAATGCCAAGCCCGCTGCATCCTGTGCACCGGGCCGCACAAAACAGGGACACGGGGCTGCCCCGGCAAGTACCGTAAGCCCATCAAGCCCTCCCTCATACCCGGCCTCACCACCACCTCGTACTCCACATCAAGTCCGCGCGCCCTTGACTTAACCCAAGTTCAGCTCCCGGTCCAAGGCCCCGCCACCGGCTACTCCGGAACACTTCCCGCCATTCGCGGCTCCACCTCAGGTGAGCAGCTGGGCAGGGGTTGCCTCCCAGCCTCTCCCTTCCATTCCCTCCGCTGCCCCCACCCCGCAGGAACTTACTCTCCAGCGGCAGAACTCCGAGCTTCAGCGCCAGGCCGCTGCTCTGGGCAAGCAACTCGAGTTTATCGTCATCGTTATCAAGCAATGAATTGGCGTATCTCGGACTACCACCGCAGGCTGTCTGAATATGTTTTTTCACATGGTTACTTTAGGTTTTGTTGCTTGGTTTTTTGGTGTCTTTTCGTGTCACATGGTTCGCTGAGTGTATAAGTAGCCTTCTGAGTCACGAAATAAACCATCAATTGGAAGTTAGCGCTCACCCTGTTCCCCGTTCCTTTTCATTAACCCTTCCACCTTCCTTTTCGCTAGTTCCGAGTTGTGCTAGAAGCCTAAACGTCATGACATACCAACTCGCCCCAACTGCTGCGCTTTGAATGTAGGTCATCATTAAAAACCTACACACTGACACACAGATAACACTTCTGGCACTTGGCAACTCCATTTGGGCTGCCGGATACCTTCCATCCTCATGGAAGGATGCTATTGTTATTCCAGTTTTAAAGCAGGGTGTAGTGGCGCGCCATAAGCGCGCTCCCGATTTCAGCGCCAACACAGCGTTGCGCAAGACGCGCGAAATACACAGATTGCACCTCTGCGTTCGTTGCGTGCTGACGTGCGTTCCGCCGCTCGTATACACGCGGCGTTCTATAAGAGTCGTATATCGCGACCACTATAGCTTGGTGACCCGGACGTGATCGTACCGTGGCCGGTGTGCTCGTACCGTGGCCGGTATGCTCGTACCATGGTCGCCGTGATCGTACCGTGGATGGCGTGCTCGTACAGTGGCCAGCGTGCTGTACCTTGGCCGGCGCGCTGGACCGTGGCCGGTGAGCGCCGTAGCCGGTGAGCGCCGTGGCCTGGTGAGCGCCGTGGCCGGTGAGTGCCGTGGCCGGTGAGTGCCGTGGCCTGGTGAGCGCCGTGGCCTGGTGAGCGCCGTGGCCGGTGAGCACCGTGGCCGGTGAGCGCCGTGGCCGAATAACGTGCGTACGTCCGGGTTCCTCGGCCAAAATGGCGGGAGACGCACCGTTGACTGCGGTCGCTGTTGAGTACCGTTGTCCGCCGACGTGGGACTTGTGTTCGTAGCCATCACGTACGTACGTCCAGGTCACCAAGTGGTCGCGATATACGAAGCCTATAGAACGCCGCCTGTATACGAGCGGCGGGACGCACGTCAGCACACAACGAACGACGCAGAGGTGCAATCTGTGCGTTTGTTGTGTGCTGACTATAGCTTGGTGACCCGGACGTACGTGCGTGATGGCTACGAACACAAGCCCCACGTCGGCGGATGACGGTACTCAACGGCAACCGCAGTCAACGATGAGGAACGAGAACCATTTCCTCGCCATCGACATGGAAGCAGTCTCAAACGTCCAGGTGAGTCTCCCGCCACTTTGGCCGAAGAACCCGGACGTACGCACGTGATTCGGCCACGGCGCTCACCGGCCACGGCACTCACCAGGCCACGGCGCTCACCGGCTACGGCGCTCACCAGGCCACGGCGCTCACCGGCTTCGGCGCTCACCGACCACTATCCAGCGCGCCGGCCACGGTCCAGCACGCCGGCCACTGTACGAGCACGCCATCCACGGCACGAGCACGCCGACCATGGTACGAGCATACCGGCCACGGTACGAGCACACCGGCCACGGTACGATCACGTCCGGGTCACCAAGCTATAGTGGTCGCGATATACGATGCCTATAGAACGCCGCCTGTATACGAGCGGCGGGACGCACGTCAGCACACAACGAATGCAGAGGTGCCATCTGTGTTTATTTCGCGCGTCTTGCGCAACGCTGTGTTGGCGCTGCTATCGGGAGCGCGCTTATGGCGCGCCCCTACACAGGGTATTCTCGGCGGCAAGTTACCGTCCTGTAGCTCTCACTGTTGAAGGCAGCGGAAAGGGGGGCAAGGGGGGTTTGGAGCGAGGGAGGGAAGGCTCTGCGCTGGCGCTATCTTGCACAGTTGGTTGAATAAACCGCATCCGACGGACGTCAGTATACGTCTCCAATATATTGTATGGTGCCATGAAACCCGGGAGAAGACTGGCGTCCTTAACTGACCACGGACCGACTATATGTATACGCCGTCAGCGCAACGCCATTCGAAGCGCCGCTACCCGTGTCATCGCCACCACAACCGAAGCCTTGCAAGAAACTGAACCGACGCATAGCGACTTGCAAGTGCTGCTGGACCAACTTGATGACAGAGACCATGGGCCTCGCTGAAATCAACGCCAAAATCGAAGAGCTCGTGATCGACGACGACGAATACGAAGCAGAATTCACCGAGTCCCTCGAATACCAACGAGATGATCCGCCACGCCATCAACTGGGTTTGTTTCCGCATGAATTCTCGCGCCGTCATTGGATCACTACCTATTGCCGACAGCCCTTCGGCAGGACAACAGGCACCACACCCAGTCTGTACACCCGGTAGGCAGGCGAACGTCAGCGCAAACGCCAGATCAGCGACACCGACACTTCGCGTACAGCAACCGAAGCTCCAGACCGAGGCCAGCGCCAAGGTCGGACCACCGACATCGCGCGTACAACAACCGAAGCTCCAGACTGACACGACCACAACCGAAAACGAAACCCTGCTTGAAAAGCGACCCGAAAACGAATCGCGCAAGCTGTTCGGCCTCGAGCAAGGTGATCAAATACAAAACAGCGAACCGAATCGACATCGCTCTTTCTCATCGCTCAACCATCACCGCAACGTGGAGACCGACCATCACCGGCAAATCGCATCTCGAAACCATAGCCCCGAGAACAGCATATGCACAGCGTCAGCGACCCGATCATACTTGAAAGCGCCGACGTCTCCCACCAGACGGCTAACATTCATCGACCGATCGCGCTTTTTGTCGACAACTACACCGCAGAATCTGCAAGATATGCCTAAAGACTGCAAGCTTGACAACATACAAAATCGACGAAACGTGTGCAACTCCACCGGTACTGTCGTGACCCTACCCTGTACCACCACGCCGACATATCAGCGAACGCCATCGTGGTACCTACACCAAGATCAAGACGGGCATGGACAACCTGCTCTTCACGTGCAGGTCCAAGTAGACATACAAACTCCTCTGGCGGCTCCTCTGGTAAACTGCACGCAGTCACGTGAAGTCTGGGCTTCTGTTCCAGCCTGCTAGGACGCCAGCAGCAACCGCTGCCACCGCCAACGCGACTGGGTGTTGACCCGAGAGCTACTACGCGAGTGGCGTTGAGTTGAGCCAATTCAACAGTCGCTAGATGGATAACTTCGCCAACAAGAACGGTGAAGCTTCGGAGAAGTTTAGAAGACAACGTGACGCCACTGTCATCATCGATCATCTCGTCCGTTTCTCGCGGGTGACAGTATGTTGTGAACTGAGGAAGAAGGGCACTATAACCACGCGCACGGGCCAGGGAAACGGGGTTCATTAAAGTAGTCGCACCGAACAAACTTAACCGGCGGACGCGCAGTCGCCGCGTTCCTTGCACTCACAAGTTTCCTTTGTAAGCTTTTTGAACTGCACAAAATTGCAGTTCAAAAAGCTTTCTTGAACTGCACAAAATTATGGATCCCTTACAGTGTAGCTTCAGAGAAGAGCGGTCCACAACGGATCACCTTGTGCGCATTGACGGAAATATCCGTGATGCATTTGTACATAAACAGTTTTTACAGCGAAAGCTGTATATGGCTAGGCGAAACGAAAAACCGCTAGCCACATGTTTGGATAAGCGTCTGCATTGGCAGCTCTGTCAAGTACGTCGTTCTCTACGTCGCACCCAAGCGCGCACGCCATTGGCAGCGCAGTTAGTGACGTCATTGCTGCTCTGCCCGCAACGTAGCCTCCTCCGCTCGCCGTTGTCGCATGCATTCGATATCTCGAGTTAGCTCGGCGTCGTGGTTAGCAGTATTCGCCCGCCAATGGCGCTGACGTTCCACTTCGCGATTTCAACGTGGACGTTTCGTCGCAGCCGAAGCCAAAGTGCCGCTCGAGAAACTCCCGCCGAAAGTTGGCGTTGGCCCTGGCGAGCGCGTTCCCGCCATTGCCACGTTGACGCTGCTCTGCCCGCAACGTAGCCTCCTCGGCTCGCCATGGTCGCATGCGTTCGATATCTCGAGTTAGCTCGGCGTCCTGGTTACCACTATACGCCCACCATTGGCGCTTGCGTTCCACTATAGACACAAACATGTAACCAATAATTTAGAAACGCTTAAATACAGCGTCGGGATTAACCCACTGCTAAACACCGGGGCCGCACGTTTCAGCTTCGCTGGTTAAACATCTGTACGGAGTGCTTGGGCGGTGATTTTTTCACGATATTTCTCAATGTGAAGAAGATGTGCGACACAACGTAGCGTTTCGGAATCTTGCGAGACTTGTCGGTAATGGCCATCCATATTTGTCTAATCATACCTTCCACGTCAAAATCAGCTATGTATTGTCGGGTTCATTTGTAAAGAAACTGGTGTACATAGGGATGCTGCACACCCTTTAATGTTAAGACGAACACACACCGTGCTTTATTACCACCAGCTATTCTTATTTCGTCTACGTACAAGACACACATACAGATTTCAAATCCTGTATCCTTGCAGTCTAAGAGAGGAAAGTACAGTGGTGCTTGAACAAGGTGTCTAAGTGGGCAAGCCAAAATGAATTAACATTAACCCCCACAAAGTTCTTGCGTTCTTTTTACACAAAAGAGAGGCCTGGTTCCAGATTCAAGTGTAGAACTGCGTGGACAATAAGTACCTGTGAGCAAGGAGCTCAAGTTTTTGGCATTATATTTGATGCGAAACTGACTTTCAGTCTAGACATGAAATATCTCAGGGCGAAATGCTTAAAAACAATGCGCCTACCGGAAATTTCATCTCGAACAACATGGGGCCGTGAGAAAAAGCGCTTAATGAACCTCTACACGAGCCTCCTTCGATCACGATTGGATTATGGTGCCGTTGCATATCACTCTACTGCGTCAAGCGCGTTAAAGATGCTGGATCTGGTCCACCATCTAGGTATCCACCTGGACACTAGCGCCTTCATAACAAGCCCTATTGAAAGTGTATATATATGAATCGAATGAGTGGTCACTCCATCTGCAAAGAACATACTGATGCTTCACATAACTTCACATCAGATTTAACATAAAAGGCATGCGCTGTTGTTTTGTTTCCTGACACTTGTTGGTGGGCTGTTTTTCAAAATGCTGACGAATAACTTTGTCAAGAAAGTAAGACAAGGTATCAACTTTAGTGATAGAATGGTATGGCAATATAAGCCCCAATATGCCGCATGTCATATAGCAAGGCATGGCATATACAGAAACCTAAATATACACGGAAACGTTCACTCAGTGCAAGCCGGACACCGACACCGGATGTTCTGCGACACGGGGCCCTTAATGCTATCTCGTTATTACTCTGTGCGTTCTTCCGGTAGTAAAAAAAAACGCCTGCCTAAGGCAGTCGCTAATTCTAATAAGATAGTTTTTTGTGAGAACGACTTTTCCACACCACTCCATTAAAATAATGAGGTTTTCGAACCACGGAATCACTCACATTTACTGTTTTTTTTCCAAAATCAGTTCTGTGGGTGCCCTCAAGGAAGAGGGAAGTTAATGAAGGGGAAACCTGTCCATCTTGCTGGCTTCAATGGAACTCATCTGCCTGGTTCAGTGTCTTAGTGCTTCAGTTTTCGATTAATTCGGCGTCACGCTGGCGACCTGCTGGCCTCCTGGTCAGCTCAGATGGTACAGCGACTGGCACGGAAATGTCTTGGTCCCGGGTTCGATCCGCGGATCCCGATGGACTTTCTTTCATTTGTGAAGATTACTTTCTGAGAAACACTTTCTTTGTATTTCCTTTGTAGTCTCGGGCTACCTTCGAGTAAATTTCTCTTTCAATACATGTTTTTGTGCAGGTGGTGATGACCGTAACGAAGCCAGCGTTCATCGGAACCGCTACACCTGAACAGGTTCGTATACTGCCTCATTTTGCAGTGCACTAACCTATACTGCGCCTGTGTTTCAGCAAGTGTGTGGCAATGAAACACTAGTCACTTTCCACCACTACACATGCTTTTCGTTTTGGCACAGATTAGGCGCGAATCGTTTTCCTTAATTCGCATTCGTGCCACAGTTTAAAAGAGCGTGAGGAGAGGACGTGCAAGAAAAGAGCATGTAAAACACTGTCCGTTAATAGTGAACCATCCACCAACCTTTTAGAGCTATTCGCAACATGTAACCACCGTAAGGTGCGTAGAACACCTGCCTCGCGTGATATACGCATGCCACCCTTCCAGATTTGCCGGATTCTCTCTACGCCTGCGTGAGCACCAAGACGCACTGAGTCAAACTCAGCAATTCACTTTAAACCTTATTTCTATTCCGATTGCGCTAACATCGTAAACGTGGCTGAGTTGTCAACTGCAGAGAAAATAACCTGTCACTATAGGGACCCCGTACGGACTTAGCAGCATTTTGCCCGCTTGCTAATATTGTACTTCGGCTGGCCGACTATTTATCAGTGAAACATACGGTTTTTTGCCCCTAGCCTGGCAATATTTGAAGTTCCTCCGAATGTAAACTTCGGAAAAAGCCCAAAGTCTGACAAGCCCACTCATATGCCCATATTCTCATATACTCTGCCACCGTATAGTTCTTGGCAGCACTGTGGAAGCGGCAGGACTTCTTGTATGATATATATGAACGGCCTCAGCATACGTTCATCCACACCGCGTCATCCGCTCAGCGTCTGCTCGCCGTCTTGTCGATCCGTGCTCCCTAATCTGCTGATGCGTTGTTACAACAAATATACAGTCGGGCGGTAACCATAAGCCACCTTTTTAGTCAACACCAGGGCCCCATACCAATACGTTCATCTACACCGCATCTTCTGCTTGGCGTGTAGTTGACGTTTGTGGGCGACGCAAGTGTTGATAACATCCTGTTGATTTGAGCCAAGTGTGTTCCCGCGTCTGTTCGCTACGAGGTATTTAAGTGCGTACGCATTTCTATGTCGACTCACTGAGAGAAACCGTCCATGACGCGTGACGCTCAGCAGCTGATTGTCCGGCTCAACACCCAACCTTGCAGAAAGCGATTATATCTGAATCATATAAGTGTGTTGTGCCGCGTTGCCTTTGTTGTCGCGCAACACAGACAGATAAGCAGTCAATGAGTTAATAAGAATGATAAGAAGTAATGAGGGGCTAGGTGGGTTTGATCGCGGTTGATTCGACCCGGATGGATAAGGTGCTAAAGAGCGATAAGGGCTTATAATGATCGTATGAATTCTGGTGAGCACCTATAAGGGTCAGATAAAATAGGATAAGGGTGATAAAACCGATAATGGTTAATAAGGGTGGTATCATGTCTGATAAGCGTCAGGTCGATTCCGATAAGGTTGATAAGGACCGATAACGGTTGATAAGGGTCGGAGCATGTCCGAAAAGGTTGATAGGGCAGATGAGGGTTCGTAAGTGTCAGATTGATTCTGATAAGGATAACGATCGATAAGAGTCGGATCGAGTTTTATAATGTTGACAACAACCGATAAAAGTTGATAAGGGTCGATAAGTGTTCGATCGTATACGATCAGGCTGATAACGACCGCTAAGGGTTAATAAGGGTTTATAGTTTTCGGGGTGGTGGCGTGGAGCAGGCGTAGAACACCGGGCTTCTAATCTGAAGGTCGTAAGCTCGAATCTTTCTCGAGCCCACTACAGTTTCAGGCATGGAGTAGCACCTCACACCGTCAAACAAATATATATATATATATATATATATATATATATATATATATATATATGAACGAGAAGAAAGGGAACCGTGGGGCCAGGTTTTTATTATCATCTCATAAGAAGCCAACAAACAATGACACCAAGGACAACATAGGCGAAATTACTTGTACTTACTAATTGAATTAAAGAAATTATAAACAAATGAAAACGGATGAAAAAACAACTGTCCGCAGGTGGGGAACCAATCCACGTCTCCGCATTACGCGTGGAAAGCTCTCACCATTGAGCTACCACGGAGCCGTCATCCCATCCACTTTCTGGGATATTTATGTTTTACAACTACAAATAACCCTGGGAGTGTTAGCCAGCGCCACCACCTACAACCCTAGGGGCGGATGTGGAACATCCTTTCTGCCGCAGGCATCACGAGCACTAGATCTTTTTGGGTGATGGCAACTGGTCACCAAACCCACATATGCTACCTGAAGGCATCAATGGTGCACGTTAAAGAACCCCAGATGGTCAAAAATTTCCGGAGTCCCCCACTATGACGTGCCTCATAATCAGATCGCGCTTTTGGCACGTAAAGCGCCATAATTTAATTTATATATGTAGAGCAAACGCGCCTTCTTCCGATGCGCGAGAGGCCGTGGGGGAGGGGGGGAAGGGGGAGGGAAGGGAGGCGACGTTTAGCTGCGGCACCGAGTGCCTATTTATATCAGAGGCTCCGGCAACAGTCACCAACGCCGCACGCATTTTGAGCGAACGCGGGCAAAATGCCGACGGCGTCGACAACAGTTCGGCGCGTTGCCGGTGCTGCTGCATGTCCAAGTTTATACAGCTGATAAAGCTAATATCATTACTCCGTATATCTCTCTACAAATTTGCTATCGCAATTGATGCTTCACCTTTCAGGTGAAACTGCGACAACTTTTTTATTGCGATAGCAATTATATGGACACTCAAAAGCAGATTTCTGCCGTCGGCGTCGCCGTCGCCGTTGCCGTCGCCGTCGCCGTGAGGTTCCGTATGACGTCAATGGAGATGAAATCGTCGCCGCGCGATAAGTGGTTCTTGAGGGAAAGGGAAAGGTTGGCGCTATCTTCTGCAGCCCTTGAGGGAGCACGGCTCAGCGCCAACGCCGCGCGCCGCCGAACGCTGTATGTGCGAGTGAAAGGGCACGAGGGACGCGCGCTTTCACGGGGAGTGAACGCACGGCGGAGAACAAACGCGCGTTCTGTGCTGTGCTCCTTTAAGGGCTGCAGAAGTAGGCGTCTCTTTCCTCCTTTACAATCACCATATATGTAGCGCAAACGCGCCTTCTTCTGAAGCACGAAAGGCCGTGGGGGGGAGGGGGAGGGAAGGGAGGCGACGTTTAGCTGCGGCACCAAGTGCCTATTTATATCAGAGGCTCCGGCAACAGTCACCAACGCCGCACGCATTTTGTGCGAACGCGGGCAAAACGCCGAGGGCGTCGACAACAGTTCTGCGTGTTGCCGGTGCTGCTGCATGTCCAAGTTTATCCAGCTGATAAAGCTACTATCATTACTCCGTATAGCTCTCTACAAATTTGCTATCGCAATTGATGCTTCGCCTTTCGGGTGAAACTGCGACAACTTTTTTTTAATGTTGCCGGATTCGAGCCCTCCTTATGTTATGAACGAGAGGAAAGAGAACCGGGGGGCCCTATTTTACGGTTTTTTGCAGTTTGTTGGCTTCTTATGATATGATAATAAATATCATATCATAAGAAGCCAACAAACACTCCTAGGGCTAACACTCTGAGGGTTAATTCTAGTTGTAAAAACATAAATACCCCAGAAAGTGGATGGGAAAATGGCTCCGCGGTAGGTCAATGGTGGGAGCATCGCATGCGTAATGCGAAGACGTGGGTTCGTTCCCCACCCGCGGACAGTTGTTTGTTCATTCGTTTTCATTTCCGTTTATTTCTCATTCTTTTAATTCAATTAGTAAGTACAAGTAATTTCCCCTATGTTGTCCTTGGTGTCATTGTTGACTTCGTAATATATATATATATATATATATATATATATATATATTGTAACGGGGCATCAAATAGATAAAAGAGGGACAGTATTTATGTAAGGGATTGTTGGCAGAGATGGCCAAGATGGCTGAACACGCGCAGCGTTTCCCGGCGATTGTCGTCTTCTTCCTTAATGCAAGAAGGCGGCCCGTAACATCTAACCGACCCGGCGGGCTGAGCGCCGTCTCGGCGCAGAATAATTACACGAGGAGGCGACGGAAAAGCGCGGCTTCAGTCGGGATACGTGACTTCGTGCACGTATCCCGACTGAAGCCGTACTTTATATTTACCAGAGCGATACACGACGCGGATGTCGTATTCCTGGAGGCGCAATGCTCATCGAGCGAGGCGACCACTTGGATCTTTCAGTGACGACAACCAGCACAGGGCGTGGTGGTCGGTAACTACGTCAAATGGGCGCCCGTAGACGTAAGGGCGAAACTTCTCTATGGCCCAAATTATGGCAAGACATTCTTTTTCAGTCACCGAATAGTTGCCTTCGGCTTTGTTGAGAGTTCGGCTTGCATAGGCAACGACGTACTCTTCAAACCCATCTTTCCGTTGAGCAAGAATGGCGCTTAACCCGACACCGCTGGCGTCAGTGGGTGCAGAGGGGTCGAAGTGTCGCAGGATAGGAGGCGACGTAAGGAGACGGCGCAATTTGTTGAAAGCGTCGTCGCAAGCAGGAAACAAAGCCGAAAGGTTATTACTGCCAGCGAGGAGCTTGGTCAAAGGGTTGATGATCATAGCGAAATTGCGGATAAAGCGTCGGAAATAAGAACATAGGCCGATAAGGCTGCGGAGATCTTTCATGGTACTTGGTTTGGGAAACGCGGAAACGGCCGTAAGTTTTGCAGGGTCGGGGAGAATACCGTCCTTCGAAACAACATGATCTAGAATCGTAAGCTTTCGAGCGGCGAAGTGGAATTTCTTCAAGTTCAGTTGCAGTCCTGCAGCAGAGGCAAGCGAGCACTTGTTCGAGGCGAGTTAGATGGGACGCAAAATCGGAGGAAAAGACCACAATGTCGTCTAAATAACAAAGGCAAATATGCCACTTGAGGCCTCGAAGGATCGTGTCCATCATGCGCTTGAAAGTAGCAGGCGCGTTGCGGAGGCCGAAGGGCATGACTGTGAACTCATACAGGCCATCGGGCTTCACAAAAGCCATTTTTTCGCGATCGGCCTCCGCCATTGGTACCTGCCAGTATCCCGAGCGCAGATCTAAGGACGAGAAGAATTCTGCTCCCTGTAGGCAGTCCAGGGCATCGTCGATGCGTGGTAGAGGGTACACATCCTTGAGGGTTATTCGATTAAGACGGCGGTAATCCACGCAGAACCTGATGGATCCGTCCTTTTTCTTTACCAGCACAACTGGAGAGGCCCAGGGACTGCTGGAGGGCTGGATTATTCCACGTTTCAGCATATCGTCTACCTGCTCATCGATGACACGGCGTTATGCAGTCGACTCACGGTATGGGCGCTGGCGCAAAGGTGCTTGTTGACCGGTATCAATCCGATGAACAACTGCTGATGTTCGACCTAAGGAAGACTGGTTGTGGTCGAAGGAGGCTCGAAAACGCTGCAGGAGTTGCACGATCTCCTTGTGCTGCGCAGGTGTGAGGGTGGAATCGACAGCATTTAAGAATATGTCGACAGGATCATCGGTGCCAGCGGCAGGAGCGACGGCGCAAATCGGTAGTGATGCCTTATCTCCAAGCATTGCATCCTGGAAAAGGCAGTCAAAAGTCTCGAAGCTCCCCAGACACTGGCCGTGTAGTAGAAGTGACGGACATGCAGATACATTGCACACGTAGATAGCCGCAGAACCATTGCAGAAGTTGATGACAGCCCACGGGAGGAGGAAGTTTCGGCGTGGAGCAGGAGCTGCAGATGGCGAAAACAAAACAGTGAGTTGGCGGCGGCAGGCGAAAACATCGGTACCAGAACGACGGACAAAGGGGCGATGTGGACGTCAGCTGCAGCAAACACTTTAGGGGGAGTGTGGTCGTCGAGGTCAGGGCACGGCGTCGACAATGTGAGTTCGGCACGAGCGCAGTCCACGAGGGCTTGATGACTAGACAGAAAATCCCATCCTAGGATTACGTCGTAGGATGATCGGGGCAGGACGACAAACTTAACGGCATACATAACATTCTGAATAATTACACGGGCTGTGCACTGAGCGGTAGGCTTGACGTGATGCGAGGTCGCCATACGCAGGGAAACATCGGTAAGCGGGGTGGTCACTTTTCTCAGATCGCGGCACAATTTTTCGCTAATTACAGAAACAACAGCTCCTGTGTCGACAAGTGCACGTACGGCGATACCTTCTACCAATAAATCAATTTCGTTAGGCGAGTAAAAATGAGGTCTTGGAGAGTTCGATGATGGCGCAGTTCTTGCCTCGGGAACTGCGGCTGTTATTTTTCCTTTCGTGCGGGGCTAGGTCGGCGAAGCATCGGGGAGATGGATCGGCGACGGGAAGAAGATGACCGGCGTGAGTCATACGGGCGGCGTGTAGAAAACGGGTCGGCGACAGGAGAAGGAACTCGTGGTGAGTGCTGAGCGCCTTGATAGGTTGGCGAAGCCACACCATGTTGAGAGCGGAAGCTGCGACGGTGACAGTGGCGGGCTATATGGGCCGCAAGACCACATGCGAAGCATATGGGCCGGTTGTCAATGGTGCGCCACGGATTCACAACAGATGGTCCGGTGGGCGAAGAAGGATGGGGCACCGTGCGTGAGGGTGGCGGCGACGTGTAGAAGGACCCGGTGGCCCGGTAGGCTCCAGAAAGAGATGGGGTCTGTGGTCTGGCAAGAACGGCAGCGTAAGTTAATGGCGTAGGGACAGGCAACGCCGGAAGGGCAGCTGGTAGTGCCTGGGTGACTTGCGTCTCAATGACCTGACGAAGAGGTGGGTCTAAAGATGACGGCGCTGGCTCAGGTATGTGGGCGACAAGGGAAAGTTGACGTGCAACTTCCTCGCGTATGAACTGCTTTATGTGTGGTAGCAAAGCGGTGTGATTGGCAGTGGCGTCGCTGGCAAGGGTGGAAATGTCTGCTCTCTGCTGTATCTTGATCAGCACGGCGCGTCGACGCACGCTGCTTTCGCAGTTCGTCGTAAGTCTGGCATGGTTGTATCACGTCGGCTACCGTCTGGGGGTTCCTAGCGACAAGCATCTGAAATGCGTCGTCGTCGACTCCTTTCATGATTTGCTTTATTTTTTCTCCTTCGATGAGAGATGGGTCGACGCGCTTGCACAGGTAGAGAACATCTTCGATGTAGCTTGTAAACGTCTCCTCCCTGCGTTGGACTCGACTGCGCAAGCGCTGTTCCGCGCGAAGCCGGCGCATGGCGGGACGACCGAAGACCTCCGCGATGGCTGCCGTGAAGGTCGACCAGTTCGTGATTTCGGTTTCATGGTTTTTGAACCAGAGGCCAGCTACATTAGTGATGTAAAAGTGAACGTTCGTGTGCTTAGCGCGGTCATCCCATTTGTTACAAGAGCTCACTCGTTCGTACTCGGCGATCCAATCCTCGACGTCTGCTTACGTCCTACTCCTACGCTACTCCTACGTGCTATGCTCCTGGCTCGCTAGTCTGGCTGCGTGTCCCGTCCACTACACCTGGCCTTTCAACGAAGCTGGTCTATCTGGGTGAACTATCCCATCGAGCCGTTAGAACGGCCAAGAAATTGTCCACGTGGCCAGACTCAAGCAGTGCTACGATCCCCGTGTGTTTTCTTGCCCCTAGGTCGCCAGGATGGCTCCTTATTCCGCGAGGGGTAATTGTACTGAAGGCGATTGACCGCGCTTCGATGTTTGGGAAAAGAGACGACGATGAGTGTGGTTGTTGTTGACGCTCTAGCTCGCGCTCGCCGGTAACCAGACCTGCCTCTCGGATAGCCTTCTGTAACGCCACATCCAGGCCTGCTTGCAGACCAACACCTCCATTTTAATATATATATATATATATATATATTTCGGCTGGTGGACCAGCCTTCGTCAAAGCAACAAGTACATGCGATCGCGTTTCCTTATATACACGCTATACATAAGATTGTGTTGTGCACAATAATGATAATGACAATGCAACGTAAAATTCACGATAACAGCGGCGAAGCTGATCATACGGTAAGTGATTTGGCATTCTCTTAGTACTCGCCACAGCATAGTCAAATCGCACGTAACGAAAGATAGAGATACAATTCGCAATTACACTATATGCAGACATGTTCCGGCCGTAACTAATCATGTAATCTCAGCAGAGGTGGCATACAGCCCACGTGGCACACAACACAGGGATCATTGCAATGCAAGCCACTCGATATCAATAACAAACATGGAAATGTGGCTCACACGTGGCATACAGTAAAGGAACGAATCGTTAGTTTACTAACCAACAACCTGTGGGGGTACTAAAGCGCCATGCGACAGTACAATGCAGGTGATACGCACTGCTCAGTAACCGCCATAGTTGAGCAGGCTGAATGATGATGATGAAATGATGATGATAAGGAGAAAAAAATGTAGTTTTTAAAGAAAGCTACGTTTAATGGCAGACATCGGGAGTCACGGCTAAAGTCAAGGATGCTTAGTAGGAACACTAGTTAGTGTGCCTGTACTTTCGTTAATGCCAGATGACACGGTGTTAAATTTATAGATCAGGTAAGACTCGCGGACTTCGCGATCGTGATGGGAATGAAAGCCTGATTCAAGTATAGTAACCCTGAGGTTTTCGAAAGAATGCCCTGGTAGGCGAACATGTTTTGATAATGGTAGGTTAGGAAGCGTGTTAGCATGCGATCTGTGGTTATTAAAGCGTATTCGGAACGAGGTTTCTGTTTGGCCAATATACTGTTTTCTGCAAACAGTGCACTCAAGAATATATATTACATTGGAGGTGTCGCAATTAAAGGATCCGCGAATTTTTAGGGTAAAGTCTGAAAATGTGCTAATCGCTTTCTGGGTGGTTTGCATATGCCTACACACCTTGCAACGTGCTTTGTTGCATGGGGCGCAGCCAGATGTTTTATTCTGCTCATTTAATTTTGAGGAGGTTAACATATCGCGGAGGTTTTTACCCCGTCGGTACACGACGCGAGGCGGTTCGGGAAATATATCGGAAAGATGTTCACTTTGGGCAAGGATATTGTGGTGGCGTTTCAATATAGAAGAAACTTTTGGCGCTGATGCCGAGAATGTTAGCACAAGATTGGTATTGGTACGTCTTTCGGGTAATCGATTACCGCTAAGAACATCGGCTCTACTTAATTGGTCTGCTCGGCATATGGCGTCGTCAATTAAGTTTGATGGATACTGCCGTTTAACGAGAGCACTTTTAAGTTGTTCGCAATTAGAAATAAAATCTTTGCGATCAGAACACAATCGCTTGAAGCGGTGAGCCTGACTGTAGGGGATACCGGTTTTGCAATGTCGTACATGGCTGCTCTGGAAGTGTAGAAGCTGGTTTCTATCAGTAGGTTTGCGGTAAAGTTTTTTCAGAAGTTTACCTTGCGATAGCGTGACTGTGACGTCAAGAAAATTGACCGAAGATGAGGAGTAATTGTGCGAAAATTTGATTGAAGGGTGAAAGTGGTTAAACTCTTCTATGAACTTTAACAAGCCAGCTTCCCCATGTGTCCAAATAAAGAAGATATCGTCAATAAAACGCATGTTTGTTATTGATATCGAGTGGCTTGCATTGCAATGATCGCTGTGTTGTGTGCCACGTGGGCTGTATGCCACCTCTGCTGAGATTACATGATTAGTTACGGCCGGAACATGTCTGCATATAGTGTAATTGCGAATTGTATCTCTATCTTTCGTTACGTGCGATTTGACTATGCTGTGGCGAGTACTAAGAGAATGCCAAATCACTTACCGTATGATCAGCTTCGCCGCTGTTATCGTGAATTTTACGTTGCATTGTCATTATCATTATTGTGCACAACACAATCTTATGTATAGCGTGTATATAAGGAAACGCGATCGCATGTACTTGTTGCTTTGACTATATATATATATATACGCCATGCCTCTGTGCATGCTGCAATCTCTACTGAATAAACTGCCTTTTCATTATCTATGAAAAACATATGGAGAGGTTGATTATACTCCGCAGATTTGTAAATTACCTGGCCGATGACATGGATAAGAGCCATCGTAGAATCTCCCTTCTTGAAGCCAGCCTGTTCTCTTGGTTGGCTGAAGTAAAGTGTTGCCCTGCTTCAATTGGCAATTATCTTGGTGAATATTTTATACACTACTGAATACAAGCTAATGAGTCTATTATTCTTCAATTTTTTAACGTCTCCCTTCTTATG
The DNA here is from genome assembly GCF_013339745.2 of Dermacentor silvarum. Taxonomy (NCBI): domain Eukaryota; kingdom Metazoa; phylum Arthropoda; class Arachnida; order Ixodida; family Ixodidae; genus Dermacentor; species Dermacentor silvarum. The sequence continues at coordinate 167,012,643 of NC_051161.1, read as the reverse complement.
GATTAGTACAATGTTGGCGTTCTTCCAGCTTTCTGGTACACTTGAAGTCCTGAGGCATTGCGTATAAAGGGCCGCAAACTTTTCAAGCATGATATCTTCTCCATCTTTGATTAAATCAACTGTTATTCCATTTTATCCAGCGGCTTTTCCCCTGGTCGTGTCTTGCAAGGCCCTTCTAACTTCATCGCCAGTTCTAGAGGGAACCTCTGTATCCGGTTCACCACTACTTAGAATGAAAGTAGCTTCGCTGTTCTGGGTACTGTGCAGATCAGTACAAAATTCTTCCGCTGCCTTTACTATGTCATCGAAATTGCTGGTGATATTACTCTGCTTCTCTTTCAGTACATACATCTTGCTTTGTTCTATGCCAAGTTTTCTTCTCACTGCTTTTATGCTGCGTCCATATTTTACTGCGTCCTTAACCTTTCAACTGGTAGCTCAACAATATTGCTGACCTAATAAAAACATGCAAAAACTATACAAATTCAAATATTAGTTCGTGCCTTTGAATTTACCTTCATTTATGTGCCTGCTCAACAGTGGTATTCACTAAAATGTTAAGCGTGAGCAGCAGCTGATGTATTGGTCACAAAACCTGAAGGCTTCGTCGTTATCTTCTTAGCCCACGTGGGTATCATATACCGGCCTCTGCGATTTTTTTTTCCTCATTTAAGCAAGCTCTTATTATTGCGATAGCAATTATATGGACATTCAAAAGCAGATTTCTGCCGTCGGCGTCGCCATCGCCGTCGCCGTGAGGTTCCGTATGACGTCAATGGAGATGAAATCGTCGCCGCGCGCCACCGAACGCTGTATGTGCGAGTGAAAGGGTGCGAGGGGCGCGCGCTTTCACGGGGAGTGAACGCACGGCGGAGAACAAACGCGCGTTCTGCGCCGTACTCCCTTAAGGGCTGCAGAAGTGGGCGTCTCTTTCCTCCTTTACAATCACCATATATGTAGAGCAAACGCGCCGTCTTCCGACGCGCGAGAGTCCGTGGGGGAGGGGGGGGGAGGGGGAGGGAAGGGAGGCGACGTTTAGCTGCGGCACCAAGTGCCTATTTATATCAGAGGCTCCGGCAACAGTCACCAACGCCGCACCCATTTTGAGCGAACGCGGGCAAAACGCCGACGGCGTCGACAACAGTTCTGCGCGTTGCCGGTGCTGCTGCATGTCCAAGCTTATACAGCTGATAAAGCTAATATCATTACTCCGTATTGCTCTCTAGAAATTTGCTATCGCAATTGATGCTTCGCCTTTCAGGTGAAACTGCGACAACTTTTTCTTAACTCCATAAAAGTACATCTAAAGAACACACATTGACCTTGTCAAAGCAAGTGTCAGAGACCAGTTTTGGACCATTCATTTACCTTTCACCACCTAGTCAACAGTAATTTGACCTACTATATCTCGCATAGTTTTTCGAGAAACCACTTAATATTCCAATTAGTATGTATTTCATCATAGTAAAGAAGAACTACAACAATAAAACCATTCTAGGTCAAGTCTTTCTTATCTTGCCATTTAAAGGGTTAATCAAGGAGTACAAAAGGAATACGTGAATATCTTCGCCAATATCCACAAATGATTCCACAGCTAACATGGTTCTCCACAAGAAAAGTAGAAAGTTACCTACCAAGAAAGGGATCACGCAAGGAGACACAACCTCTCCGATGCTATTCACTGCATGCTTAAAACAAGTATTCAACCTCTTAGACTGGGAAAGCTAACGAGTGAGGATCCACGGCAAATGCCTCAACAACCTACGGTTTGTAGATGACATTGTCCTATTCAGCAACAATGGAGACGAATTGCAAGGAATGACGGAGGACCTTAATCGAGAAAGTGTAAGAGTGGGGTTAAATATGAATATGCAGAAGACAGAGGTAATGTTCAATAGCCTGGCAAGGGATCGAACAAGAATTCCGGATCGCCAGTTAGCCTTTAGAGTCTGTACAGAAGTAATAATAATAATAATAATAATAATAATAATAATAATAATAATAATAATAATAATATTTATTACATCCATTCACATCCTAGTTACAGATCCAGCCCGCATAAGCAACACTGCTTGTGTGCAGGCTGGGCAGTCGGCAGGTAGTACTAATACGTGTATACTAAAACGTATCACAAAGCACAAAAAAGAATGTTGATAAAGATAGGGGGAAAACACTGGATACTATAATATTATTACAGTCAATGTAGCCGCATTAGTAGAAGAGGAGGAGTGTTAGCGGGGAAGAGCAAGAAGCGTTCTCTTCTTCCTCTTCCCCGCTAACACTCCTCCTCGTCTACTAATGCGGCTACATTAACTGTAATATTCCGGGAATGCTGCTAAACACCACTCTTTGTGATGCCGATAACTTTGATCATTTGATTGCTTCTTTGGCACCTGCACCTGCGTCGTAACAATATTAAAACCATATGCCATTTATGCCTACAAAGTAGAAGAATAAATAAAGACAAAACAGTGACATCAGAGGTTAAAACAAACACAGTAGGTTTATCTGGGTCAATTGCTCATAAGGGACCCTGATCCTGAGAAGGAAATTTACAGAAGAATAAAATTGGGTTGGAGCGCATATGGCAGGCATTACGAATACCCTTACTGGGAGCTTACCACTGTCGTTGAAAAGAAAAGTGTACAATCATTGCATTCTACCGGTGCTAACATACGGGGCAGAAACTTGGAGGTTAACAAAGAAGCTCGAGAGCACGTTAAGAGCCGTACAAAGAGCGATGGAACGAAAATTTTAGGCCTAACGTTAAGAGACAGGAAGATAGCCGTGTGGATCAGAGAGCAAACGGGAATAGCCGATATTCTAGTTGACATTAAGAGAAAACAAAAGGAGCTGGGCAGGCCGTGTAATGCGTAGGATGGATAACCAGTGGACCATTAGAGTTACAGAATGGATAGCACGAGAAGGGAAGCGCTGTCGGCGACGGCTGAAAACTTGTTGGGGTTTTGAAGTTACGAAATTTGCAGGCGCAAGTTGGCGTCAGCTAGCGCAAGACAGGGGTAATTGGAGATCGTAGGGAGAGTCCTTCGTCATGCAGTGGACATAAATATAGGCTGCTGCTGCTGCTGCTGCTGCTGCTGCTGCTGCTGCTGCTGCTGCTGCTGCTGCTGCTGCTGCTGCTGCTGCTGCTGCTGCTGCTGCTGCTGCTGCTGCTGCTGCTGCTGCTGCTGCTGCTGCTGCTGCTGCTGCTGCTGCTGCTGCTGCTGCTGCTGCTGCTGCTGCTGCTGCTGCTGCTGCTGCTGCTGCTGCTGCTGCTGCTGCTGCTGCTGCTGCTGCTGCTGCTGCTGCTGCTGCTGCTGCTGCTGCTGCTGCTGCTGCTGCTGCTGCTGCTGCTGCTGCTGCTGCTGCTGCTGCTGCTGCTGCTGCTGCTGCTGCTGCTGCTGGCTGCTGCTGCTGCTGCTGCTGCTGCTGCTGCTGCTGCTGCTGCTGCTGCTGCTGCTGCTGCTGCTGCTGCTGCTGCTGCTGCTGCTGCTGCTGCTGCTGCTGCTGCTGCTGCTGCTGCTGCTGCTGCTGCTGCTGCTGCTGCTGCTGATGCTGCTGCTGCTGCTGATGATGATGATGATGATGATGATGATGATGATGATGATGATGATGTATATGTATACTGCCGAGAGCTAGCGGGGCTATACTAGCCATCATCATCATCATCAGCCTATATTTATGTCCACTGCAGGACGAAGGCCTCTCCCTGCGATCTCCAAGGTGCAATACTCCGATACTAGCCAAGGTGCAACCAAATTACAAAGGACCACTTAGCTTTAACAAAGTTACTCCCTCACCAGAACAGGAATTCGCCTCCCTGGTGCGGTATTCGACCATTAACCTCCCTCATGACTCCTAAAATTAACCCATGGCCCTCAGTCCCCACTGGCTGCGGAGCACCTGACCAAGGCGGCGGTCAGACCTGCGACGCGGCAGAGGGTGCTAAGAATCTCTGGGTGCGCACAGGCCGCCACTGGAAACCGAACCTGGCAACGTTCAACACGCGCACCCTCTCGAGTGAGGCTAGCTTAGCAGGACTATTTGAAGAATTAACAGGCATTGCCTGGGATATTATTGGCCGAAGTGAGTTGAGAAGAACTGGTGAGGCTTACACAGTGCTGACGAACGGCCACGTCCACTGCTACAGAGGTCTTTCGGATAAGAGAGAATTCGGAGTAGGACTTCTAGTCCATAAGGACATAGCGGGCAACATTTATTAACTCTACAGCATTAATGAAATGGTAGCAGTCATCGTAATAAAGCTAAACAGGAGGTATAGAATGAAGGTAGTACAAGCCTACGACCCAACCTCCTGTCACGATTGTCACGTAGTAGTGACGGTAAGGAAAACAGTCGTAAAACTGTATGACGAAACTGGTTGTTAATTGGGCGAACCTGTGCCCACAAAAGCAAGCTACACTCAAAGAGCAACGATAGCGGCGAACACAGTCGGCGATTGTCGAAAATCTGATCAGCGGCGAAACGCGTCGACTTTTATACGTGAATCATCGAAGGTTCCAGATTAATCCCTGGCGCCCGCATGTCTTCCAGAAAGTTCTGGACGATTCGCGTCGCTCATACAATCAGATTACATGAGCGTCGGTGACCACAGACGGCGGATAGAAGCATCAATAACGTTCGGGAAGCTCCCAATGCAGGCACGACCTGCGCCGAGCGATGACGTTTAACATTTGTTAGCCGGTGGAAAGCGGCCTCCGGTGAAAGATAAACATGTATACGTGTCAATACCCTCCCCTTAAAAAGCATCGTCGCGATGCTACAAACGCGAAAGCGAAAACAAAACGACGCGTAATAAAGAAAGACAATAACTAAGTAACAATTTAAAGTACCTAAGCTCGTCAGCGGGCGTAGAAAGGCTTAAGACGCACCACGTGGATGACTTCAGGTCGTGCGCGGCGTCGCTACGATTGCGAAATGCCGTCTGGCACGACCTCATAGTCCAGTGCGCCAATACGTCGGATGATCTTATAGAGTCCGAAATAGCGACGCAACAGTTTCTCGCCAAGTCCTCGTCGGCGTATCGAGTCCAGACCCAAACACGATCGCCGGGCTCGTACTCGACGTAGCGTCGTCGAAGATTGTTCTTGATGCGCAAGCGGGCGAGCTGTCGACTTTCTTCGGCACGCTGCAAATAGGTGGCAACGTCGAGATACTCTTCGTCGGAGACATCCGGTAGCATGGCATCAAGCGTCGTTGCCGGTTTCCTTCCGTAGACCAGGTTGAACGGTGCCATGTGCGTCGTTTCTTGCATGGCCGTGTTGTATGCGAAGGTCACGTACGGAAGGATGGCATCCCACGTCTTGTGTTTGACGTCGACGTACATTGCCAGCATGTCGGCGATGGTCTTATTTAGGCGCTCGGTGAGGCCATTCGTCTGCGGGTGGTAGGCGGTGGTTCGGCGATGGCTTGTGTGGCTGTATCGCAGGATGGCTTGCGTTAGTTCTGCCGTAAAGGCTGTACCTCTGTCGGTGATGAGGACTTCTGCGGCGCCGTGACGCAGGAGGGTGTTCTCGACGACAAATCAGGCTACCTCGGCGGCACTGCCTTTGGGCAAGGCTTTTGTTTCGGCGTAGCGGGTGAGGTAGTCCGTAGCTACGACGATCCATTTATTCCCGGACGTCGACGTCGGAAAAGGCCCCAGTAAGTCCATCCCGATCTGCTGGAACGGTCGGCGAGGTGGCTCGATCGGCTGTAGAAGTCCGGCTGGCCTTGTCGGCGGTGTTTTGCGTCGCTGACAGTCTCGGCATGTCCTTACGTAATGGGCGACGTCGGTAGAGAGGCGAGGCCAGTAGTATTTTTCTTGTATCTTCGCGAGCGTGCGGGAAAACCCGAGGTGTCCAGCCGTTGGGTCGTCATGAAGGGCTTGCAGAACCTCTTGACGCAATGCTCAGGGTACCACGAGGAGGTAGTTGGCTCGGAGAGGCGAGTTCTTCTTTAGGAGAATGTCGTTTTGCAAGAAAAACGACGCCAATCCTCGCCTGAAGACCTTCGGCACAATGACGGTCTTGCCTTCCAGGTAGTCTACAAGGCTCCTTAGTTCCCGGTCGGCTCGCTGTTGTTCGGCGAATTCGTTGGCGCTGATAGGTCCCAAGAAAGTGTCGTCATCCTGGTCGTCCTGTGGCGGCGGTTCGACGGGGGCGCGAGACAAGCAGTCGGTGTCACAGTGCTTTCGCCCGCACTTGTAAACGACGGTGATGTCGAATGCTTGAAGTCTCAGACTCCATCGTACGAGGCGACCTGAAGGATCCTTCAAGTTAGCTAGCCAACACAAAGCGTGGTGGTCGCTCGCAACTTTGAAGGGTCTGCCTAGAGGTAGGGGCGAAACTTTGATGTAGCCCAGATGATGGCGAGGCACTCCTTTTCTGTTGTGGTATAATTATCTTCCGAGCTCGACAGCGACCGGCTAGTGTAACTTATAACCCTTTATAGTCCGTCGGTCCTCTGCACAAGCACGGCGCCGAGTCCTACGCTGGTTGCTGATGACATAGTAAATTTTCGATGACATAGTAAAAGCAGCGGAAGAATTCTATACTGACCTGTACAGTGCCCAAAACAGCCACGCTACTTTCTTTCGAAATAGTGATGAACCGGATACAGAGGCTCCTTCTATAACTAGCGATGAAGTTAGAAGGGCCTTGAAAGACATGACCAGGAGAAAAGCTGCTGGAGAAGATGGAATAACAGTACATTTAATCAAAGATGGAGATATCATGCTTTAAATGCTTTCTCCCCTCTATACACAATGACTCACGACTTCAAGTGTACCAGAAAACTGGAAGAACGCCAACACTGTACTAATCCATTAGAAGGGAAACGTTAAGGAATTATAGACCTTTTAGCTCGCTTTCAGTATTGCATAAAATATTCACCAAGATATTTTCCAATAGAATCAGGGCAACACTTGACTTCAGTCAACCAAGAAAACAGGCTGGCTTCAGGAAGGGATATTCTACGATGAATCATGTCCACATCATCCATCAGGCAATCGAGAAATCTGCAAAGTACAGTCAACCTTTCTATATTGCTTTCATAGATTATGAAAAGGCATTTGATTCAGTAGAGATACCAGCAGTCATAGAGGCATTGCGTAATCAAGGAGTACAGGAGGCATACTTGAATATCTTAGCAAACATCTACAAGGATTCCACAGCTACCTTGGTTCTCCACATGAAAAGTAGAAAGTTACCTGTCAAGAAAGGGGTCAGGCAAGGAGACACAATCTCTCCAATGCTATTCACTGCATGCTTAGAAGAAGTATTCAAGCTCTTAGATGGGGAAGGCTTAGGAGTGAGTATCAACGGCGAATATCTCAGCAACCTTCGGATTGCAGATGACATTGTCCTATTCAGCAACAATGGAGACGAATTACAGCAATTGATTAAGGACCTTAACCGAAAAAATTCAAGAGTGGGTTTGAAGATTTATATACAGAAGACGAATATATTGTTCAATTGCCTGGCAAGAGAACAAGAATTCAGGATCGCCACTCAGCTTCTAGAGTCTGTGAAGAAGTATATTTATCTAGGTCCATTACTCACAGACCCTGATCATGAGAAGGAAATTTGCATAATAAAAAAATGAAAGCCCATTTCTTAAAGAAAGATGACTGAATGCGAAGCTTTCTCCCATGCAAACTGAATCAAAGTTAGTCCAAAGCCAACGACCACGCAACGAACCTAAGAAATGCTGAGCGACCCGATGCGATGCATATGTGATTTGATTTGATTACTTGTTTAGGATTGTATTTTTTAACGTTGAAGTTGAATGAAGACACATTTCGTTAAGTTGCATAGCCTTTATTTCAGATCGTGTAGCCGTTGATTACACACACACACTCATACCTTTACGGACTACTCTTCACTTGCACAGTATTGCCTTGTGATTGCTGTGGCAGACGGTCAGAGGCTCTACCGTTGCCGATATACACACTATAGTTTACGTTCGCAGTTGTACCGATAAGAACAATGGGAACTGCAACGAATTGTATGCATTGCCATTTTGGGTTTCAGAAGCTAAAGTTTCTTGGACACGTAGTGAGCTCCCGCGGTGTTCGGCCAGACCCTGAGAAGCTAGCTGCCGTCGCTGAGTTCCCGCGTCCAACAGACAAGAAGGCAGTTCAGCGATTCCTCGGTCTCTGCACTTACTACCGTGGTTTTGTGGAAGGATTTTCAGGGATCTCCGAACCTTTGACGAGACTAACACGCCAAGATGTACCCTTCGAGTGGACGGAAGAACAACAGGAAGCCTTTACAGAATTGCGGAAGCGACTGCAAACTGCCCCCGTACTCGCGCAGTTCGACAAGGCTGACGCAGAAATCCACACAGACGCCAGCAACATGGGGCTCTATGCTATACTCGTTCATTGACAAGATGGCGCCAACGCGAGCCGCAGTCTGACCAGGGGGGGGGGGAGTAAATTATTGCACGACTGAAAAGGAGTGTCAAGCGGTCGTTTGGGCCATCGGCAAGTTCAGACCCTACCTTTACGGCCGACCTTTTCGCGCGGTAAGTGACCACCCCTCCCTATGTTGGCTTGCGAGTCTTAGGGACCCTTCAGGCCACCTCGCCCGTTGGAACCTCCGCTTTTCAGGAGTACGACGTCACAGTGGTAAACAGAAGCACGGCGACGCTGACTGCCTCTCACGTGCACCGATACCTTGGAAGCCCTGTGACTTCGAGCAAGATTTCCCGTTTTTATTGCGATAGCAATTATATGGACACTTCAACCGGATTTCTGCCGTCAGCGTCGCCGTCGTCGTCGCCGTCGCCGTGAGTTTCCGTATAAAGTCCAAGGGCGATAAAATCGTCGCCGCGCGCCGTATGCGCGAGCGAAAGCGCGCGGGGGACGTGCGCAATCACGGAGAGCGAACGCATGGCGCAAAGCAAACGCGACCGTCGCGCGAAAGGCCGTGGGGGTATAGGAGGGAGGGAAGCGGGGCGACGCTGTGCTCCGGCACCAAAGGCGTATCTTGCAACCGGGCGTAAGGGGAACTTGCCACTCAATCTCCCACGCGAAAGCAAGAAAGCGGAAAGGCAGCGCCGAGGGAGGGGGGGGCGCAGCTTCTACTCTGCCAACAACTGCACTTGTACGTTGCCCGCGGCTGTGGCGGTCGCCGCACCGTCGGTTATCTCCACACGGCTCTGACCTTTGTATGCGCTGTGCATTCGCCGCTCAGTTTCCGTTGAAGCGATAGACCGCACGAACCTTCGCCGCCCGCTGCGGCGGCTGCGCTTGCTGCCAGCGTTTTGACAGTCGTTGTCTGCGGTCATTCAGTGTGATCTATTCATGTTTGCTTATGCGCGCTGAAGCCACGCTTGTTAATTCAGTTAGTAATCGAATGTGTTTAACTTTATGCAGCCGATAAAAGTACTGTCCCTACTCCGGATAGCTCTCTACTAATTTGCTATCGCAATTGATGCTTCGCCTTTCGGGCGACAATGCGACAATTTTGGTGTAGTAGACACTGTCGAAATGGCTGACCTCCAACGTGCAGAGAGTACATTGCTTCCCCTCATCAGATGCATTCAGGGAGCCGACGTTGTTGTCCCACGACCGATGTCACGAGGTCTGACTTCTTACCGCTGTTATGATCGGCTTGGAACTGCACTTCTCAAATGTTGGAAACAAGCCCGAGCTCCTTTCCCGTGACGAGATAATCCTCTTTCATCCTCGAGAAAGCGTCTCACCTCTACGACCGGAGCAGGCGAAAAGGGCGAGCTACCAAAGAAGAGGACCCGAGGGGGAGGAGGTTGTCAACTTGGCCGCCCGACAGAGGTCTGACACTTCCACAAGTTCCCCGAAGGAGTCATCGGCAGGTGATGATCTTCCTGGAATCTGTGTCTCTCAAATGTGGGAAGCAAGCCCCAGCGCTTCTCCCGTGACGAGATAATCCCCTTCATCCCCGAGAAAGCGTCTCACCTCTACGGACGGAGCAGACGAAAACGGCGAGCTACCAAGAAGGAGGACCCGAGGGAGATGAGGTCATCAACTTGACCACCGGAAAGAGGACTTCCCCGAAGGAAACATCGGCCGCCACGAGGGGATTTAAGGCCGTCCTGTCCCCCGTGTTAGACAGAACCGCTCGAGACTCGGATAGAGTCAAAACCATGCACCAATGAAGTGAATACAATCGTTTCTATTTTTCATCATCACGATGCCCGCCTTCATCGTCGTCTCCTGATTCCTGCGGTGACGACCCACCTCACCCGGTCGAGATTATATCAGCTGGTTGGCAGCAATGGGATACTCCACCCTTCGTCCTGGCTTCATCAGAATGGTGAGCGCTTGACTTTCTTTGAGAATTTGCCAGGTTTTAGCTTATGTGTTTTCTAAAACGGTGAATTAGTTTCTGTACGTGCAGGCTCTTGTTGAAAGCTTCCTCACGTCACAGCAGAGTAAGAAAGTCCTCGTTCGGGATTGACCATGGATTTCGGAAAACGGAGAAAGCCAGAGTTGTTATTACTTTGTGAAGAGCTGGGAATTGAGGTCGGGAAAAGTCAGAGAAAGCCGCAGCTTATTGAGGTGATTGAGAAGTGCGGGGCTCTTGAGGACGAAATTTCAGAAGCATGGGAAGAGATAGAGAAACGAGCTGAGAAAGCTGAGCAAAACGCTGCAGAAGAGAGGGAAAGGCAAAGGTCTGAGAAAGCTGATCAAAAGGAAGCTGCAGAAAGAAAGGAACGCGAGGAACAGAGAGCTCACGAAATAAGGCTAAAAGAACAAGACGTGCAGCGGGATCTGGCCAGGCAATCAGCAAATAACCTCTCAGTAGATGAAACACGTTCAGGTGAAGCAGGAGTGAAGATAAGGGATCTCATGCCGTCGTACAAAGTGAACGATGACATGGGATTGTTTCTCATTATTTTTGAACGAACCTGCGAGAGAAACGGGTTGGCACTAGAGAGTTGGCCGCAACAGATTCTGACCGTTCTTTCTGGCGAAGCAACCGAAATAATTGCGAGGCTAACGAAGGACGTATCAGAGGACTATCAGCAGGTAAAAGCTGCGCTGCTAAGAAAATATCGGCTCTCAGCAGAGGCTTTCCGCCGCCGTTTTCGGGAGGCAGTTAGGACACCGGGCGAGTCTTTTCAAGACTTCAGTTATAAGCTGAAAGCCAATTTGATTGAGTGGATAAAATGGAAAGATGCGTTCGGTTGTCACAAGGTTGTGGAGCTAATCCTCAAGGAGCAGTTCTATGGGTCCTTGAGCGAAGAGATGCGCCTTTGGATTCAAGATAGGTCGGGCGAAAAGGGCTTGGAACGGGCTGCAGTGCTAGCAGATGAATTCGCCGCACGTCGCGAATCCGAGAAAACACGCGTCAGGCCCTTCACTAAATTCAGCAAAGAAGAAAACAAGCGCCCCTTACAACGAGAAAGCTGGAGGTGGGACCAATGACGCGCTGACCGATAATTCCGGAGAGAATGAAACCACAATGAAAGACGAAAGAAAAACAAAAAAGGCGTTTGAGGCTAGAAAACCGGTCGTCTGTTTCCGTTGCCAGGAGCCTGGACACCTTGCGATTGGCTGCAGAAAGCCTAGAATTGTTTTTCTTTCGTGAATGACGACGACAACTTGACGCTCTTAGAGCCCTACCTTCGCGACCTCGCAGTGAACGGAACGCCATGCAGGGTACTTAGGGACTCGGCTGCGACAATGGACATCGTCCACCCTGCGTATGTGCAACCTGAGGATTTCACCGGGGAACATGCGTGGATCCGGCAGGTAGTTGAGGAGGATAGTGTTTGCTTGCCCATAGCCAGCGTAAAGATCGAGGGGCCGTTCGGTCTATTGATGACTGAAGCCGCGGTATCACAAAATCTGTCCAAGCAATACCCCTACTTATTTTCAAATCGCTCGGAGATGCTGCTAAAGAAAAAGGGCCTGAGTTTTGGCGACCCTACGGTCCAAGCTCTCCCGCGTAACATGGCTCAGGAAATCGCGGTAGAAGAGAACGATTGCGCCACGAAAGTGAAAACAGTGGCTCTTCCGGAGGCCGTTCCTTGCGGAGACAAGGCTTGTTTCAGCAGCCCTAAAAAGTTGAAGGAGGCGCTGAAAAACTCCCTTGTACCTCCGCACTTGAACGACGGTCCGGAATCGTCCAAAGGAGAGGAGACTGACATGGCGGCTAAACAGGGCAGGAACCGGACGATCGGGGATTGCAGAGGCACATTCGGTGGCCGCCAGGCAATGCAAAAATTTTTCAGACGGCGCAAACGAGCGAAGTATTTAGCGCAGCGCAAATTCGAGAAAGAAGCCACACCGCAGCCCGTAAACAAAGGGCCATCATGCAGAAGGCCCTTTGGAAGGGCTCCAAAGGGCTCGTTATGGTGGTTAAGAAAACGGAGACGTCGCCAAAGGCGGATGACAACAGAACAGGGCGCGTCTCCGCGAGTAGGACTGCGGCTGAAAGGGGCAACCTGGCTGAGGTACGCGCGCACGCACAGGGCCAGTCAAACAGTCAATGAGGGGGAATGCGCCGCGAGAGCGAGCACAAAGGAAGAATGGCGATTCTCCTCGCGTTTACGGCCTCCCTCTCTGAGACGCGAAAGAAAGCCGCGGCCACACGAATTGACAGGTGACGGGAGGGGGCAGTGTATGTCTGGCACCCTTTATTGCCCATGGCGAGGCCCAATGACTTTGAGATTGCGACCTAGTCGAGTGCGCATTAGGAGGTAGTAATTGTCGAATTGGGCGCCTCCATAAGGTTCCCGTTTGTAAATTTGTAAATAGAGCACGTTGCATTTTTTTTTCATTTGTTAGTTATTAATACCTTATTTCTTTTAATTTCAAAGGTTCCGCGTTAATCTCGGTGATTCGTTGTGATGATTGTTATGCGCGCCAGTTACGCGAATAAAACTGCGAAGCAGGTTTTGCGACGGTGGTGGCTCGTGAACGCGTTGTTTTTGTATATAGGCATTGACCTCATTGCAGGTTTGTAGAAACAAATCATTTTGGGTAATTCAATGCTTACAGGGTAGGTGCGTTTATCGGCTACCATTGCAGATAGAGTATGGCTTTTGGTTTTATGGCTTTAAATGCCACTTTATGAATCAGCTTAATTAGGAGTTCAAGCGGTCATCAGAGCGCAGTACATTTTGCCTTAGAAGCGCTAGTACTGGCAGATACTATTGACCCAACGAGTAACTAACTCACTGTGCAGCATTTATCCGTCTGATCATTTTCAATGCACTCTCAGTCTCTCAATAAATGTGGCTTTCCCGGGCAGGAGAAACAAAAACGTTAGGTATTAGGTTAATTGAAATATGCACTTAAGTCTAGTTTTTTCTTTTTGTTAATTTTCGGGAAGCTCGAACGAGGGCTGCAGGTTTTATTCTGATAAGGTTTTTGTGAAGAATGAGTGAACGTGGCAGTTCTCATGGTTAGTTGGGTGCTCTCTGTTTGTTGTGCCTTGGGCTTGACGTGGTCTATTTCCAGAGGGTCTCACCTGGCCTGCCTTGGAACGAACGGCGAAACGAAGCAGAGGCAAGGGGTCTACCGGTCTCTTCGAGGTGCTTGGATGCTGCAACCCCTTCGAGACCTCCTGTGGCGGTGGACGGGCTGTTATGATCTGTTTGGAACTGCACTTCTCAAATGTGGGAAACAAGCCCGAGCGCCTTTCCCGTGACGAGATAATCCTATTTCATCCTCGAGAAAGCGTCTCACCTCTACGACCGGAGCAGGCGAAAAGGGCGAGCTACCAAAGAAGAGGACCCGAGGGGGATGAGGTTGTCAACTTGGCCGCCCGACAGAGGTCTGACACTTCCACAAGCTCCCCGAAGGAGTCATCGGCAGGTTATGATCTTCCTGGAATCTGTATCTCTCAAATGTGGGAAGCAGGCCCCAGCGCTTTTCCCGTGACGAGATAATCCCCTTCATTCCCGAGAAAGCGTCTCACCTCTACGGACGGAGCAGACGAAAACGGCGAGCTACCAAGAAGGAGGACCCGAGGGAAAGGAGGTCGTCAACTTGACCACCGGAGAGAGGACTTCCCCGAAGGAAACATCGGCCACCACGAGGGGATTAAAGGCCGTCCTGGCCCCCGTGTTAGACAGATGCCAACTCGAGACTCGGATAGAGTCAAAACCATGTACCAATGAAGTGAATACAATCTTTTCTCTTTTTCATCATCACGATGCCCGCCTTCATCGTCGTCTCCTGATTCTTGCGGTGACGACCCACCTCACCCGGTCGAGATCATATCACCGCCTCCGGAACGACGTGCTCTACAAAAAGAACTCCGAAAACAGCCAAGAAACGTTCCTTCTTGTCGTCCCAGTTTCACTGAGCGAAGAAGTACTGCAGGCGTGTCATGACGACCCGTGTGCCGGACACTTAGGCTTCGCCAGGACGTTAGCGCGCATACGCCAGAAGTATTACTGGCCACAACTATTCTCGTCCGTTCAGCGCTACGTGAGAAGCTGCCGTGATTGTCAACGGCGCAAAGTTCCACCTTTGAAACCTGCTGGTCTTCTGCAACCCCTGGACCATCCTCCAGTTCCGTTTCAACAGGTGGGAATGGACCTCCTCGGTCCGTTTCCTACGTTGTCCACCGGAAACAAATGGATAGTCGTCGCAACGGACTACCTATCGCGGTACACGGAAACCAAAGCTGTGCCCCGCGGAACCGCTATAGAATTCGCGATGTTTTTTGTCCATGAAATCGTACTACGTCAAGGGGCCCCTTCCATCTTAATAACAAGTGGAGGAACTGCGTTTACTGCGGACTTAATGAAGGAGATCGTTACGCTTACACACACCAATCATCGGAAAACCACGACCTATCACCCACAAACTAATGGTCTAACCGAGCGCCTCAACAGAACTATGGCCGAAATGATCTCGATGAATGTTGACGTAGAGCACAAGTCCTGGGACCAAATTCTACCATACGTGACATTCGCATACAATGCGGTTGTGCTGGAAACCACCCGATTCACACCATTTGAACTGGTTTATTGGCGCTGCGCAACAACACCTTTAGACGCCATGTTCCCGATAGACAACGGAACACGAAGCGACAATGCTGACGACATCGCCCAGAAAACCGAAGAAGCTCGACAGCTTGCTCGCAACCGCATTCGCAAGCAGCAGAGCGCCGACGCCCGCCGTTACAACAGCGGCGGAAGGAAGATCCAGTACGTACCCGGCGACTACGCTTGGGTGTGGACACCCGTCCGTCATCAGTGGCTCTCGGGAAAATTGCTGCGCAGATACTTTGGCCCGTGTAAGGTCGTCAGGCGACTCAGCAACGTGAACTACGAAGTCTTCCCTCAGAGTGCTATTATGATCTCAGCCGACGGCAGGCACGAGCCGAGATTGTCCACGTTTGAGTTTCAGTTTATTTAACCACATGGCATGTACATAAAAGGACACATAGACCTGGTTAGGTGTGATGGGAAAAAAGCTGCAATTCACAGCTTCCCTGGCCCCATCACCCGAAAAACAAAACAAAATAACAAAATTGCAAAATTACAGGCAGCGGAGAGCGACAACACAAAAGGAACACGCATGTGGCCTAGTGTAAAATAAAACTCTGATATACATAAAAAACTTTCAAAAACGAAGCAATAGTTAAATGAATGACACTAATTAGCCATGACAAAAATGACCTAATATTCATGAATACCACAATCAGCACATCCTACGTAATATATTGTCACGACCTCGCAGGAGACGTGGAAGCAGGCGTACAGCACGTATACAAGTACTTTATATGAGCAGCAAACGCAACGTCGTTGTCGTCCCTGTTTTTCTACCCGAGCGCTACTTCAGCGTCGTTTCCATGGCCGGGCACATACCCGCGGCGACGATATAGCATGTGGCATTTGCCCCTCCTTTGAAAGAAGCATCGTCCTGATGCACCAAGCGCCCAAGAAAGTGCAGTGATGGTGCAAAAGTGAGGTCATGATGCAAAATATGGCTTCATACGAAGCACGTGCACAACCTCGGGCAGATGCTGCCGGCGTTTGGAGCAGTAAGGACTGTCGGGCACAACTTCATAATTCACGTCACTGATGCGGCGTAGAACTGTGTACGGCCCGAAGTATCTTCGCAGGAGCTTCTCAGACAGCCCCCGCCGACGAATAGGAGTCCAAACCCACACCTGGTCGCCGACGTTGTACGTGACGGGTCTGTGTCGAAGATTGTAGTGTCTGGTATCGTAGTTCTGTTGCGCTTGGATGCGCAAGCGTGCAAGCTGCCTTGCTTCCTCGGCGCGTTGCGTAAACTCCTCGGCACCAGTCTCGTGATCACCACACTCGTGTGGCAGCATCGCGTCCAACAGTGTTGTTACTTCCCGGCCATAGACGAGGCTGAAAGGTGTCACGCGTGTTGTCTCCTGGCGAGCCGTGTTGTACGCAAATGTAACATATGGTAAAATCTCGTCCCAGTTCTTGTGGTCGACGTCGATGTACATACTCATCATGTCTGCCAGAGTCTTATTCAAGCGTTCTGTCAGCCCATTGGTTTGGGGGTGATAAGCGGTTGTCTTGCGGTGAGTTGTACCACTTAATCGCAACACGGTATCCAGAAGCGCGGCCGTGAAAGCAGAACCTCTGTCGGTAATGACCACTGCGGGGGCGCCATGCCTTAGGACGACGGCTTCGATGAAAAATCGTGCTGCTTCGGCTGCTGTTCCCCGCTGGAGAGCACCTGTTTCGGCGTATCGGGTAAGATAATCAGTGACGACGATTATCCATCTATTGCCGGCAGAAGACACTGGAACTGGACCTAAAAGGTCCATGCCAACTTGTGCGAACGGCGCTTGTGGTATCTGAACAGAATGCAGCAGTCCAGCAGGCTTGACGGGTGGAGTTTTGCGGCGCTGGCAATCCAGGCATGTCTGGACATAACGTTTCACGACCGGCGCAAGTCTTGGCCAGTAATACTTTAGCCTAAGTCTGGATAATGTGCGGGAGTAGCCCAAATGACCAGCGGTCGGCTCGTTGTGACAGGCGTGTAGGACTTCGTTCTGTAGAAATGCGGGAACGACAAGTAGGTAGCTGCTGCCACTGGGTGAAAAGTTCTTTTTGTAGAGAACGTCGTGACGCAAGCAAAATGAAGGCAGCGCTCTGGTGAATAACCTCGGCACGCAGCTTGTTTTTCCCTCTAAGTAATCAATAAGAGAAACCAATTCTGCGTCCTCGCGTTGCAGGCGTGAAACGGCGACAGCGTCTACCATGCCTAGAAAAGCCGCGTCGTCATCGTCGTGCAATGCAGTCTCAACAGGCGACCGAGACAGGCAGTCGGCGTCGGCGTGCCGCTTCCCCGATTTGTAGACAACAGTGAAGTCGAACTCCTGGAGCCGAAGGCTCCAGCGTGCTAGCCGACCAGCTGGATCTTTTAAATTAGTCAGCCAGCAAAGTGCATGGTGATCACTGACGACGGTGAAACAGCGACCGTATAGATATGGGCGAAATTTGAGGATGGCCCAGACTACCGCGAGGCACTCTTTTTCTGTAGTGGAGTAGTTACTCTCCGTTCTGGATAGGGTCCTGCTGGCGTACGCAAGCACTCTTTCGGTGCCGTCCTGCCGCTGAAGAAGCACTGCGCCAAGGCCGACATTGCTAGCATCGGTATGAAGAATCGTCGGGGCGTCTTCGTCAAAGTGTGCGAGCACAGGAGGCGTCTGCAGCCGCTGCCGTAGCTCTTCAAATGCCCGTTGCTGCTCTTCGCCCCACACGAAGGGGACATCTTCGCGGGTGAGATGTGTTAATGGACACGCGATGCGCGAAAAGTCCGCAATAAACCGCCGGTAGTAGGCGCAAAGGCCCAGAAAACGTCGCACGGCCTTTTTATTAGATAGCGTCGGGAAATTAGCGACGGCAGCGATTTTATCAGGGTCAGGTCGAACACCTTCATGACTAACCACGTGACCGAGGAATTGAAGTTCCTCAAAACCAAAATGGCACTCTTCCGGTTTCAAAGTTAGGCCTGCTGAGCGTATTGCCTCAAAGACCGTCTTCAGTCTCCGTAAGTGTTCGTCGAACGTGGCGGAGAAAACAATCACGTCGTCGAGGTACACTAGGCAGGTTTGCCATTTGAGGCCTGAGAGTACCGTGTCCATGAGTCGTTGAAACGTTGCTGGCGCAGAACACAAACCGAAGGGAAGCACCTGAAATTCATAAAGTCCATCGGGTGTCACAAAAGCGGTCTTTTCACGGTCTCTCTCATCAACTTCGATTTGCCAGTAGCCGCTTTTCAAGTCCATCGACGAAAAGTAACGTGCGTTTCGTAGCCGGTCCAGTGAATCATCGATACGCGGTAGCGGATAAACGTCTTTCTTTGTGATCTGGTTGAGTTTTCGATAGTCGACGCAGAAGCGCAGACTACCGTCCTTCTTTTTCACCAATACGACAGGCGATGCCCACGGACTCTTAGATGGCCGAATAACTCCGTCCTCAAGCATCGTCTTCACTTGGTTTTGTATTGCCTCCCGCTCTTTCGGTGCTACACGATAAGGATTCTGCCGGATGGGTCTTGCGTCGTCATCGGTGATAATACGGTGCTTGGTGAGCGGCGTCTGGCTAACTCTTGACGTTGATGCGAAGCAGCTGTTAAACTCATTGATGAGCTCAAGAAGGCTGTTGCGTTCGATGGGCGATAAAGTTCGACTGACATCAACCACAGGTGCAGGCATAGGCGCGGTGGACGCCGCGTGCTGCACTGAGAGGCAGTCTTGTATTGGGGCAATTTCGTCGAAGTAAGCAACAGCCGTGCCTTTAACAATCTGTCGACGTTCCC
Source organism: Dermacentor silvarum (assembly GCF_013339745.2). Classification (NCBI taxonomy): domain Eukaryota; kingdom Metazoa; phylum Arthropoda; class Arachnida; order Ixodida; family Ixodidae; genus Dermacentor; species Dermacentor silvarum. The sequence goes on along the minus strand of NC_051161.1, from coordinate 166,993,880 downwards.
TGCTAAAATTCGTCAGCAGGAGTTCAGCATGTCCGTCGAGTACATTAATTACGGCCCTGGCGACGTAAACGCCCTGACTCAGCACTAGTGCGTTGATGTGTTCAGCGACGCCAGGCCCGGTGTGAAAGTTATCGCAGATGTCAGGCACGAGGGAACAACTTCGCGGCGGAAGCGTGACGTCGTCGTCGGCGATACGTAAACGCGGTCGCTGGTCATGCGCGGGGTCGACGTCTTCGGAGCTCGTAGCAAATGTCACCATGCGGTCGCGGACATTAATAACTGCACCGTACTCCCTCAAGAAATCCATTCCCAAAATAAGTTCTTTACAGCACTCAAAGAGAATGACGAGGGTGGCAACGAAGGCTGAACCGGCGATTATGATTCTGGCTGTGCATTTTCCAATTGGCATCATCAACTGGCCCCCGGCAGTTCTGATGTTGGGCCCGGTCCAGGGCCTCTTCACTTTTCTTAGTCTGTCGGCTAGCTTTAGACTCATTATCGAAAAATGCGAACCAGTGTCAACGAGAGCGGCCACTTGGTGGCCGTCAATGCTAACGACAAGATCGGCGCTGACGGCGTCTGTTACATGTGGTGTGGTTGGAATCGTCGGAGTCATAGAGTCGTCGATCGTCGGTGATGGGGGTTCTTGGGAAGCTGGACGGTTTGCAACCTCACCCCCGGAGGTCGCTGCCTCTAGTTTCCCCGGCGCGGGCTAGGAGACCTGCCCCTAGAGGCGTCAGGAAAATCGCGACGGGTTGGTTGGGTGTAACGAGCCGGTGATGGGGAACGCGATCGAGGCGTCGTTGAACCTTCCGGTCGAAAGTTGGAAGGATTGTCGTCGCATGTACGTGGAGCGTCAAACCGAGGGTAACTATAGTCGGTGGGAAATCTGGGAAACCCAGCTGCGCGGTAGTGGCAAGCTCGATAAACATGTCCGGCTTCACCGCAATGAAAGCATAGCGGCCGGCGGTCAGCGGTGCGCCACAAATCGGTTTTTCGTAGCGGATAGCCGGCAGGGAATTCTCCATAAGACCGCGGCGCAGCGATCGGCTGTCGGCGATACGGCATTGCTGGCGGCGGCTGTGACTGTCGAAGATAGGGCGTCGGGGATGGCGGCGGTGGCTGCGTCGGAGTGGTCGACAGTGTCAGCAGCATCGAAGTGGCGGGAGGTGGACGACAAAGAGCTTCCGCGTATGTGCATCGTCGCGGCGCCGCTTACCAGTCGGGCGAAGAAAAGGCCTGTCGAGCTTCCTCCCGGACGACATCAGCGACAGAAGCCACCGCTGGTGCCATGGGAGCAATTCCGAGCTGCCGGATCTCCTCTCGCACAATCTCTCGGATAACTTCACGCAGAGATGTGCCGCCGCTCTCAGGTAGCAGTGAAGCATTTGTTGGCGAGTTCGCGCGATCGTATTGGCGGTACCGCTGCTGTAGTGCCCGTTCGATAGCGGTAGCCTCCTTGGTAAATTCGGCCACTGTCGTCGGTGGATTCCTCACGAGTCCGGCAAACAGCTGCTCCTTCACTCCCCGCAAGAGATAGCGCAACTTCTTTTCTTCGGCCATCTCAGGATCTGCTATGTGGAAAAGGCGGGCCATATCTTCTGCAAACATGGCAACGCTCTCATTTGGCTTCTGAACACGAGATTCAAGAAGGCGCTGCGCATTGTCTTTTCTGTCGCTGCTAGTGAATGTGTCTAGCAGCTGGGTGCGGAAGGCATCCCATGTGGTCAAGCTCCTCTCCCGGTTCACAAACCATGTCCGCGCACTCTCTCGAAGAGCAAAATAGACATAAGACAGCTTTTGCCGGGAGTTCCATTCATTATGACTGGCGACACGCTCGAACTGGTCCAGCCAATCTTGGACATCTTCAATGGCGTCACCATGGAAACTTTCTGGGACCATAGGATGCTGTAGCGTCACCTGCGATGGAGTTGCAGTGGCCATGGCGGTAGTACTTAGACGCGGTCCGGTAGGATCCTGCAAGGGGTTGAACTCGGGCGTCAGGCCTAGCAGGCGGCGGCTGTACCGGTGAACCGGAGTTTCGACGAGCGAAGGCGATTCCGCGTTCGATAGATGGCTCCGCGAAGGGGTGCTAAGCATGAGGCAATCCTACCCAGCACCTCCACCAGTGTCACGACCTCGCAGGAGACGTGGAAGCAGGCGTACAGCACGTATACAAGTACTTTATATGAGCAGCTAACGCAACGTCGTTGTCGTCTCTGTTTTTCTACCCGCGCGCTACTTCAGCGTCGTTTCCATGGCCGGGCACATACCCGCGGCGACGATATAGCATGTGGCAATATCAGTTTTAGACAAGATACGTAAGCTTTCAATTGTTAAATTCCACTAGTTCAGTACACTCGGAATGCAGAAATGTTATGTTTTGAGTCCATAATTAGAACGAGGACATGGTATTTAATTAGTACGAGGACACGTAGTAAGGATGAAGCCTTACTACGCCCGCGAAGTGCCCCACTGATGAACTCTCTCCTACGCCCTATGTCGCCCTTTACCCTCTCCGACCGGCGACCGGGACGGTCGCTTTTCGCGTGGGGAGTAATGACTAGAAGCCGGATCTTTAGGCATTAAAAAAGCGCGTTTTAGGCGCCAAAAATAGGCAGGCAAAACAACGTTTAGGCCTCCAACGTCGTAAATATAGGCACAATAAATTCTTATATAAATGCATATAATTTCAAACGAAGACGTGCGCGACCTGCATCTACGACAGGAAAACAAGAAATGGGATTGTTTATGATGGCACAAATGCGCCAACGGTTGAACATAGCCGTGAAATTGTCCCATAAAACTGCTGGACTAATGACGATCAATTGGCCTAATTCAACAAGCACACTGTTCATATTCATGTTCGATGGCCACTGTATTCGAGCGTCTCATATAGTGAAATAGGCATGAAAAAGAATACTTGAAAGCTGGGACTATTGGTTAAAAAAGCGCTGCTTTATGCCTGCCTTACGCAATTAAATTAAGATACAGCAAAACGGACAAATAATAAATGCAAGAGAGACTACGATTTATTAAGAAACTAACATGTTCTTACATTAGGACTCTTAGGCGCAACTCTGGCAATTTTCTCATATACAATGACATTATCCGAATTGTACAGGAAACACATCCCAACACTCCCAAATACACTTCCGCCCATTTGAAGTGCACATGTTTGAAGAAATCTGTTCAGAGAGCGCGAGGAACGTAGTCTAAGAATCACTGTGATTTGTTGAAACAATAGCAAACTACCACCATCACCAGATTTTTGGATTCAAAATTGTGCCTCTTGTCACTTGGCATCTTGTACGCTGAGAAGGAACGCTCGATGGCGGTGAACACCTTACAAAGTAAATTACAAACAAAACAAAAGCCACGTGCACATCACATTTTTCTTTCTTCGTTTGCTCTTCGCCTTCGTTTCCCCTGACGGCCCTCCGCTGTTTCGCATTCGCCAACCGCTCGCGCCATGTCAGCGCAGCGGCGTATACTGGCCGCCGCGTCCCATTTCACTGCGGCTAGTAGTTGTTTTCCGGGAGTTGGTTGAACCCCATAGAGTTCCGAACAATGTTGCCAGGTAACATGAATAACGATCTCAAACTGCACTCGCAAGCGAAACTTGAGGCTAAATCGTGTTCATAGAGGCGCCGATATTTAAAATAGGCATTTATAGGCGTTTATAGGCATTTAGGTACAAACGCCAAAATAGGCATTTATAGACACTATAAGAACACTATAAATGCCCTCCTTAACCTCTATATAATGCTCATATATCAAAATGGGGTGATAGGAGTGCAAGGAAAAAAAAGGCATTTCCCTGAAATCCGGTCTTAATGACGCGAAGTAAGCTGCCCACTACAGGCACAAGATCGCCAGAGAGCGGGCGCAGGTGTGCGTGCGTTCTCTTGAGTGCCGGTCATCATTAAAAAACGCAGGTTTTAATCTCCATCTTCTGATTCTAACTTAGCCGGTATAAAATTTTGCACTCTATTGGACAATCCCCCGGAGTCGGTAGGTGCCATTATATCCAAAGGATCTACATCTACATAAAGAGGGCTGTTCTCTTTCAACGAGCTTGAATTAATTATCTTCGTGACAATATCTGCATTGCATTACGCACGTCACCCAATGCATTCCCGGCCGTCACCATGGGTAGGCCGCAGGTGCAGCGGATGGCAGAAGAGGCTAACGTATGCGAACGTAAGCGCGAGCGTGATAGTGCTCCTAAGGCCGAACCCGTGTATCGGCAACGGCAGATATACAGTCCGTCTGGGTAGGTTGCAGTTCCCATTGTTCTTATCGGTGCAACTGCGAATGGAAACTGTAGCGTTTTACGATACGTATGTCGTGCACCGTTGTTTATTGCGTGCGCAGATGCGCATATAGTTCCATTGGGTAGGTTGGCTTTCCTGCAGTGCGTTTTTGGCGCTCACGGACGAATCAGTGAGACATAGAAAGCTTCGATTTAATAACTAATGCATACGCATACGGCATGCATTGCCAAATCCTGACTGGGAGCTTACCACTGACGTTGAAAATAAAACTGCACAATCATTGCATTCTACCGGTGCAAAATATGGCGCAGAAACTTGGACGTTAACAAAGGAGCTCGAGAAGAAGTTAAAGACCGCACAAAGAGCGGTGGAACGGAAAATGTTAGGCCTAACGTTAAGAGACAGGAAGAGAGCAGTGTGGATCAGAGAGCAAACGGGTATAGCCGATATTATCTAGCTGGCATTTAGAGAAAAAAATGGGCCGTAAGCATTGCCCTCAGGTTTCTGTTGATACGTTTGGTTATGTTAGCTTGTGGATGGTATGGCGCTGTCTTTTTGTGTTTGATGCCGAAGGCAGAGCACGCCTTCGCGATTGTGCAGCTCGTGAAGTAAGAGGCGTTGTCGCTTATCAATTGTGGAAAACCAAAACATGAGAAGACATCGAGGAGACAGTGCCAAATGTTCCGTGAAGTAAGTGCACGCAAAGGGCATTTGTCAACCCACTTCGTAAAGTGGTCAGTAACCACCAAAAGGTAGCGGTTGCCCCGCAGAGTACGAGGTAAAGCTCCCATTACGTCACATGCGAGAATTTGCCAAGGGCTTTGACTAATAACTGGCTGCATCAAGCCCGGTGGTAGACCACCACGTGGTTTTACTCGTTGAGAAATTAAACAGCTGCGTGAAATCATAAAACGTCTTGGCGCATGCCTTGCCAAGTAACAGTTTGACATAACTTAGAATCTTGCTGGCATAACTGTCACCAGCCAAAGCAGAGTCGTGGAAGTACCTAATGAAGGGTGTTCTGGAGATATTTCGGGATCACTATACGCCAAAGGGGGAGTTACCGTCATCTTTGTCAGTTTGTGGAATGTAGTGAAGGAGAAGGCCATCGTCAGCGAGTACATAAGAATCGAACTCACCGATGGTAGACGCTTGCGCACTAGAGCCAACTAGCTTTTCGAGGACACGCCGGCAGAGGCCCTCTTTGCGTTTCGCCTCGAGGAGGCGCTTCCTGCTGACTAAGGTAGCCCATCGCGGGTCTGTGTCGACCGCAGCTCCGAGATAAGGTGGCTCCTGGGAGGAAGAACGCTCTGGCAAAAGCGCACGTGAGAGTGCGTCAGGAACTTTGTTTTGTGCACCAGTGCGATGTTGGATGGCAAAATTTTTGCAATGTTAAAATCCAGCGAGCAAGACGACCTGCCGTACTCTGTAAACGTTGCAGCCAAGTAAGCGCCATATGGTCAATTTGGACAGTAAAATAGGCAGCGTCCAAGTACATGTTAAATGTTTTAAGCGTGAATACAATGGCAAGACATTCGCGCTCAGTCCCAGTGTACTGTTTTTCTCTGCAGGTGTTAGAGTGTGACTTGCGAATGCAACTAGCCGCAATTCCACCTCGAATTCCTGCAGTAAAACAGCGTCTCGACCGTAGTCGCTAGCGTCTGTTTGTAGCACAAGCGGCTTGTTTAGGCGGGCAGTTTTAAGGCTGTGGTCTCAGCAATCGCACTGATGAGTGTTCTAAATTCGTTGTGCTGAGATTCGCCCCGATTCCGTTTTACACACTTGCGCACTAGTTGATTAAGCGGAACCGTGAGCTCTGTGCAGCGTAGTATGAAAGAACGGTAGAATGCAATCATTCCCCAAAAACGCGGCAAGCTCTTGGCGTCGTGCGGGCAAAAGTATTCTGCAATGGCGCAAAGCTTCGCGTCATTAGAACGAAGCTGACCGTCGTCCACAATCAAACCGGGCAAGTCTACTTTTCAGCAAGTTAATTGGACCTTTGGGGGGTTCACGGTAGACCCCGCTCGTTGCATTTACTGAATAACAATGGCAAGGTGTTCTAGATGTTACTCAAGATTGCGCGAAAAGATATCATCCTTATATGCCATTGCGAATTTGTACCCCACTTCATCGAGAATGTTCAGTAAGCGCTGGAAAGAACTAGGCGAGTTCAAGCCAAATGGCATGCGGACAAATTCTAATGCCACGTACACACTAGCGGAAAAACGCAGGCGGCGCGCCGCCGGCAGCAAGACGCGCGCCGCGAAAGCAGCCGCGAAACGGGTTTTTGTTGCCGCGGCAGGGATCGCTCCTGGACCGATTTTTTGCAGTTTGCCGCGTGCCGCGGATGAAGGAGACCAATGAGAGCGGCCCGCTTCCGTGACGTTCGCGCGGGAAACTGGTGCCATGCGGACCCGCCCGACCGCTTGTTTCTCGTTTCGCACTATCATCTGCACGCGTGAGCTCCCGGATAGTTCGAGAAGGGGAGTGGAGTCTAGTCTGTCACGTGATTGCAGCAGCGGCGAGGCGCCGGTTGGTGTGGCCGCCCTGCCGCTGCTGCGTTTTGCCGCTAGTGTGTACGTGCCAGAACTCTGATTCACCGTGAGCAGAAAGGGTACGATCGGACAGCGTTCACAAATCCCTCCATGGAACCGCGAGAGACGACGATCGTCGATTGGAAAGCCGGCGCGGAGCGGCGGCGGTCCGGTTGCCATGGCTCCGTGAAGTCATCGTCGTCGCTCCTAATTGGTTCTTCATCTCGCGGCACGCGGCATTTGCCGCAGAAATGGGTCTCGAACCCATTTCGCGCGGCACGCCGCAAAACCCCCGATTCCTGCCGCTTTTGCCGCGCTCGGCATGACGCGTTGCCGCGCGTTCTTGACGCGCGTTTTTGCCGCGTGTATTTGCCGCTAGCGTGACCGTACCCTAAGCGTGCTGTGCCATCTTTCTTCGGCGCTAGAACGATAGGAGAAGCCCAAGGGCTCTGAGACGGTCTCACCGCACCGGTGTCAATCATCTCATGCAAGGCAACATCCAGGAGCGCCCGCTTGTGCACGCTCAGTGGCCTTGTGTTGCAGCTCCAAGGTTGTGCGTTTTTCTGTATAGATGCGGGGACACAGGATGGCCGGGCTTTTCCGTGAACATGGCTGCGAACGGCTCCAGCGTGCGCACGAGCTGTCGTTTCCGCTCATGCTCGACGGTGTATTTCTCGACAGTTTCCAGCATCTTAGGCGGCAAAGCAGAGTGAAGAAGGAATGTGGCCGAATCATGAGCGCTATGCACAGAAAGAGAAGCTGGAGCAATTAAGTCACGAGTGCAAGTAACTCGGAAGCCGTCGTTTGCCAAGTCCTACACTATGTTTTCACGGGCGAGAAAGTCCCGGCCCAGTAGCATGGGTACTGCCAACCCCGGGCAATAAATAAACGTTGAGAGAGCTTGAGACGCACCGCAGCTCGTGCTGTTATTAATGATTCGTTAGAAGCTCTCAAGCGCGCATTACATTGTGCGAGTTGCACTTTATGTCATCTCCAATGAGAGAGATGCTGCCACCAGTATCGAGAAGCGTGAATATATCCGTGCCTAAAACATGTACCTTGATATATGGTACAGGACAAGGAGGGCATCGAGGCACCCCAGAGTGCGCGTGCCCGCTCTCCCACTGCGGCGCATGCGCGCAACCCTGCCGGCCTCTGCCGCTTGTGACGCCGACCCTCTCTGGACTCTCGCCCGCCTCTCCCCTAAGAGTGTCGACAACGGCGTTTAGCCGTTCCGTTACGTAGCTAGCGTTTTGGCAGCGGTTGCGTGCGGTCACACAAGGCGCACAACTGTTGTCGATGGCGGCGGCGTTTTGCACGCGTTCGCTCCGAACACGCGCGGCGTTGGTGACGTGTTTATGAAGAACGTGCCAACCTTTGCTGTACACCCTATGGCGGTGTACCGTAGCGACCATAAGGCCATGTTCCCTGTGGTCACTAAAATGAAAACCACCGGATCATATATATTTCTCATTCTTTAATAGTTCAAATAACCAATTACACAATCACATCTTAATAGTCATAATTGGAAATACATAATTCCCACCATAGTACAGCTTTGCTGGTCTTCCATTTCCACCGCAGTGGAAGGGCTGACAGTTCTTTACATAACAATTTCTCTAAATCCCTAAATCTAAATATTTGTTTGTTTTATTTACAAGGTCCTTGTGTGAATGTCCAATTCCGAGAGACTGGGGGACTGCCAGAGTGAAACCACTTCACAAAAGTGGAGACAAGCGATTGATCAAGAACTACCGCCCTATTTCGCTAGCATCGACTGCTTGTAAACTGCTTGAGCACATAATTCCCAATCAAAAATCAAACTTCCTCGAAGCTAACAAGTTTTGTACTAAATATCAGCATGGATTCAGGAGAGGTTACTCAACTTATACACAGCTAGTAGAAACAATGCATGATTTTTCCTCTTCAACTAACAATGTAACGCAAATTGACGCCGTATTTATGGATTTCTCGAAAGCTTTTGACAGGGTCACTCACGAAAAGTTAATTTTTAAGTTAGAAACAATACTTCATAACAAACAATTAGTACAGTGGATTTCAGCCTACCTTAAACAGAGAACAATTCGTTGTTATTAATAATCATTGTTCTGATAAGCTTACAGTTCACTCTGGTGTCCCTCAGGGCTCTGTTCTAGGGCCTCTATTGTTTTTAATATATATTAATGATATTGTGTCTAACATTCCTGTGAAAATAAGGCTTTACGCTGATGATTGTGTCATTTATACAGAAGTAAGAAGTGTCTCAGATCAAGTACTACTGAATAGTGCGTTGCAAAAAGTTTCTGCATGGTGTGAATCATGGAAAATGTCCATTAATTTTGAAAAAAATGTATTGATGTATTACTTACAAAAAGAATGCCTTGCCGTTTGATTACAGTATTAATGATGTAACACTTGCAGAAGTAATAGAATATGAATATCTAAGGATCTGGGTCATAAAAATCTCAGCTGGAACAAACATATTCATTTCATTACATGGAACGCTTTTCGTAAATTGTTTTTCTTAAGACGGACATTGCGGTTATCCACTCCATCTGTCCGCCTGCTTGCTTATACATGTATTGTTTTGCCTACCTTAGATTATGCTGCTGTCATTTGGGACCCATTCAGTAAAACTAACATAAACAAACTAGAGAGGGTTCGAACGAGGCCTGCTCGATACATATATAATAATTACCGACGTACATCGGTAACACATCTTTTAATCAAAGCTGGTCTGCCTACAATAAATGAGCGAAATAGTTCTGCAAGATTTAAATTCCTGTACCAATTAATTAAAGCACACTACAGAACTGAACTCACCCATTTATTTCATTTTTCATCTCGGTATGCGACCCGACAACGACATCAGCTAGCTTTAACTCCTTTTCGCATCCGTAATAACTGTTTTAAATACTAATTTCTTCCACGAACTATTACCGATTGGAATAACCTCACTAACAATGAAGTGTCGCAACCGTCGCTGACGTTATTCGCACAACATATTACCTAGTGCGTGTTACTGCATTTCATCACTTTACTGTACTATTGTGTATTTTATTTTTACTGTTTGATGTCTTGTTCAAATGTTGTATTCCTGATTCTGGCTGCAGAGCTTCAACCTGCACCCTTATTTCTTTTGTTTACATTTTGCCAGTTTTGTGAAACTGCTAAACTCTTTTCCCACCCTGCTATAATCCCAATGCCGGGATTGCAGTATCAATAAATATTCTTCTTTTTTTTACCGCACTACTTGCTCAACGTCCAAGCAATGTTTCTCGGTTGTGAAACGGAGCTATATCGCTGATCTGGCAAACGAATCCTCACGCTCGGAGCCAGCAGGTATGCTCCTAAATCAGAATCTTGGATGGAGCATGATATTAATGCAATATCCGAAGCAATGACGTCATCAAAACTGTGCGACAACAATTCGATTCACATCGCTCAGTAAGAAGCTTTATACGTACTTACGTCCTACCGTATTCCTTGGGCGACGATATCCGTACACAGATTCATAAGAAGAGTTGCTTGCACCATGGTCTTATTGACAGCACAGCACCGTAACAGTGTCGGAATATGGCATTCATGTGCGGCTATCCCGGACGTTGTCGCTCGAACAGTGGCTGCTTTTGCCATTGCTACGCGGCACTTTACCCCGGACGTTGTCAGCATATATACTCAAAAGGACATAAAAGTGGTGTTTCACGCACGGAAGAACACAAGTCAAGGTCACGCAACACGAAAGCACAGCCAGAAACCTAAGCCGACATCACGAGTCAACCGGTAGCTTCGTGGTCACACCTAAGCCTTTTTCCGCACTTGAAATCGTTGCTCTTGCATTCATCGTGGCCAGCAGAGTGATCACAGCTAACGTATTTGAAGATGAGATACAGTGAGCTTCAGACACGCCTATTACACTTTCTGGAAGGAAGTATAGGAAAGAAAATCGGCGAAACGCTGTCACGGAACGACACTTCACAGATGTAAAAAAACCGTCAGCCATGAGCACCGCCGACTCCACCGAACGCGGTCGGTCGCTGGCGCGGCGCACAGCCTTATGGGAAGCACCACGTGACCAACCTGTTCCGGCGGGGGAGTTTGTTAAAACTCCCTGTGCGGAGTTCCCGCAGAGAACAAAATTTTGAAGGCGGAGTAAAATCACGTCATGTCCGCCCTTATCCTCCCGCAGGTAGCGAGCGGAGTGAAGCGAGGGAATGCCGCTGTATTGCTCCCGTACATCGGAGTAAATATTGAAGGATGGGAGTATATAGGGCGCATCACCTTGTTTTAATTCCCATGTGGGGGTATTTTCGTTTACAGTGTAGAGAGGATGAGACCGGGACTCATTTGTTCGGCAGCCTCACCGCCGCTGATCGCTCGACGGCGCCGATATCGTCGCTAGGCCTTTTCTGGTTCTCTTCAAAGCTAAAACGGACGGCGGTTCCAAATGAAATACCGACGCTCACAAGCCGCAATATTTTCTTATCGTTGTCATCGCTCTTCGCAATAATTGTACACAAAGAAGAAAAATACGCTCATATTAGCGGCGCCGTCGGCTGCGATGCGAGCACAGCCGAGCCCGTCGTCTCCCGGCGGTAGCCGTGCACTGCAGCTCAGCTGCAGCCAATGTTTTCGTTGCCGGTGGCGGAGGCGCGCAGCTTCGCGGTCGTCGATTAGCCCGTTCATCATGCAGCGGGCGAGGCGCCGGCCGAACTGCCGTCTACTTTGGACACCTCTCGCGCGGCAGACGTTCTACGGCTAAAGTCCCTATATATAAGAAAAGTACCACCATCTACTCTTTCCTCCGCCGCCTCCTCTCCTAAAGCGCTTGCTTTTTTCTTTACTTTTTGCTTGCGAAAGCCAAGTCGACGGTGGCGCACCTAGAAAGTCCACGTTGAAGCTTTCAGGCTGGGCGCGCGCCGCCGGCGACTGCGGTTCCGCAGAGGACTTTCAACATGGCTCTGAGGCGGAAAAAAAGAAAATATAAAGAAGTGAACAGCGCGCGCTATCATCGTCCAATCGGAGATACAGGAGAGAGAGAAGCGGCGTTTATTAAAGGATGGCGGTACTTTTCTTATATAGGGACTTTATGTACGGCACTGGCGGTCGGATGTCACGTGACCTTCAGAGAAGCACTCGGCGAGGAGGGGAAACCAGCCGATGAGGAGAGAAGCGAAGGAAAGAGCGAAACGAGCGAGGGCTGTTTTTCGATAGTCAAACGCGTGTAACTCCGCTATTACGGCACCATTTCGAAAAATTCTCGCTGCTACGTGCTCGTTGCAGACTCGCGCACAACTGCAACACCACAACTAAATTTCGACCTCTGGGTGGTTTAGGGGCCCTTTAACACCACTTTGATCGCAGAGCCAGCACACTATTTTTCGGCGTCGGGCGCCTCACTGCAAAGCATGCGCCGCCTCCAGCCGCTCGTCCCACTCAACCGTATTCAAGTACACTCTAGCCATACCCATGTCGGGCCGCCTAGCCTTCGAAACCACCGCAGATTGCCTTCAAGATAGGGCGCGCGCAACTCCCCGCTACCCCCCTTGTGCGCGTGAGAAGACTACCCCACTTCCTTCCTACTACTCCAAAAGTAATGCGAAACTCCGCGGAATGCGGTTGCTGAAGTTGGTTCGCCATATTTTTAAGAAGGCAAACTACATATTCGCGTGTACGTGCAACATATAGCTTTAGACACTTCGTGAAAGAACGCACAAAGATTGAGTCACTTTAGCATACGCCAAAGAGGGTGAAGAAGGTGAGGCCTGCGCGCTCAGGAGACATTCATTAAATTACTTGAAATTCCCATTCGAGTGCGTGTTTACTTCTTATTACTTTTTTTTCGACCAAAGGTCGCCGGTTCGAGTGCCTTAATTGACACTACCTTAATTAACGGTGCCTTAATTAACCTCACCCTAATTAACACCAATGGTCGTGGGTTCGACTCCCACCAAAAGTCGAGGGTTCATGTCCCTGAATTAGCTATATCTTAACACAATGACGACGGTGACCGGCGAACCATCAAAATTGTTGTGTGAGCGTTAGCATATAGGTAAGTCGCTGTGCCGGGTCGGTGTAGTAACTGAATTATTACACCGAGTCGTCATCGTGTACGATTTTGCTTCGGTGACATGGTTTTCGCTCAAGGACTTTGAAGGTCGACTGAACGATGAGACAAATAAGGCTTTCGGCTTTTTAAAGTCTATATACCGCCGCCGACTTCAGCGCTTCTCGCCGTTATAAGGCGCTGACATACTATGCCGAAGACTCTCGCGTGACACTGCAGAGCTGTGCTATTGATATTCGCCGTTCAAAATAAGCAGAAGCAAAACTATCGCAGTAGGGGCGAGCAGCTTCGCATCCTGCGGGAAAACCAATTGTGTGCACTTGGCGATGATTGACCGACGGCACGAATTCTATCTCACAGTTGCGCTACGGGCACGCTCTCCGCTATTCATTTATCGCGGATAGTGTTTTGCTGAATTCTAAGAAACCGCCAAAAACATCACCACTGAAAATTTTGTAGCGTAACGGATACGCTACCAATAGACAGAACTGCTATAGATAGCGCCAACACAGACCTCCAATTTAACAAAGAAACCTGCAAAAGACTTATTGCGCGGCGTGGAGGCTTCTCTCACAGCCATGAAGCTGCAGCCGGCCCTCCATTTCATCATATAGCAGTCGGCCGGTCCAGGCCTGACGGGAAAATGCAAAGCTTTTTCGTGATGATGGTACCCTCGTGAAAGTACTCCAAGCAGTTTTTTTGGTGACTGACGAAATAATGGCTTGCAACTGAAACCAAACAGAAAAATTAACGTAAACGACACAACCTGAGGGAAACGGAAATGTGTACTACACCTGACGTATGTGGCAACACATGTTGTCGTGCGCACTTTTTAACAGCGGAGCTGTTTTTAGCCTTGCGCAACTAGTCAAGCTACCACCCCGAATTTTTCTTCAGTCACGAACCAAGCGCCTCTAAAACGAATAAGCTTCTCGGAAATCCGCAAAGGTGTGCTCGAAGTGCAAACATGGTCTAAGCACAGGGTCGAAGAATACACAACTCGCACGAAACAATTAACGTAATGAATTCTGCTGAAACCCACAGAGATGCAGAAGCCTCCGTGGAAGTTCATTTGGCCCTTCTCGTTATTTTACGCAATGTCTATATTCCAAGTTGTTCTGCAGTGTCGACAGGCGACGGAGACAGGCCACGACGATGGCGTCATCGATGACGCTATGCGGGACCCAGGCGGCAGCAGCAGCGGCGGAACGTTTTCGCAGCTGTGCTCGGCGGACAGTTCCAAGCGTGCCTCGTCGGCCAGCGAGTTCACCGTGGCGCCCAGCAACGTCAGCCTGCCCACGGTGCCGCGCAGCGTCAAGGAGCGGTCGTACCGGCGGCCGGCGCCCAGCGAGTCGCAGAGCACCGACGTCGAAAGCGCCGTCGACCTCCACGCCCGGCCCTGACCCGGTGGCTCGATCCGGCTTTGACGCCTCCAGTGTTGCTTGCGATTACATCCCTCATCAGGCGCCGCCACGTATGCGCCTGCGCGTGCCTTTGGACCGCGGCCTTTTGCGCGCTGCGCTCCGTAACTTCAGGTTTGCGGGCACGCGCGACACCGAATGCGCCGAAATAAAAGCCCGTTGTTGCGAAAAGGCCTTGTTGATTTCCAAAAGTTCACTGGAAGCATCCTCTTTAGCCACAACGCTTCCTGAAGTATGTTGGAAATAGGTAATTAAATCACGGAAAAATGGAGTTGACTTATCAAAATGAAATTCCGAAGCCCTTTGTAGTGTCATTAATAAGACCTTTTAGCTGGCAGTGGGTGCTGTAAGTATACTCTCTCTCACTATCAGGTGCAAGGGACTATAGTGATGGCAGACTCCTCTATTTATATGCTTCTCTGCCAGCACTTCATATTGACGTAAGCGGCGCGAAACAACAGATACGAAAGGAAAAAGAACAGAGACACAAAGCAGACTATCAACTGAGGATTTTGCTGAAAAAACAGACAGATATACAAGCAGTGATAAACCACGTGGTCCAAATAACTAAAAAGTTCAAAGGAAACATTCGAATCCAAAAGTCACTGAGTGGTGTGCATCCAAGTAAACTAACTCGGCTTTACTAACCAGATTTGATAATAAAAATAAACCCTCTTCAATTTCTCGTGCCACCTCGTCTTTGTATCTCGAAAGTACCCTGGCTTCAGAAAACATTGGTGCGCGGCCGCATGCCTTACAGCGTAACGATAAGTTTTAACATGGCTGTCCCTTCAAGGAAACTTTGTGGTCCATAATTCTGTTATTCATCCATAAGAAGAGAGACGTTAAAAATTGAAGAATTATAGACCCATTAGCTTGCTTTCAGTATTGTATAAAATATTCAGGATAATTTCCAATAGAATCACGGCAACAAGAGAACAGGCTGGCTTCAGGAAGCGATACTCTACGATGCATCATATCCATGTCATCAATCAGGTAATACAGAAATCTGCGGAGTACAATCAAACTCTCTATATGGCTTTCATAGATTATGAAAAAGCATTTGATTCAGTAGAGATACCAGTAGTCATCGAGGCTCATAATATCTTGGGAAATACCTACAAGGATTGCACAGCAACCTTGGCTCTCCACAAGAAAAGTAGAAGGTTACCTATCAAGAAAGGGGTCAGGCTAGGAGACACAATCTCTCCAATGCTATTCACTGCATGCTTAGAAGAAGTATTCAAGCTCTTGGACTGGGAAGGCGTAAGAGTGAGGATCAACGGCGAATATCTCTGCAACCTTCGGTTTGCAGATGACATTGTCCTATTCAGCAACAATGGAGACGAATTACAGCAAATGATTGAGGACCTTAATCGAGAAAGTGTAAGGATTGGGTTGAAGATTAATATGCAGACAAGAAAGGTAATGTTCAATAGCCTAGCAAAGGAACAATAATTCAGGATCGTCAGTCTAGAGTCTGTAAAGTAGTCTAGGTCAATTATTCACAGCGGACCCTGATCATGAGAAAGAAATTTACAGAAGAATAAAATTGGGTTGGAGGGCATACGGTAGGCATTGCCAAATCTTGACTGGGAGCTTACCGCTGTCGTAGGAAAAAATCGTGTACAATCATTGCATTCTACCCGTGCTAACATATGGGGCAGAAACTTGGAGGTTAACAAAGAATCTCGAGAACCAGTTAAGGACCGCACAAAGAGCGACGGAACGAGAAATGTTAGGCCTAACATTAAGAGACAGGCAGAGAGCGGTGTGGATCAGAGAGCAAACGGGGATAGCCGATATTCTAGTTGACATTAAGAGGAAAAAATGGAGCTGGGCAGGCCATGTAATGCGTAGGATGAATAACCGGTGGACCATTAGAGTTACAGAATGGATACCAAGAGAAGGGAAACGCAGTCGAGGACGGCAGAAAACTAGGTGGGCTGATGAAGTTAGGAAATTTGCAGGCGCGAGTTGGAATCAGCTAGCGCAAGACAGGGGTAATTGGAGATCACAGGGAGAGAGG
Organism: Dermacentor silvarum; assembly: GCF_013339745.2. NCBI lineage: Eukaryota > Metazoa > Arthropoda > Arachnida > Ixodida > Ixodidae > Dermacentor > Dermacentor silvarum. The sequence continues at coordinate 166,977,552 of NC_051161.1, read as the reverse complement.
CCTTCGTCCTTCAGTGGGCATAAATATAGGCTGATCATGATGATGATGGTGATGATGATGATGATGATGATCCTTTTATTCAGACAACGACCAGTTTGTCTGACATAACTTCCCGCAAGATAACGGAACATGATATACAACGCCTGTGCCGTACTCGACCAATCTGTTGCGGTGCTTGATCGTGCTGCTAAATCAACGAGATTACGTTTGTCGACGCGAGGCAAGTGAGCGCCGGAGGCGGAAGGCACCTGGAGGTAGAGAAGAGAATTGCCGCATTAGCGCCCTTTCCGTTTTTGCTTCGACGCCGCGGTGCTCGCTCGACGCGGCGTGCAAAACAGCAGCATCAGCATAAGCAGTGGAAAAGTCGAAGAGGCAAAGAAAGCTTTACTTTAAAAGCCTCTTCGAGTACTTGAACAGCAAGATCGACGTTGTCCTTAGGATTTCTAGCCGTCGATTGTCGTCGTTTTCGCTGTAAACCGACGTCCTCGTAAAGAACTCCTCACTAGTTCGCGCCAAGTACTTTCTCAGCACTGCGGCCAAATGTTCTGCATGATGATTCAAGTACTGGGGTGCTATGCAGGATGCACCGAGTTTCTCGTTCGCACGAGTTTTACCCGAGTTTGCTCGACGGCAGTCAGTGCACGGAGATAACAAGGAAAGCGCAAAAACAACGGACCAAAAGAAATCTCGAGATAAAGCCGCGTATGACAACATGAGCGCACCCTGCGCGGCGTTTCAAGCATAGAAGACTGCGCAATGAAACGCGCCAGCGCCGCATATTGTTATCAACGTATTATCGCAATTTAACAATACTGTCACTGTCCCGCTGTCTATCGGCACACTTGCCGTGAGCCCCTTGCCACGCCTTTCTCGGGCGCGTCAAGGGCGTGCCTCCTCTTTCGGGCACTGTCTATCCTCCTTCGAATGCGAACAGGGCACACGCGGTGCATTCTTGCACCTACGCTTTCCCTGAATCACGGTGTAAGATACTCTTTAGGTGAGGACACTCGCCAGACTCGATCGACCAGATAAAGTAGCAAAGGCGCGCGCCGATCGGCCCGGTGACGGCAGCGGATACCTATCGGCAGTACGACGCAATTTTAACACAGAAAGCTTTTTATTTGTTTAATCTCCTGTTGTTATAGCAACCGGCGATTCGCGGGAAATCCGAAATAATTGAGTGACGCACGAAAGTAGGTCACCGGGGATAGGGCATGCGCGCGTTCCTTGTCGACGCACGCTCTCGCCTGCGTTCTAAATGAAGTTGCGTCGTTCCGCCGATAGGTATCCGCTGCCGTCACCGCCCCGATAGACGCGCGCCCTTGCTACTTTATCTGGTCGATCGCGTCTAGCAAGCAAGCCGAGAAGTGTCCCCACCTAAAGAGTATATATCTTATATACGCCGTGCCCTGAATCGAATACTTTAAAATACAACAAATAAAATAATGAATAATTTATTTCCTAAAGTATCGGTTTTTCGTTTTACATGCTATAAATTTCTGATGACAAATGGAGCTCGAGCGAATTATTAGATTTTGAACTTTTTTGCCGCGAGTGGTGACAGTGAGGCGACAGCTTACAATCAGCTACATTCTAGAGGGTCGCACGCACGAGGGAGTTCATACGGTCAGAAGGCGCGCCAGGGCGCTGCAGTGCTATTCTCGATTAAGTCAGTCATGACAATGATCTGACCATTCCCTGTCTATCAGCGGAAGGACAACGCATCGCCGCGGCATGGCTTTTCACCGCAGGCGCTTCACTGAGGCAATTAAGGACGCCGCTTTACCAACGAAAAACGAGACTCTAGCCATAGAGAGGGGAGCAGCGGCTGTCGCTGCAAAATGGCTGTACGGTATCAGTTTATTTCTGTCCGCGAAGCCTCCGTGATGCATTGTGAAGAAGAGCGTGCTGCCAAGCGTCACAATTAATTGCTTTTCATCGCTTGCCCGGTGAAGGTGCCTCTGTGCGCATATAAGCAGTATTTTGAGTGTGTTGTGCACTCCAAGGTGCTTGCCGATTGTTTCTGTTGGAGCTAACTACGACCGCAGATTGATATCGTAACGACACCGCTACAATCACATTTTGGCAGGTGAGGGCTCTAGTGTGCAGTTATGAAATGAGACTTCGAGCGCAGGAAGGTGTTGCAACTGTTTAGTGTGCAGTGCTGTTGATGAATAAATGTCATCGTAATGGGGCTGGAAAAGCGAGCGATGCCCGACGCTGACCCTGTTAGCGACACTGCCGCTCTGATACATAGCCGACGACAGAGCAGTCATCTCAAATGACAGCTGCGATACGTTGTCGTTGGAAAACACTACGCATTCCTCTCCATCGTCGCCCACCACGGCACATCGACACCTTGCAAGTAGCTACAGTGACGTGCCGATAATTATTTGCTGTGTGCTACGTCGCCACAAGGCAGGCAATGAAACCATGTTGTGGGGCCATCGCAGCCCGAGAAGATATATGTATAAGCCCGCGATAGTCGGCGCTCAGTACATCGCCGATTAGAGTGCGTTGTGCGTGTTTTATCTCGGCGGTCAAGATTGTTGATGCCTCTCTGCTCAGCAACACGTCGCTGTTGCCGAACAATCAGTTGGGCGGGGCTCAATTGTGGTCGATGCGCGCACAAGAGTCACATGCCTCGCCTGGGGTGTGACCTATGGTTTTAATTAATTGACAGGCGAACTCGTGTCAAACTCGTACATCGCGAAACCCCCCTCGAGTTGAAGTCGGGAATATGGCGGCGGCAGTAGCAGTTTGTGTCATCGCATCCAGCGACAGCAAGCGTCAATAGACCGTCTGGACCTGTTCACCTACATGACCGACGTAGAGTTTCTACGTGATTTGCGCCTTTCCAATACGTCAGTGCGCTGGCTGTGTAGCGAGTTAGGCGAAGGCTCTCGTTTGTGGAGACAGCGTGGCGGGCAAATTATGCTTTCGGAGCACAGATTGGTGTGCTTAGGCTGCAGAGGAAGAGTTCGTGCGATCGCTTCGGCTCTCTCCGGCTTCAAGCGCTGTGCGTCCACCGTGTCCCAGCGCCAGGCCAGGTCCGGCGGCGTCATTGGAGTACTGGGGCACCTGCAAGCACCTAGGGTTCCAACCGAATTGGTCCCATTGTAGTGGTCACATTGTACAGGAAAACTCAGAACGGACGCCAGGCTGCCTTCCGGTGCAACAGGTCCGAAAGCACTTTTTGCAGTTACACGGTACCGCTGCACTCCACAGGCAGAGAGGCGAAGGAAGTTACTTCGCCAACACGGACTGCCGGCCTCGGCCATCCGAACGTCCAGCTCTTCAGGTGGCACGTGATTTGGCTCACGTACTGCGTGAGCAATAGCGTAGACGTGTGGCTGTTGAAGGAGATGACCAACGACTTGTTTCCTTTATCGATGCACGCCATCGCCGACTGGAAGAACTACGCCCGTGAGGTCGTGATGGACGAGCTGCTGGCGTGTGCTCCACTCGTGAGCCCCGGGAAGATAGTGCAAATTGACGTATGCCTTCTTCGTGGCAAGCGAAAGTAAAATCAAGGCCGCCTGATCAAGGGCGACAACGTTCCACTTAGCCGCCAAAATTACGGCGATGTTAAAAGATCGTGCACCATGGGTATTCGGCATGGTCTGCGCTACCACAGCAGTGCTGCGACTTTTCAAGGTCGACTGACGAGACGCATCCGTTATTGCAGCCAATGTTCAACCGGGGGCCATTATTCGCAGTGACGAATGGGCCTCATAGAACTGTATTCCAAATTTAGTGGATGCTAACGAAGCGAGCTTTAATCTGCACTGGGAGACAGTCAACCACAGCGTGAAGTTTGTGTGCCCCATCACGGGCGTTCAAACGCCGAAAATAGATTTTTTATTGTCAAAAAGGGAATCGCCACCTGGTCAGCGGTGGTTACAGGGTAACTGCACCGCTGCTGGAGTCCTTCCTGGCATAGATGTGGTGGTAGTCAATTAACGGCCACATACGCTGCAAAGACCCTTTCTCGCGTTTATTAGAAGCCACGGATCCCTCGGGCTACCCAGTACAAAGACTCTTTCCTGCGCTTGTTAGAAGCCATCGCTCGGCGCCAGCCAGTATGAAGGTGCATCACAAAGTAAAAGAAAATAAAGCGTAGTTTTCTGACCCTTGTATGAGTGCTTTCAGGCATTCGTGAGTGCTTACACGGTAAGTGCCTGGAAAACCACTTCTGCGCTAGCCGACGTTCATTCGTCTCGCAGCCTTACTTTAGCGCAAGCAACGAGAGATCTGTTGAAAGCCCAATATGAAAACCAGGCGCACACCAATCTGTGCTCGGAAATGGGAGCGCAAGCACCTAGCGAGCCGGAACAATTCAATCCAGAGGAAAGAGAAGGAGCAACGAGCGATCTGTTGAAAGCCTAGTGCGAAAACCAAGCGCACACCGATCTGTGCTCGGAAATGCTAGCGCAAGCATGTAGCGAGCCGCGCCAATCCAATGCAAAGGAAGTGAGAGGAGGGCGAGCGTGCCCTCGTGGTTTAATGCGAAACGTATTAAACGGCAAATTAGTCTAATACACATTCAGTGCGCATCTCGTAAACTTTAAAATGCTTATAACCCACATTAATGTGGCTAATAGTTTCGTACTAAATACATTTATTTTATAACTTGCTTGTGCCTGTACTCCACTCGGTGGAACGACAAACAAATGAAAGAAAGCACGACCATGCACCGACCGTATGATCATGTGAGCCCCAGTTTGTCAACCGCCCATAAGGCAACGCCCAAGAGATGATAGCCACCCAGAGAGAATCCAGATAAACCAATGAAACTGGAGGCATGCCGACGGACAAACTTTGTCTTGTTACCATTAGTTCTTTCATCTTGGGGCGCCACCAGAGCTCGTGAAGACCCCGAGTTTCGCCAAACTCGGTGCATCCTGCATAGCACCCCTGGTCCCATCGGGTTCTCCTGTACGTTTTGACGATTCAAGAGTAGTGCTACTGGCCGCGCCTGACCATCGCCGTCGCCCTTTATGTCAAGGCGTACCGAGAGATAACACCAAGGCCAGAGGGACTACTACAGCGTATTGAACCTCCTTGACGACCGTTTCAGCAGATTGCAATGGGCTTTTGGGGTGTTCTCTGACATGGACATCGGAAATAAGTCGATTACCACCGATTACTTTACCCGCTACACCGAAACGAAAGCGTTGCCCAAAGGTAGTGAGAACAAAGTGGCCAAGATCTTTGCTGATGTAAGGGGGTTTATTTAGAAGCAGGGGCTACGTAACAACAGCCTTGGCCCAAGAGCATCGGTCGCTGTCTCTCGCTCTCCGGGCTGCCGCACCTCGTCGTCCTCTCTCGATAGTGCTTGACCCTCTTCCCCACTACATTGGCCCCGGTGGCGAAGAGGAGCCATCCTGGCGACTCAAGGCGCTGCAAGCACAAGAGGGTCGTAGTAGGGCTTTAAGCGGCTCAGGTGGACTGTTTCACGACCGCGGCAGCGTCTGTCGGAGGGAGGTGTCAGAGGCTCGACGACGTAGTTCACCGGCGACGTGCATTGAACGATCCGGTAGGGACCATGATATTTCGATGCAAATTTGCGGGAGATACCGGGGGTCTGGCATGGAATTACTGCTACTACGGCATGGTGCCCTGGAAATCCTCATCACACAGAAAAACTGCATTTACAGTGGAGCTTACACAGGCGATCCTGTAGTATAGCCAGAGAAGTAACCGCAGGACAACCGACCATCACAGACGAATAGAACGCTTAAACAATACCCTCGCCGACATTTTATAGCAATGTATATACGTCGACGTCGAACACAAGGCGTGGTATGCGGTATTCCCATACGTAACGTTCGCTTACAACACGGTAGTGCAAGAAACAACACAGAGGACGTCGTTCAAGCTGGTTTACGGAAAGGAGCCGGCGATGACGCTCGACGTCATGCTGCTGCACGTCACCGACGAAGACAACCTCGACTTCGCCGCCTATTCAGCGCGCCGAAGAATCCCGACAGCTCGCCCGCATGCGCATCCAGAATCAGCAGATGACGGACAGCCGACTCTACAACATTCTACGACGCTATGAGGATACTAGCCCGGCGACCGCGTTTGGATTTGGACCCCCGATATGGGCTGACGTGGACGGAGTGAAAAGCTACTTTGACATCACTTCAAACCGTACAACATCCGCCGGCGTATTAGCGCTCTGGACTGAGAATTGACATGCATCGGACGGCATTATGCAATCACAGCGGCGGCGCGCGCGTCGTCCACGTGGTGCACTTTAAGTCATTCTTCGTACTCTAATGAACTCTCGGACCGCATTTCTTGCTTGCGTTGATCATGATTACTATATCTCAAACAACGAATACGAAGGGGAGACACAAAACGACAGGACCATTCGTCGACAGGGTCTTCGCTGTTTGCGCGGTAGAGATTATAAGTCAGCAATACCAACTAGCTCAATTCACAGTTCTCCTAAATTTGATTGTTTTGCAATTTTTCAGTTCTGTACGCGTACTTTTAATGAGAAGCATTCTTTGCCAATTTCAGGCACTTTGAGCATATCTCTGTATCTGTCTATCCTCCTACACCACGGTGCTGTCAGTTCCTGTAAGTCGCTCGGTATACGCTGGGTATAGCCGCTGGGTATAGGCGATGCCGTCGTGGTCAATGCATCGTCGTAATTCAAGCTTCCTCATCCGACTCTCGTCTCTGATTCTCGCGTACTGACTTCGCTCGAGCCAGGTGGCAGGCGTAGAAGATCTAGGCATCTTGGCTGCGGAACATTGGGTCATGGTTGCATCCGTGCAAACAGCTATTCAAAAGCAAGTTTTCTACAAGCGTTGATTTTCTATCACCGGACAGCAACGCCCGCCTCCTCGTTCCTCCCCCCGCTCGCACCAGACTTTCATGAAGACAGCATGCCATGCTGGAGTTCATGGCGGCGCCATTGCAACGACTCGGTTCCCTAACAGAGAAGTTCTGAGAGGGCCGCAGCCTCCTCGAAAAGTGCTTTCAAACGGTACTTTGCGTTCCTCAGGAGTTTACTTGAGCAGCTCGAGGACTGCGTACTACTGGGGCACAACTGGACGCAGAGAAAGAGGAACGTTTTAGTGCAGTGCCTAGAATATACTTACTTTAGGCACTGTAGTATTAGTACTAAATGTCCGAGCAGGTAGACAAGGCCTACGCTAGAGTGTACTAGGTTGGGGGAGTGGGTCCAACGCAGGCTCCCCGCTGAGGCTTTTTTTATTGAAAAGTTGGTGGTGCCACCGTCGCTTTCTCCCGAATACGCGGTCCCGCGCGCCGGCCAGACGCTTGTCGCGTCAGAGACCCTACCGCAGCTGCATGGAGCTTTTCGGTGGCGGTAACACTCATATTATTCTCCACCGATCTATTGTAAATAAAATTGAAAAAGAGCGACGGAAAGAATTCAAACGACGCAACAACGACGGTGCGTCGGGCAGACGACAGCAACTCAGCCCGTGAGCGTGAGCTCATTGGCTGAGGCGACTCAGCCAATGAGCGCTGCCGAAACAGCCGGAGCCAACGTTTATTGGCCGGAGATTCAGAGCAAGGCGGTGGTGGTGGTGGTGGTGGTAAAACTTTATTTAGCAAGGCGGTGGCAGCGGCGCCACAATTTTAACGTTTGTTGCTTCACCCTCGGCGCTTGCCAAGGTGTCCGCTGGACCCACTCCCCCATTCTAGTACACTCTACCTACGCTCTTCCTGACCCTCAGCATGTCCGAGCTACAGTTTGTACGCCTGCTCGAACTCATCAAGAGAGTCGTACACCACCGCAGCCATAGCCAGCTACTTACAAAATGCTTCGCATAACTTCGATTCCCACAGCACGTGGGATCTGCACTTTTTAAAGTGAAACTTGCTTTGCGAACCACCCTCCTGATGATTGCTGCCGCCTGCTGCTCGTGCGCTGTCGCCCAATAGCTGACACTTGGCTGCTAGAATTACTGTATAGGCTCCTCTTTTAGGGAGCCTGAGTTGCGCCACAGCTTTCCGCGCGCCGCTCGCACCTCCTCTAGCTATTCTAGCGCCTCTTAGCATTACTGTATAGGGCACCATGGAGGAAAGAAAAGCCGGCAGATTAAACGCCCTGTGGGAATCGAGGTTATGATAAGCAGGAGCGTGCGAGTGTTATGAGAGATGGAGAGGGAAGACGCATGGCAACACAGCAAGCAGATATTTAATCACACTCGAAACCAAAAACTCAAATACACACTGAACTAAAACACAATGAATAAATAAACGCTAACAAAAATACAGCCTAATGAACTAATAAACCTGCCCTTAACTTCGCCTCCGTTAGTCCTAGGCCCTTCTTACACCAAAGTCTGGCATCACTGGCCTACTGTAGTGACGATACAAGAAAGTCGTTCTTACAAAGTTCGTCGATGCGCGTATTTTCCCGGCCGGAGACTTGTCAACTCTTCAATGGGGTTGTTTCGCCGATCTTCGCATAAACGGTGCTGCATAGAAGTCGGTCCTTCCCTTCAACTCGCTCGTCTCGGGAGCCTGGGTAACCCGGTCGCTGCTGACGTGGCAGGGAGGCTTGACGGAGTAGGCCTATTGACTTCCTCGCCCGTTGCTTCCGTCTATCTCTCTTCTCCGGTGCCGACGTGGCGCTCCGGGGATCATCAAACGTGCCGGTCTGCCGTGGAAGAGGGGTCCTATCTGGGGTGTCCGGTCCTGCCGTGAGAGGCTGCAGCCGGTCCAGGAGCCTCGCTCGAACTTGCCGAGGTCGACGGCCACACCATGGACGGCCAACGTCACGGACTCGGCCAGAGGCCCAAGTCTCCCGGCGCCAGAGCGGAGCTGGCGATGCGACCTTCCTGGCCCGGAGCCACGTCGATAATGTTCGCTCAGCTTTGCTTCTCCCTCGATCACAGCTCGGATCACGCGCCTCGCGCGCTCGCGCCGTTCGGAACGCTCCGATCACATCGTCCTTGTCTTCTTTTATTTCGCCGCCGACCTCTTACTCATGACAAAGATCTTCTGCTTGCGTATGCGGGAGATCGGCGGATATCATTTTCTCGAAATTGGCACATAGCGACGAGGTGGCTGTTAGAGAGCGGAAACAGTTCAGGGCCGTCGATGGCTAACACAGAAATCGCGCATTCCTGCAACGACGACACGGTGGCAAGCGCGATACCAGCAGGTAGCACGTGGCTAGAAAGACCAGTTAAAAAGCGGCGGCAGGCAAGTTTTGTTGTCCCGTACGGTAACCACAGTGTGCGGGAGAACGACAGAGTGCATCAGGACCACGTCCAGAATCGGGGAAACAACGTATTCACCATCGCACACAGGAGGAGAGGGACTTAATTGGACGTACGTGGAGGCTTGCGGTGGCAGGTGGAGGAACTCGACAGAACATAAGCGGCTGGGAGTGTCCGATAGTACGTGGGCGTCAAAAGGGAGCTCCAGTTGAAGGACACCTGTGGAGCAGTCGATAAGGGCTGAGTGTGTCGAGAGAAAGTCTAGGCCGAGGATCACGTCGTGGGGACGCTGCGCAAGCACGGCAAACAAACCAATGGTCTGATGGCCAGCAATGCACACTCGGGTGGTGCACGTACCAAGAACGGCAGACGAGCTGCCATCAGCGACCCGTACTGTGCTCTGAATTGCGGGCGTAATCACTTTGCGGAGCTGAGTACGGAGAGCAGCGCTCATTATTGAAATCTGCGCTCCGGTATCTATGAGGGCCGTAACGGTGACGTCGTCCACTTGAATGTCCGGAAGGTTTCGGCGCGTACGTACAGTCAACAAAGGATTTGTATATCGGGTCACTGATGCCGCGTCACCTCCGGGAGCTGCACGGCTTAGTTTTCCGGAACGTAGGTGCCAGGCCATGCAGGGGACGATGACCGGTGTGGTCGTGGCGATCGAGATCGACGGCCTTGTGGGGACGGTGAGCGTGTGTGAAACCTGGGGTGTGAAACGGCGGCATCGGAAGCATCGGAAGCATGTGGATCAGAGCGAGGGGAAAACCGTCGAATGTTGCCTCCAGGACGACGCCAAGGTACAGTGCTCCAGTTTGAAGGCGACGACCAGCTACTGCGGCAGTGACGGGCAATGTGTCCACCGGGAGAGCAGTTGAAACATATGGGTCGGTCGTCTGCCGTCCTCCAGTCAGCCGGGTTTTTGTAGCGCGAAGGGTAGACCTGGTTCTGGGTGACATTAGCAGGGGTACGTTCGGATGTACGGATGGAACAGACGGCCGATGATAATCCCATGTACGCGAATTCCAGGCGGACGACTGCTTGTATGAGTGACACGGTGGGCAAGTTGGCTGATTGAACGTCTGGAAGAACGGCCGTAGGAGCTACAGCTTCGAGTTCGTGGCGGACAATACGAGTTACATCTTCTGACGATGTAGCCTGTGCAGGCGTCGGTGGGTCTTCGCATGATGATGTGGCGGCGGTGTTAAATAGCCGAAGGAACTGGCGGGTGATGCGGCGACTCTTCGCTTGTTCAAAGCGCTGGCATTCCTTAACTACGGCGTCGACCGTCGTACAGTCCTTACACACCAGTAGATTAAACGCGTCGTCAGCTATTCCTTTTAAAATATGCGATATCTTGTCATCTTCGGCCATTTTTGCGTCAACTGTTCGACAAAGGCCTAGTACGTCCTGTATGTACGAAATGTACGATTCAGTGGTCGTCTGGATACGAGATCCCAACTCCTTTTAGCGGCCTGCTGTCGGCCAAATGATCTACTGAACAACTCACGCAGCTTCGCCTTGCAAGCGTCCCAACTTGTAGGATCTTCTTCATGCGTCTGGTACCACACGCGTGCCGTTCCTTTCAGATAGAAAATATCGCGTTGGCTAACATAACCGTGGAGTCCCACCTGTTGCGGTTGCTGACGCGTTCGTACATTTCGATCCAGTCTTCGACATCCAAGCCATCTGTGCCATAAAAGGTTCCCGGGTCTTGTGGGTGCAACAGAATCACAGGAGCCGGTGGCTGCTGCACCGTCGGCACTTCACTGGTCATCGCGGAGCAACCAAGATGGCGACCGCTTCGAAGTTCCGTGCTTGGTTGACGGAACCGGCACGTTGACAGGTTTACCCAGCATTTCCACCAAAAGATGTTACGGGGATAACATTTATTTAGGGAGTATTGCTATATACAAGCTTTGGACAGGCAGCGGTGACGGATGCAAGGCTGTCGCGCGCCTCTGGCTACTTCGTCGCCGTCGTCTTCGTCCGACCGACAGTAGCAGCCCCTTCACTGTCTCGTGGCAATATGTACCCAAGATTGGATAGATACACACGGTTAACCCTTGCTGCCTTGAAAAATGAGAAGTAAATGAAGTGAGTAGAAGACAGGAAAGATTGAAAGTGAGAGGGAAACACGAAGACTTGAGAGGGGGACAGGAAAAGGCAACTACCGATTTCCCCAGGTGGGTCAGTCCGGGCGTGCCGTCCACGTGAAACAGAGGCCAAAGGGGTGTGTTGCCTCCGCCGAGGGGCCTTAAAGGTCCCAACACTCAGCATCAGCTCAACCCCCAGGATCCCATTTTCCCCGGACACGGCTAAGCCGCGCACGGTTAGACGCGGGAAGTTCCAACCCTCGTGTGCTCGGGTCCGTGGTGTCGCAACACACCAAACACCTGCTTACGCAGACGCCCCTGTGGACAGTTCCGAATATTTGCTCCGGTATGTTTTGGTCCTTAGGCAACCGGCTCGAGCCTCAAATAGCAAGGCACTGCCCTTTGTGTTATTACTATTCACAACTATTCGCCACTATTCGCGTTGCGGACACTCCGCAGCAACCCACTAACAAAACACAATTGACAGCGGCATTGTTATTATTGTGGCTGCTTGTTTCTCGATGCCGCTGGCCGGAAATTGTGTGTTCGCATGTTGTTTCTCGGTTAAATTGCGCAATCACTGTCACACGACGCACTGACAGCTCTTGCAGTATATTACAAGGCCTGAAAAAAAAAGTCCTTTTGTTTTAGATCTAGGCAGGGCGCTGCAGAAGTTGCACAATTCAATATACCCACGAGAACTTTGCAGCTGTATGAAGCCTTAGTCAGCACGTGTTACTGCTATATACGAGACCTATAACAGGGCCAAATTTGTCCGTGACGTGTAAAACGCTACAATGATGTACTGACGTCGTTATAATCAACATAGTGGTACAGGGGCTGTCAATGCAAACATTGTATGAGTTCCTTTAAATTATTCACCTGGATCGTATTTATCTTCCATTAATTTACACACAAGAAATGTCGAACGGAACAGCGCCGTTTCTTGAATACACGCATTCACGTCTTTTAGCTGTGGAGGTGATGGCCTCACATCGCGCATTCGTTGCGCCGCTTGGCAGTCGCATATACGTAAAACCCCTCAATGTAAAAAGTAGCGTCACGCTTTGAAGAATGCCGCCTCCGAGCTCCTCGCACGCACTGTCCGAGGCCATCGCCGCGTCGGTATTGGCCTAATGGCATCACGTGGGCCGTCGCACCGCCTGGCGCTCGCTGCGTTTGTTAGCTATTCTTTACGATCGCGCTCCATCGCCATTTTTGCCTGATGAGCGTCTACCGACTGTCGAGGAGCACATGTTGGCGCCGTTGCTCTTCCGTGTTGCTTTGGTTTGCGAACGCCTGGAACTGTGTTTTGCGGCAAGTGCGACATCGCTTCACGGCAGTTTCCATCACCACGACCTGCTGCGCCTTCGGATGCCAAATTAGTTTCAGCAAAGGCAAGAAGCTTAATCGTTTTGTACTCAAAACAGGCTTGAATTCGCGGGCACGCGAAACTGCGTGTGAAAACGTGATTACGAAACTTTTACGATTCAGCTCAATCCTTTTGACATTTTAGGTTCGAGCATGAAAACTCATCTTAGGAAAGCAGCTCTGCCTTTTGCGGTTACTTACTAGCTTTTGTTAGAGCGAATAGCTTTGTTTGCCTCTTTTGTTCTTGTTCGTCATTGGCGGCCGCCCAGTGGATTTGCGATACAAAGGCACCGATGAAAAGCGTGCGTGCTCTCCCGAAACCGAGTTATGGGGTGCGTTCGTCGTCAAACGACAGCATCATACGTCTTTGAGACGTACGTGCTAATTCGCGTGAGCTTTAAAGTGTGTGACGGTTACGATGCGGGGATTGGAGCACTCTCAAAGAAAACGTGCAGTCTACCGCTCGTTCACTGGCTGGTTTAGTCGTCTTTAATTTAGTCCTTTGCTCGTTCGTTTAGTCGTTCGCTTGCTTGTTCGTACGGTCACTGTGTATCTGAGACGCACTTGCTGTACGACACTAAGGCTGGTGCGTCCGTGCCCTCCGCCAGCCTTTGAGCGTCATAGCTTATCATCATCATCATCTATCATCAGCCTATATTCGATGTTAGCCGTGGCGCTGGCTAACACTCCCAGAGTTAGTTCTAGTTGTAAAACATAAATACCCCAGAAAGTGGATAGGAAAACGGCTCCGCGGTAGCTCAATGGTGAGAGCATCGCATGCGTAATGCGAAGACGTGGGTTCGTTCCCCACCTGCGGACAGTTGTTCTTTCATCCATTTTCATTTCCATTAATTTATCATTTCTTTAATTCAATTAGTAAGTACAAGTAATTTCCCCTATGTTGTCCTTGGTGTCATTGTTTGTTGGTTTCTTATGACATGCTTATTAAAAATCGGGCCCCTCGGTTCCCTTCCTTCTCGTTCATTACATAACGAGGGCTCGAATCCGGCAGCAATGATGCCTTCAGGTAGCATATATGGGTTTATTGACCAGTTGCCATCACCCAAAAAGAGCACGTGCTCGTGACGCCTGCGGCAGAAAGGGTGTTCCACATCCGCCCCCTGGTTTGTTAGTGGTGGCGCTGGCTAACACTCCCAGAGTTAGTTCCAGTTGTAAAACATAAATACCCCAGAAAGTGGATGGGAAAACGGCTCCGCGGTAGCTCAATGGTGAGAGCATCGCACGCGTAACGCGAAGACGTGGGTTCGTTCCCAACCTGCGGACAGTTGTTTTTTCATGCATTTCCATAAGTTTATCATTTCTTTAATTGAATTAGTAAGTAGAAGTAATTTCCCCTATTTTGTCCTTGGTGTCATTGCTTGTTGGCTTCTTATTATATGCTTATATATATGAACGAGAAGAAAGGGAACCGAGGGGCCCGATTTTTATTAATCATATCATAAGAAGCCAAGAAACTTATGATATGATAATATATATACATATATATATATATATATTGTAAAGGCGTTTATTAGACAACAGCCGTTTGGGCTGTCCGTTGTTTGAAGGTCCGAGGTCTAAGCACGAGCGGCGTTTCTCGAGGAAAGCGCAGGAGGGATCGACCCTCTAGAAATGGCTGGAGAGCGTGACCCGCTTTGGCGTTCGTATTCTTCCTTACAATCACCCCCGGGAGCGAAGAGCGAGCCGTCGGGCGACCTAACAGCTGGTCACTATGACAGGGTCATAGTAGAGCTTGAGGCACTCGACGTTGACAGTGTCGCGACCACGACGGCGCATGTCCGCAGAAGGGTCAACTGGTTCGATCACGTAGTTGACGGGAGATGTGCGTTCGACAATACGGTAGGGGCCTTCATACTTGGGCACTAGTTTGGATGAGAGACCAGGCGTAGCGGAAGGAATCGAGAGCCACACAAGCGCTCCAGGAAGGAAGGTGGGTGCAGAAGTGGTGTCACCGCGTGTGCTCTTCTGCCGCTCTGGGTCATTGGATGTAAAGACCCGTGCGAGATCGCGGCACTCTTCGGCATGTCTTGCCGTGTCAGAAATGGGCGCACATTCAGATGTATCTGGCCGGTACGGTAGAATTGTGTCGATGGTGTGCGACGGTTGCCGACCATAGAGTAAGAGAAAAGGTGAAAAGCCAGTTGTGCTCTGAGTGGCAGTGTTATACGCGTAAGTTACAAATGGCAGAATGACGTCCCAATTAGTGTGGTCGGAGGCGACGTACATAGCAAGCATGTCCCCGAGCGTACGGTGAAGCGTTCTGTAAGGTCATTGGTTTGGGGTGGTACGCCGCAGTTGTGCGATGAACAACGTGGCAATCCTTGAGAATGGCTTCAACTACTTCGGACAGGAAGACACGCCCATGATCACTGAGTAGTTCTTGAGGTGGCCCATGTCGCAGGATGAATCGTCGAAGCAGGAAGGAGGCAACATCGCGCGCTGTAGCTGCCGGTAGGGCGGTTGTTTCGGGCGTAGCGCGTCAGGTGGTCGACGGCCACAATGGCCCAGCGATTTCCAGCCGACGTCAAGGCAAGGGGCCCATACAAATCGATGCCGACGTGTCCAAACGGCCGGGTAGGGCAAGGTAAAGGTTGCAGACTGGCTGGCGAAAGGCGGGGTGAAGATTTCCGGCGCTGGCAATCGGGACAAGAGCGAACAAACTTGTGAACGTAGCTGTACATCCCGCGCCAGTAATACCGCTGTTGAAGGCGCTGGTAAGTCTTGAAAACTCCGGAGTGTGCACACTGTGGATCAGCATGGAAAGCTGCGCATACTTCGGAACGCAGACTGCGGGGTACCACTAGCAACCACTGGCGCCCGTCGGGGTTATAATTGCGTCAATGCAGCAGGTTGTCGCGAATGGCAAAATGACGTGCTTGGCGACGCATCGTGCGAGTGCTTGGTTGTGCCGACGAACTAGAAAGCAAGTCTATAAGGGAGGCAATCCAATGGTTCTTGCGTTGCTCAGAAGCAATGGTGTTAAGGTCGAGCGAAGAAACAATAATCTCAGATAGTGAGGAGCAGGCATTGTCAGGCAAGGGAGAGCGCGAGAGGGCGTCGGCGTCAGAATGCTGGCGTCCGTTGCGGTACAGCACCCGGACATCGGAGTCCTGCAGGCGAAGTGCCTATCGAGCAAGACGGCCCGAGGGGTCCTTCAAGGACGACAGCCAACATAGTGCATGGTGGTCCGTGACTACGTCAAATGGACGACCATATTGTTACGGGGAGGCAGACACAACAGTAAACCGTATTTACAGTATTGTTACGGGGAGTATTTAATTACCAGTAAACGGCTAGAGCTTGTCTAGTCAATACTGCACAGAGCGCACAGGTTCCAGCAGGTTTCAGTCTGACAGAAGCGCCTCTGACCCAGCCCCACTACAACGTCTTTGTCTTTGCCATGGCTCGTGACATTATCCCCGGCCGATGAAGCACCGTCCCGGTGCTTGTTGTGGTCAAAATGGGTTATCACAGTTGTTGTGTTTGAGGCGGGAAACATGTACGATGTCACTTCGTGGGGCGGCAGTCGATGAGGTGGATGCCATGGGAGATATCTCATAGGTGACAGGAGTCACCTGGCGAAGCACGCGCTAGGGCTCGACGTACCTCGACATTAACTTTTCACAAAGGCCGACACGACGAGATGGGAGCCAGAGGAGGACGAGAGAGCCCGGTGGAAAATCAGTATCCCGGTGTCGACGATCGTCAGTGGCCTTTTGTGCGGTCTGCGATGACGAGAGTCGAGCGCGGGTGACTGTGCGCGCGACGAGCGCACGCGTGATGGCATCTTGCGCATAGGAAGTCGTGGACGGGGAGGCTGGATCAGAAGGGAGCAAGGTGTCAAAGGGTAGTAAGGGATGGCGTCCAAAGAGAAGATAGAAGGGCGAGTAGCCGGCAGTTTCATGACGCGATGAGTTGTATGCAAATGTGACGAACGGAAGCGCAACGTCCCAATCGTGGTGGTCATCGGAAACGTACTTGGAAAGCATGTCGGTCAGTGTACGGTTTAGGCGTTCGGTGAGTCCATTGGTTTGATGGTGATATGAGGTCGTGAAGTTGTGGTGAGTAGCACATGATCGAAGTAGATCGTCAACCACACGAGAGAGGAAGCAGCGACCGCGATCTGTGAGCAGGTGACGTGGAGCACCATGTTGGAGGATGACGTCATACAGTAGGAAGTCGGCTACGTCTGTGGCGCAGCTGGTTGGCAACGATCGAGTAATTGCATATCGAGTGGTATACTCCGTAGCGACTGCAATCCATTTTTTGCCTTTCGTGGAAATTGGAAAGGGACCGAGCAAGTCCAGGCCCACTCGATAAAACGGCTCGGTTGGAACGTCAATTGGCTGAAGTAGACCAGCAAGTTGGGTCGCAGGTTTCTTGCGACGCTGACACAGGTCAAAAGATGTTACGTAGCGGCGAACGGACCGATAAAGGCCCTTCCAGAAAAAACTTCGTCGTATGCGATCATAAGTTCTCGAGACGCCTAAGTGCCCGGAAGTGGGGGCGTCATAAAACTGGACGAGGACGTCCCTGCGCTGATGAAGCGGGACAACGAGCAGGAGTTCTGCGCCGTCGGGGTGCATGTTGCGGCGGTAAAGAACGTTATCCTGAAGCAAGAACATGTTGAGTGAAGGGTCGATGGTGCCTGATTGCAGACGGTCAATAATAGATCGGAGCGGACACTCCGAGATGAAACGATGGATCTCTACGTTGTTCTTCGGCCACATGGATGAAGTCTGTTATCGCCAAGACATAGGTGTCGGGGCCTGTTTCAGTGGAGTCGGGTGGTTCAACGGGAGGGCTTGTTTTTGGGTCCCTCTGAACATTAAAAACAACCTAAATGAAAATGAGGGTAGCCCGCACCACTAGCGTATCGCAGGCTTAAACCAATCAAAGGAAAATAAATAAGGGTACAACCCAAAAGGTAATTTAAGGAAAAGCCAATTGAAAAGAAAAAAAAATTAAGGAATGCCGAGGGTGAGCCGACCCAAAAGGCGGAGAAGATATTCTGGCAAATCCTGTCAAAAGGTGGGAGCTAAGTGTCTGCCATGGCATGGCATGTCACGTCTCAGCTGTTTATTTGAAACACACACGTAGTTCACAGACATACATACATAGAGTAAGAAAAGGGGGAAAAGAAATAGAGAACTAGGTAGAGAAATGAATAGCACAGATCGAAAAGCAAGGGAGAGAAGAAGAAAGAAAGAAAGAAAAAGGAAAGAAAAAGAAAAGAAAGAAAAGTTGCAGTGGCTTAGCTCGGCTGTGCCAGGATATACGTAGCGTTAGCAAAGGTTCAGCTGATTATTCTTAGCTTTCCTGGTTGTCTCCTACGCTCAACCGCTAATTGCCAGGCAACTACTTCGGGATCCGATGAGTCAAGCTACTCGGTTCTTCTGCGCTGTTGAGCAGCATTTGCGCTCTCCTTCTCCGTGGCTATACCACACTGGCAAACGCCAGTCAGAAGCGCAGCGGCTCCAGCGCAGTGTCAGACGGCGACTGCACAGCGAGCGCGCGCCGGCGCCAGTGGGTCTACCACGGCTACGACGTCACTCCTCTGGAATGCGCAGACCGGCGGCGGTGAGTCGCGCGCGGCGGCGGCGGAGTGCACGAGAGGTGCCGGCTCCGGTGGCTCCGGTGCGCAAGCCGTGTGACATCACTGATCCTTGCGCATGCGCAGCACGGCTCTTGATGTGCCGCGCGAAACGGGCTTGGCTAGGCCAGTGTAGCTAACGCTACAAAAAATTACAGCAAACACCAGCAGCAAAAGTCCAGACACCACGGTTGGCGTGCATGATGAAGGCTTGCATGAGGCATCAGCAGTACTGCCGGTCCGGGCCCGTGGCACCGAGCAGGACCCAATGGCTCCATTGACGGAAGTCCTGGAAGGCTAGCCCAGGGGTGACCTTTTGGCTCAAAGAAGCAAGCATGAGCGAAAAAGGGTTGAGAGGGAGTGGTGATGATGATGGTATGTACCAGACATTCCGTCCCAACTGTCCCCGGAGGCAAGCTCCACCTTTGTTGGCATAACAAAGGACAGCAGGTAACGAAAGCTGAGAGTGAGTACAAAAAAAAGGGGGGGGGGGGGGCACTCGCTTGAACATGGTCAGATTACGCAGTCGCCGGGAATGTGAATGAGGCTATGAGGTGGTACAATTGAATGAGTAAAGCTCTCTTCCGCCTATTATTGAGTAAAGCATTATAATGATTAGTTGTTATTCTCGTTTGAGAGTTGTCCTTTAACAGTCGGGCGACATGATTAGTGAGAGGACATTCATTAAAAAAGTGTTGCACGTCGGTGCATAGCATCCCACACGCACAATTGCTATGAGGGGAGAGGTTAAATCGGAAATAGTAAAAAGGCATCCTGCCATGTGCGGTAATGAAGTGTGCAAGTGGTTTTGTAGGCGGGAAAAATATAGGAATATTATTTATGTTGGGAATCCACCGAAAAAGTTCCGTGTCCGTGTTGTCTCGCGTCCACGCCACGTTCCACTGCGCATAGGAGGAAGTGCGCATTTGAGATTTGATGGTGGTCGGAGAGGCGAGGACGAACCGGGACAGACCCCGCGAAGCGGCAGAATTCGCAAAGTGGTCGGCCAACTCCACAATGCGCGGGGACGTGAAAGAGAGCGACGGGACGGAGAGCACCAATTGATAACAGGTGTTGTTTGATTTGAAAGACATACGGGTTAGTGGTAGTGAGAGATGATAAGGCAGTCAATAACGATAAACAGTCAGAATATATATGTACCGGAGTATTGTTTGACAGAGAGCGGATGTATGTGAGAGCTTCCAGAAGTGCAAACGTTTCCGTTAAATAGGAACTTGTGGCGCCAATGATTTTGTATCTGCCAACTTTCGTAAGCTGTCCGTGAACGTTAAGAAGTAGAAACGCCGAACCAGAGAAACGTGGCGTGAACGATCCATCCGTGTAGAGATGGTAGACTGAGAATGATGTGACAGTGGGCACCTCATGAATGTGGAGGCGACGAAAGAGGAAGCGGTGTTTCCGGCTGGGGTGAATGTCCCAGGGATTAAGAGGGAATTGGATTTGCTGCGGGTAGTAAGTGGTAGGGCCATAGGAGGTAATGGCTTTGAGTGTAAATAGTGAAAATTGAGCATTGAAACGAGCTAATTCTATTGGGAGTGGTAAAGTATTTGCCAGGACTTGTAGAGATGACGTTCTCGTTGTGCGGAATGCGCCGGTGAGTGTTAATAGCAGGGTGCGCTGAATGGATAGAAGTTTTGACTTAAACTGTGAAGTAGGAAATGGCGGCCACCAAACTGGAGATGCATATGTAAGAGACGGTAGCAGAACCTGATTATAGAGAAGGCGGAGAGCAGATGGCGACATCGAGTAGTGCATGCTGAGAAAGAGGAGGAGACGGGAGGAAAGAAGATCTGATTTAGTCCGAAGATAATTCAGATGATCATTAAATGTTAGGTGCGTGTCAAAAACCACTCCGAGAATTTTTATGGATGTCCGAGACTTCAGTGGTTGTCCGTTCACGCGAACAATGGGTTGGCGGATGCGACCAGATGAAGATGAATGACTGTTTGAGAAGTAGAGGAAGTGAGACTTCTCGGCACTGATGACTACTTTGGCGCGGTGCGCCCAGGCGGAGATCAGCCCGAGCGCGATGGAAGATTTCGCCTCCAACTCTATGCGGTTGGGTGCCGAAATCACCACAACCGTGTCATCAGCGTACGCTTGTGCAAACACGTCAGCAGGGAAGGGGAGTTCTAATAAGCCATAAATGATGATGTTCCACAACAGTGGACTTATGGGTGACCCCTGGGGGCTGCCCAATGTTGGAGCGGCGGACACTTCACCTGCGCGTGAACCGAAAATCACTCTGCGGTCAGTAAGGAAGGATTTCCGCAGGTAATAGAGATTAGCCGGGCAGTTATGGGACCGCAAAAAGTGTAACACCGCAGGGTGCCAGACGCTGTCAAAGGCGCCCTTGAAATCGAGAGCAATCAAAATGGCGTGCAATTTTTTAGCTTTGAAGGCTGCTAGGGTTCTCCTAAGATGGTACAAAGCGATGGGCGCACTCTTCCCATGCGTAAAGCCAAATTGATTTTTGTGAAGAAGGTTGTGAGAGTGGAGGAAAAAATATAGGCCAGAATTGATTAACCGTTCCAAAATTTTACCAAAAAGCGAATTCATAACGATAGGTCGGTATGAGGAGGGAGAGTCAAAAGGGCGGTTGGGTTTCGCGATGAAAATAATTCGACCGTTACGCCAATAGGAGGGGAAGTGGGATAACTGGAAACAGTGGTTGAAGAGAAAGAGAAAAAAGGACGGGTGGATAGCGAAAGAGTGTTTTGAGCATGGGAAGAGTGAGCCCATCAAGACCAGGTGCGGCGTTTAAGTTCCCTAAGTGCAGCGCATGTTCAATCTCGCCAATCGTGAAAGGAAGGTCCGGAAATGGCGTCGAATAAGGCGTGTTCACCATACTGCGCACGCGATCATGATGTGCGTCGTCCGTCGAGGGAGAATCAACAGAAACCTGTGCGGAAAGCAATAAACGGGAGGAGTTCAGTACACTGGACGTATACTGTCCGTTAGGTAATGGGAGTGAGGGAAGCTGACTATTGTTAGGAGTTTTGCCAAAAGAGATACGAAAGGGGAGGCCGAATAGGTTACGTTTAGAAAGTTCAGAACAGAGAGATTTCGAAGCAGATGTCTTGGCCCGATCAATGTTCATTTTGTAGTTTCCATGAGCGGCATAGTAGCTGTCTTTAAATGTTTGTCGGAGTGAAGGGTCGGCGGTTCTCTGATAGCGCCGGCAGAGGGCACGGACACGTTTTCTTTCGACAGTGAGCTCGGGGGTCCACCACGAATTGGTCGACTGTTGGCGCGGTCTTACCCAACGAGAATGCGCACGACAGAGGCGGTCGAAGATGGCGTAGAACTTGGCCACAACCAAGTCGACTGCCTCAGGCGACCGCAAAGTCGATCCCTGCACCATGGTGAACCAGCGCAAATTGACAAGTGTTTGTAAGAGCGCCGAAGTACCTGATTTGGTCAAACGTTTAGTTTTAGGTTTGAGTTGACCGAAGAAGGAAAATTGAATGAATTTGTGGTCGGAGAGTGTTTCAACGTCCGCTACCGCCCAGCTATAGCCGCAAGAGGCCAGAGGTACGGAAGCGAACGAAACATCTATCCAGCTTTCCGCGAGGTGAGACTGAAAGGTGGGTGGCGAGCGGGGGTCATTTAAAACGATGAGATTGTTTGCCGCAGTGAATTGCGCGAGCTGCGCGCCCCGGGTATCGCCATCCGCAGGACCCCAGAGGTGGTGTTTTGCATTAAAGTCACCTGCCATGATTACAAAAGGCATGGTGATCCTGGACAGGTGGAGTTGCAGCTCGTCGAATAGCGGCTGAAGAGGTTCGTGTGGAGGGGCATAAACAGCAACCACCGTAAACGAAACTGAAGGGGCGGCACAGGTGATAACGACATACAGGGAGTGAGCGGGTACTAAAAACACGTCATAGGTATTTTTGGTTGCCAACAGAGCCAGGCGGGGATTAACGGGAGAAGCGTACGTAATATGCGTATGAGGCAGGTGTGGGAGGGAGTTACCGCGTGTAAAAGGTTCGGAAAGAATGATGAAATCAATTTGATGCTGTGTAATAAAGTCTGACAGAAGCAGGGTGGGTTGTCTGGAATGAGCTAGATTCGTCTGTAGAAATTTAATAGGGGTGTTGGTATCCGTTGTTGTTGTCCGATAACCTGAACGTGCAAGCAAACCCGCGGCACCACAAGCATGCGCTCCTACCATAATAAGCGACACCCGTTGGTAACGCCCGGCTACTGAAGTACTCGGTGGCCAAGAAAAGAAGGAAAGGGTGCCGAAAGAAATGATTACATAGAGTGCGGTGTTGTGGCGGGAAACGGAGTGCGTGAGAGAAAAAAGGGGAAGAGAGCACAAGAGTACTGCAGTGCCCCGAGAAGAGGGTAACGGGGGAGTAGTGAAAGAATAAATGCAAAAAAGGAAGAAAGAGAAGGGAAAATAAAGGGAAAAGGTGAGTTGAGTAAGAAGGAAGAGAAGAGAATGACAGTTGGAAATAAAAGGTGACATATAGGGGCAGAGAAGGCCAGGGGGGGCGCGCCCGCCCGCCGGAGAGGGAAAGGGGCCGCGCAGCTGCCAGCAAACGTTGCCGAAAGACAAAGAGGCCAAAGCGGAGCGACCGGGCAGATCCAGAAGCCACCCGTTAACACGACTGACGAAGGCAACTGCGCGACCCCCCAGGTACCAGGAGAGGGTATATGTGTCGCATCAGCCATAGTTAGTGCGCATACGCATCCGCGCAACACGCTCCTGTAGAATGGGACACCGCGCGTCTCCCAACGGATGCGACGACTCCCGCTCCGCCCGCCGGCACTCCGCACAAGACACCGCCGCGTCTCCCACACAAATGGAGCACGCCTCCGCTAGGTGTGCGCCGGCACATTTTGTACAGCGTGCCTTTGAAGGGTCCATTCTGTGCGGGCACCCACGTTTAGAGTGCCCATACGTGGCGCAGTACGTGCATGTCGGGATGTGAACATCCTCGCGCACCGCAACAGAAGTCCAGCCTATCAGTAATCTGCCGCACGCCATAAGCGAGCGGAAAGCGGCCGCGTCCACTTCAAGGACGTGCGTGTAATTGCCGGATCTCTTCCGGAAAGAGACCCGCACTTTACACGAGTCAGGGCTAAGTTGGAGAGTCGGGTTCCGTGCATTGATCGCGGCAATCAGGCCATGAGCACCAATGTCAGGATCAACCCCTGATAACCTGACATGGGGGTGCCTTTTTTCGGCTACCTTAATTGATAATGCGGTGCAAGTGACTGAATTGCGCTCTATCGCACTCATAAGGCGGTCGAAAGACTCCTTCTCATTTGAGAAGACCCTCTAACCAAAACGAGTGTGGCGCGGACGAATATCCCCGATGCCCTCGGCAACCAAGTCGATGTTTTGTTTAAGCAGTGCCGCGACGTCTCGCGCGGGCGGGGCGGACGGAGCAATGGGCGTCAGAAACATAATGTAAGCATGGTCTCGCCTGGGAGCAAAATCTCGAGGAGGCGGAACAGCCAAGTCCGGGATCGTGTGAGGGCCGTCTCCAGGAGCCGCAGCTGTTGGCGGCGGGATCGTCGATGTCGGCGGCATATGCATGCCAAGGCGAGCAGCAGCCGCGTACGTCCTAATGGGGCAGGCTGTTTGTGCAGCAGGCGGCAATGCGCCACTGGCCGGGCGCCTCTCCAGTCGGAGCTGGTCGCGCAACTCATCGACGCGACCCGACTGGTGCGCGGCAATCGCACGCACATCAGAGCACTCCTGCACAATCTCCGAGAGCCAGGTAATAATCTGGGACCATTGGCTATTAGGTATCTTGCAATTGGGATGAAAAAGCAGGTCCATTATTCGTTGCTGCTTCTCAGCAATACGACGCATAGCGGCAGTGATCACCTGATCCAATCCCGGCTGAACAGTGGATACAGAAGTTCCGCAAATCGAAGGCGGAGGACTATGGACCGTGTCAGCAGGCGGTAAAATGACGGTAGTGGGTACCTCCCCGGCCGGCGGATCCCGCTCCCCCCCCCCCCCCCCCCGGCAACTCCGCGCCGCGAAGAATCGCGTCACCATCTGCAGAAAACACAGAATTGCTCTAACCGTCCGAGCGCGGCGACCTAACACCATCGGTAGGGTCGCGCCCGGAGGGCAGGGCGTCCTGCTCATCCCTCGTCTCAGACATGGCTGCGCACACTGGCAGCGGCCATGTCTAAGAGCAGGATGCCGGCCGACGGCAGGCTATGGGGAGAAAAGGCGAAAAATCGCCCGAAAAACCCCAATTTCGCGTCTAATCACCCGGGGGAATCAAACCCGGGGGAATTTCTTATCGGGGTTGTTTTTTAACAACCCCGATAAGAAATTCCGAGGGCCGAATGGGAAAACCTCACCTTTTCGAAGAAAAATCAGGAGCCGATGCAGCCGCCGGTCCGAACCACAGCACGAGCGCTCGTGCTGTGGTTCGGACCGGCAGCTGCATCGGCTCCTGATTTTTCTTCGAAAAGGTGAGATTTTTCCCATTCGGGTTTTTCCCATTCGGGATGGCGGGAGAGGCAGTCGGCGTCGTTGTGTAACTTGCCCGATTTGTACACTACCGAGAACGTGTACTCCTGTAACCGTAATGCCCAACGGCCGAGCCTTCCTGTGGGGTCTAAGTGTCGAGAGCCAGCAGAGCGCATGATGGTCTGTTATGACTACGAACGGCCGTCAATATAGGTACGGACGGAATTTCGCGACAGCCCAGACGAGAGCTAGGCACTCCCGCTCAGTAATGGTGTAATTCTTCTCCGACGGTGACAGAAGACCACTAGCATACACGATCACACGGTTGACTTCATTCTGTGTTTGGGCGAGGATAGCACCAATGCCATGGCCGCTTGCGTCGGTGCGAAGTTCTGTTCTAGCAGCCGGCTCAAAATGAGCCAGCACAGGTGGTGAAGTGAGGGCAGAAATCAACGACGCAAAGGAAGTCGCTTGTTCCGCGCCCCAAGAAAAGGCCGCATCCTTCTTGAGTAGGTCCATGAGGGGTCGAGCAATGTCCGCGAAGTTGAGAACAAAGCGGCGAAAGTAGGAGCAGAGCCCAAGAAAGCTGCGTACTTCTTGCGTGGACCGTGGAACCGGTAAGTCGCGGACGGCACGGACCTTGTCAGCGTCCGGTTGCACGCCAGTAGCGTCGACTAGGTGTCCAAGTAATTTGATCTGGCGGCGCCCAAAGGTACACTTAGATGAATTGAGCTGGAGGCCAGAACGCCGAAATATGTCGAGAATGGCCGACAGACGAGGGAGGTGGCTGTCAAAGCTGGGCGAGAAAACGATTACGCCATCCAGATAACAAAGATATGTTGACCATTTCAGACCACGTAGAAGAGTGTCCATCATGCATTCAAAAGTTGCAGGAGCATTACACAACCCAAAAGGCATAACCTTAAATTGGTAGAGGCCGTCGGGTGTGATGAATGCGGTCTTCTCGCGGTCGCGCTCATCGACGGCAATTTGCCAGTATCCCGAGCGGAGGTGTAGCGACGAGAAATATTTGGCGCCATGGAGGCAGTCGAGCGCATCATCAATTCGTGGAAGAGGATACACAACCTTCTTCGTTACCCGATTGAGATGGCGATAATCGACGCAAAACCGCCAGCTGTTGCCCTTCTTTTTCACAAGCACTACAGGGGATGCCCAGGGGCTAGAAGAAGGCTCTATCACATATTTATCAAGCATTTTATCAACCTCCTTTTGGATGACTTGGCGCTCAGAGTGAGACACTCGGTAAGGGTGCTTGTGAAGGGGGCTGGCGTCTCCAGTGTCGATGCGGTGGGCCACGACTTGTGTACGGCCTAATGGAGTGTTCTCAACATCAAATAGGTCAAGGTACGAAAACCACGGAGTGCTTCACTTTGGGACGGTAAGAGGTCGGGGGATATCATTTTGTCCAGAAGTGCCTGGGTTGGCGCCGGTATGACAGGTTGGGTCATGGGGTCAGCGTCAGCAGTGAATGCAGAAACAGTACATTCTTCCAGAGGTGACAGTTCTGCTAGTGAAATTCCTTGAGGAAGAACATGGGTCGAAGTAGAAAAGTTGAGGACTGGAAGCAGCGTTTTGTTGTTGGCAACAACCACTATGGTATGAGGAAGCGCGATGTTGCGCGAGAGGATCAGGTCTGTGAGGGGAGCGACCACATATTCACCATCAGGGACCGGTGGAAACGGTGACATAAGGACGTAGGTAGCAGCCTGCGCGGGAAGTCGTAGAAACTCCATGGAACGTAGGCGAGTGCTACTTGATGCGGCGTAATCAGGACACAATGGCAGTTCGAGCCGCAAAATGCCAGTAGAACAATCGATGAGGGCAGAGTGGGCGCTCAAGAAGTCAATACCAAGAATGACATCATGTGGGCGAGCGTCTAGAACAGCGAAAAGAACTGAAGTGCGGTGACCGGCAACAGTAACGCGGGCAGTGCACATACCAAGAACCGGTGTTCGGGTGCCGTCACCTACTCGCACAGTATGAGAGACGGCAGGTGTCAGCACTTTGCGTAGGCGGCGTCGGAGCGTAGAACTCAGAACAGATATGTGGGCGCCAGTAACAATGAGAGCAGTAACGGGCACACCGTCGACGAGAACACCGAGAAAATTGCGTCTGGAAGTAGGGTTCAATAGAGGTTTTGCGGTCCTTGTCGTCAATGCAGCCTCACCTCCCGGAGCTGCACTGGCTAGTTTCCCGGGTGGTGGCCAGAGGAAGCCGGAGAAGGAGAGCGACGGCGTTGAGGGGAGCGCGACTGGCGAATTTGAGGGGACGGCGATCGGCTGGACCAGTGTCCTTGTGTGGCAACATCGGCGTAGGTCGATTCGGAGCGCGAAGACAGACGGTGAGGATCACGGGCCGGAAATTGGTCGTCGAGAAGAGATGTGCTATAGTACTGGCCACGATCTTGGCGGCGGTCACCAGGGAAGCTTGGTCGGTAATTCCGACGATTGCGGCAGTGGCGTGAAATGTGGCCGACGCGAGAGCAAGAAAAACAGATTGGGCGATCGTCAGGCGTCCTCCACTCAGATGGGTTTCGGTAGCGGGGTGTGAACCGGGGAGCAGAAGCGGCAGCAGCAACAATTGGGGCGGCGTGGTGTTCAGTGGGAGGACCGGAAGGGCACATGGGCGGAGGAGCATAACTGGTGGCTTGTGGAACTAGGACGCCCATATTTGCTACCTCTTGACGGACGACGGCCTGAATGAGGGATATTGTCGCCAAATGGTCGTGACCAGGTGCCTGATAAGCGGCTGGAGCCATGGCTTCGAGCTCCTGGCGAACAATCCTGGCCAAGTGGTTAGGCGCCGAGAACGGAGGGGGCGTCATGGGACCTTCGCATGAGGAGGTCGCAGCTGTGTTCGGGAGTCTGTTAAAGCGCTGAGTAATCCGTCTGCTTTTTGCTTGTTCAAACCGCCTGCATTCTGTGATGAAGTCAACCATGGTGCAGTGCGCACACAGGAGTATGTTGAAGGCATCGTCAGCTATGCCTTTCAACACGTGGCCAACCTTGTCCGGCTCTGACATGTCTTTGTCAATTGTGCGGCACAAGGCTAGCACGTCTTGGATGTATGCGACGTACGATTCCGTGGACGTCTGAGCTCTGGCCGCCAGCTCGTGCCGGGCTGTCATTTGTCGCGCGGCCGATCGACCAAACAATGCGCGCATCTTCTCCTTGCAGACGTCCCAACTCGTCAGTTCTTCTTCGTGCGTGTTACACCACACGCGAGCCGTGCCCGTATGTAAAAAATGACGTTGGCGAGCATTAGGGTCTCATCCCACCTGTGGTGCTTGCAGACGCGCTCGTACAATAAGAGCCAATCGTCGACGTCATTGTTGTCCGTGCCGCAAAACGTGCCGGTGTCGAGGGGTTGCGAAAGGACCACGGTTGCTGGAGCCGCGGGCGCGGGCTGCGATGACTGCGTACTGTCCTCAGCCATGGAGGAAGGAGAAACGTGGCGTCCGCTCCGAAGATCCATGGCCGGGTGGAATAGAACCCGCAACTAGAGCACTGCACGGGCTCGGGCTTACCCGAAAGCCCGGGCCCGGCCCGGCCCGTGGGCCTGGGCCGGGTAGAGCAGTTTTTTCACGGGCTCGGGCCGGGCTCGGGCACGGCGTGTGCTTTTTGACCCGGGCCCGGGCCGGGCTCGGGTTTTTTGGTGCGGGCCCGGGCCGGGCTCGGGCTTTCTGCGAGTTATTCTCGGGCTTCTCAACTCTGAAAAACATGTATTTTTCGGTCTCGGGCCGGGTTCGGGCCGGTTTCGAGCCGGGCTCGGGCCGGGCTCGGGCTTAAGGTAAAGGGGTGGCGGGCCGGGCCGGGCGGGTAACGTAGATTATTTCCGGGCCCGGGCCGGGCCCCGGTCTCGTCATAAAAGTTTTGATCGGGCTCGGGCGGGCCACCCAATGTAAAAACGGGCCCGGGACGGGCCCGGGCCGCAAAAATCGGCCCGTGCAGTGCTCTACCCGCAACCTCCACCAAAAATACCTTACGGGGAGTATTTAATTACCAGTAAACGGCTAGCGCTTGTCTAGTCAAGACTGCACAGAGCGCACAGGTTCCAGCAGGTTTCAGTCTGACAGAAGAGCCTCTGACCCAGCCCCACTACAACGTCTTTGTCTTTGCAATGGCTTGTGACAATATATTTACAAGGCGATGAAGCGCTGAACCATATGGGCGAGAGCGCGCTAGATCAAAAACGTCTTCTTCATCGACGCTCCTCTTGAGGAATAGTCCCGTGACATGACCCCCGGTCGCTGAAGCACCGTCACGGTGCTTGCTGTGGTGTGGGCGAGTAGTAGGGTTTAAGGCGGGACACGTGGACAACGTCTGTAGGGGGCGAGACGGAGGGAGAGGAAGACGCGAGAGGGCCAATCTCGTAAGTGAGATCGGTTACACGCCTTAAGACATGGTTGGTCCGGAGTACCGAGAAAGCAATTTTTCGGAGAGTCCAACACGCCGAGTCGGAGTCCATAAAAGCACAAGGGCATCCGGAGTGTAGATAACGTCGCGATGACGGGAGTCATAGCGGTGCTTTTGGTGTCCTTGCGATGTAGTAAGGCGATGGCGAGCTATTCGGCGTGCCTCGTCAGCTTAGGAAATGGCATCGCAGGCGTAGTCAGTGGGGAAATGGACGGCATCGGGGATGATCGTGTCAAAAGGTAACTTGGGGTCGCGGCCAAATAGAAGATAAAAGGGTGAAAAACCAGTGGTATCATGACGGGAAGAATTGTAGGCAAACGTAACGAAGAGCAAAGCAACGTCCCACTCTTGATGGTCAGACGAGACATACATAGAAAGCATGTCAGTTAGCGTCCGGTTGAAGCGTTCGGTCAAGCGGTTGGTTTGCGGGTGGTAAGCCGTTGTAAACTTGTGTTTTGTCGAGCAGGAGCTAAGCAAGTCATCGATAACTCTCGAGAGAAAGTAGCGGCCACGGTCGGTGAGGAGTTGACAAGGGGCTCCGTGATGCAAGATGATATCGTGGAGCAGGAAATCAGCGACCTCCGTAGCACAACTGGTAGGGAGGGCGCGTGTAATTGCGTATCGGGTGGTGTGGTCCGTAGCAACGGCAATCCATCTGTTTCCAGAACTAGAGGCAGGGAAAGAACCAAGGAGGTCAAGGCCAACTCGGAAAAAAGGGTCAGACGGGACGTCAAGGGGCTGAAGCAGGCCAGCAGGAGGCATTCGTGGTTTCTTTCGGCGTTGGCACGGTTCGCAAGCAGCAACGTAGCGACGAACGGAGCGGTAAAGACCGGGCCAGAAGAAGCGACGCCGAACGCGGTCGTAGGTCCGGGAAACTCCAAGGTGACCAGCAGTCGAGGCGTCATGGAGCTGGTCGAGAACGCTCAAGCGTAGATGCGTAGGAATGACGAGCAACAGCTCGCGTCCCTCCGGAAGGACGCTGTAGCGATATAATGTGCCATCGTTAAGCACGAAGAGGTGAAGAGACGGATCGGGTGCTGCGGAATCCAGCTTCTGAATAAGCTCACGTAAGATGGGACCACTAAGCTGTTCATCCCGGATGTGGCCGAAAGCGGAGAGCGAGAGTATACAGGCAGGCGTGTCATCGGATGCTTCAGGGGGATCCACGGAATTCCGGGACAAACAGTCAGCGTCCCTGTGCAATCGGCCAGATTTATAATAAACAGCCGCAGTGCCCAGCGACCAAGACGCCCTCCGGGATCTTTAAGGGACGAAAGCCAGCAAAGTGCGTGGTGGTCGGTAGTGACAGTGAAATGCCGGCCATGTAAGTAGGGGCGGAATTTGCCCACCGCCCAAACGAGAGCAAGGCATTCCCGTTCCGTGATGGAGTAGTTCTGTTCGGCTGGGGAAAGGAGGCGGCTGGTATATATGCGATAACACGGGCATGCCCATTCTGATACTGGACCAAAACAGCGCCGATTCCGTGGCCGCTGGCATCGGTGCGGAGTTCTGTTGAAGCGGAGCAGTCGAAATGAGCCAGGATGATAAGTGGTTCTTGAGGGAAAGGGAAAGGTTGGCGCTATCTTCTGCAGCCCTTGAGGGAGCACGGCTCAGCGCCAAACCAGGACAGGTAGTATAGTGAGAAACGTGATGAGGGTAGAAAAGGCGGCAGCCTGTGCAGCGCCCCAATAAAACGAGACGCCTTTCTTCAGTAAGTTTGTGAGAGGGCGTGCGATTTCCGCGAAATGCTTGACAAAACGACGGAAGTAGGAGCATAGGCCCAGAAAGCTACGAACTTCCTTTGTGCAAGTTGGAACGGGGAAATTCTGCATGGCTCGAACTTTGTCAGGGTCGGGGCGAACACCGGTGGAGTCGACGAGATGACCCAGCATGATAAGTTGCTGACGTCCGAAGTGGCACTTCGATGAATTAAGTTGCAGGCCGGCTTTGCGAAACACAGAAAGAATACAGGAAAGTCGGTCGAGATGCGTTGCAAATATCGGTGAAAATACAATGACGTCATCAAGATAACACAGGCAAATGGACCATTAAAAACCGTGTAAGAGAGTGTCCATCATGCGTTCGAAGGTGGCCGGGACGTTGCATATGCCGAAGGGCATGACTTTAAACTGATTAAGTCCGTCCGGGGTTACAAAAGCGGTCTTCTCACGGTCCATGTCATCCACGGCTATCTGCCAGTACCCTGACCGAAGGTCGATTGATGAAAAATACTTGGTGCCATCAAGGCAATCCAGGGCGTCATCTATGCGTGGGAGCGGGTACACGTCTTTTTTGGTGATCTTGTTATGATGCCGGTAGTCCACGCAATACCTCCAACTGTTGTCTTTCTTTTTAACCAGAACAACAGGAGAAGCCCAAGGGCTGGAGGTAGGCTCGATTATATCTTTGGCGAGCATCTTGTCGACCTCCTTTTGAATGATGTGGCGCTCAGCTGGAGATACCCGATATGGTCGTCGGTGGATTGGATGGGCATCGCAAGTGTTTATGCGGTGCTTGACAGCGCAGGTTTGACCCGAGGATAGTCAGAAAGGTCAAAGACGTCGCGATAAGAGGAGAGGAGGCGAAGGAGATCGTCAGCTTGGTTGGGCGAAAGGTCTGGAGCGATCATTTTGTTAAGGTCGGTAGGAGACAGATCTCGTGAAGCAGACGGGATATCGGCGGTGCACGAGTGAGCAACATCAGGTGGAGACAAGGCCGAGATAACGTACTCGTAGGAGGGAGTCAGCATAGCGAGGGAAATGCCCTGTGGGAGCACTTGTGAGCGCAGTCCGAAATTCACCACAGGAAGACAAGTAAGATTGTCCCGTAGAGTTATAACAGTGTGAGGAATGCCAACACTGTGCGTCAACAGAACGGCAGTGACGGGAGCGAGCACATAGTCACCGTCAGGTACTGGTGGGGAGGGCGTCACAGCAACACAAGTCACGGCTTGCGGCGGCAAATGGACGTGCTCAGCAGAACAGAGGCGGCTTGTCATCGGTCCGGGTTGATCAATTACACTTGGTAGGTCAAGTTGTACCGTACCAGCGGAACAGTCGATGAGGGCGGAGTGGGCGGATAAAAAGTCAAGAACGAGTATGACATCATTGGAACAGCGGGCGAGGACGGTGAACAAAACAGAAGTTTGACGGCCGGCAACACTGACACGCGCGGTACAGAGGCCAGCTACGGGAGACGTACCACCATCGGCCACACGTACAACAGGTAATGGGGCAGGGGTCATCACTTTCTTCAACTGCTGACGGAGGTGAGAGCTCATAACAGAAATATGGGCGCCGGTGTCAATCAAAGCTTTAACAGGTAGGCCATCCACTTCAACGTCTATCAGGTTCTGATTGGTAGGGAGCGTCAACAGAGGAATTTGAGGGCAGGTCGTTACAGCAGCGTCACCTCCAGGAGCTGCAGCCGTCAGTTTTCCGAAGGAAAACGCAGGGCGTAGGACGAGGACGGGCAACGGCGTGGTGGAGGTGAACGAGAAGGTCGGCGTCGTGGTGAGGGCGAGCGGCTGTACTGGGCGGCGTTCCTAGTGTTCTCAGCAAATGTTTCTGGTTCAGTTTGGGATGGAACCTGGGGTTGATTTCGGGGTGGATAGCAGTAGCTGGAAAAGCTTGGTCAAGTAGGTGAGGGCCATGGACTTCGGCAGTACCGTGAAATGTGTCCAACACGTCCACATCGGAAACAAATTGCCTTATCGTCTGGTGTCCTCCACGCATTCGGATCACGATAATTCGGAGTATAGACAGTGGCGTTGGATAGGGTTGAAGCCGGCTGAAGGGTAAAGGTCAGGACGGTTGACAAAGCAGATGTTTTGAAGGCCCACGTTTGCCAGCTCTTGACGAACAACGGATTGTATCAGTGCAATGGTCGGTTGGGTATCACTGGGCTCCCCTCGCATGAAATGTGCAGGTGATGCGGCTTCGATTTCGCGTCGAACGATTCGGGTGATAGTCTCCTACGTGGAAGGCTGAGTCGTCATACGAACGTCCTCACAGGTTGATGTCGCTGCCGTGTTCGGGAGGCGGGAGAAGTGGTGGGCAATACGTCGGCTTTTAGCTTCTTCGAAGCGTCGGCATTCAGTGAGAATCTCAGTGACTGTAGAAGAGTTTTTAAACACGAGCAGCTGAAACACATCGTCCGCGATCCCTTTCAACACATGCGCGACCTTATCCGCTTTTGTCATGTTGGCGTCAACTTTCCGGCAAAGGGCCAGCACATCCTGAATGTACGTCAGGTACGACTCGGTAGACGTCTGCGCACGCGAATCAATTTCTTTTTTGGCGGCACGCTGGCAGCCTGCAGGTTGGCCAAACAACTCCCGAAGTTGAGTCTTACATAAGCTCCAGCTCGTGATGGCCTCTTCGTTGTTATCAAACCAGGCCTTCGCAGTTCCCCTCAGATAAAATAAGACGCTCGCCAGCATCAAGGTCGGGTCCCACCTGTAATGTGCGCTGACACATTCATAGAGGCGAATCCACTGGTTGACGTCCTCGCCATCAGCGCTAGAAAAGGTACCAGGGTGACGGGGTGGAGCCAGGATGACGGCTGGCATGGCGGCCGCCGGTGACACAGTTTCACCGCCAGTAGACATGCCGAGCGTGGCGACTTGGCGGCCGCTGCGGAGCTCCGTCTTGCGTTATACCCCCAGCACTTCCACCAAGATGTTACGGGGAGGCAGACACAACAGTAAAACGTATTTACAATATATTTACAAGGCGATGAAGCGCTGAACCATATGGGCGAGAGCGCGCTAGATCAAAAACGTCTTCTTCATCGACGCTCCTCTTGAGGAATAGTCCCGTGACAATATAAGTAAGGCCGGAACTTAGTCAGAGCCCAGATGATGGCCAAGTATTCTTTTTCCGGCAAAGTGTAATTTGTCTCAGCTTTCGTAAGCGTACGACTTGCATAAGCGACGACATATTCAGGAAACCCTTGTTTGCGTTGGGCAAGAACAGCACCGAGGCCGACGCCGCTGGCATCTGTGTGCACCTCAGTAGGAGCTGTCGGGTTGAAGTGGCGCAAAATTGGCGGAGACGTAAGTAGATGCCGGAGCTTCCTGAAAGCTTCATCGCACTGGGATGACCACGAAGTGAGGGGCCCGTTGCGTCACAGAACTTTCGTCAGGGGTGATATGATGGCGGCGAAATTGCGAATAAAGCGTCTGAAGTACGAACACAGACCAACGAAACTGCGTAATTCTTTGACATCTTTGACAGACGTTGGCTTAGGGAATTCGGCGACGGCCCGAAGTTTGGCTGGATCTGGGAGTATCCCATCCTTGGATACGACGTAACTGAGGATTGTCAGCTGCCGAGCAGCAAATCGGCAATTCTTTAGGTTTAGTTGTAGGCCAGCGTTTGTTAAGCACGTCAAAACACAGCGTAGGCGTTGAAGGTGTGTTTGAAGGTTGAAGTCCGGCACAAAATTGAAGGTGAAGTCCGGCGCAAAAACAACAACGTCGTCAAGATAGCACAAGTATGTGTGCCACTTCAAGCCGCGCAGAAATGTGTCCATCATGCGCTCAAAAGTTGCGGGCGAATTACATAGTCCAAAAGGCATTACGTTAAATTCGTATAAGCCGTCGGTAAAAGCTGTCTTTGGCCGATCGGCGTCTGCCATGGGTACTTGCCAGTACCCTGAGCGCAGATCTAAAGACGAAAATAATTATGCGCCCTGTAGACTATCAATGGCGTCATCTATGCGAGGGAGAGGGTACACGTCCTTGTGTGTGATCTTGTTGAGGCGCCGGTAGTCGACACAGAACCGCACAGAACCATATTTCTTCGTAGCGAGGACGACAGGGGATGCCCATGGACTGTTGGAAGGTCGTATCACCTCGCGGCGAAGCATGTCGTCGACTTGTTCATTGATTACACGACGCTCTGCAGGAGATACACGATACGGTCGTTGCCGCAATGGCGTTTGCGAGCCAGTGTCGATGCGGCGCGTAACAGTGGATGTCCGGCCTAGGGAAGGTTGCCTGACATCGAAAGAAGAACGAAATCCTTCTAAGAGGCACAAAAGTTGAGATCGCTGGACCGGCGTAAGGTCATCGGCGATAGAAGAACCGAACACATCACTCGAAGCTTGTCCCTCACAGGTATAAAGAGCAGTGAGCGCACTGGAACTAGCACAGCAATGGTCATCGGGGAGGTCTATAACTTGCACGTCTTCGATCGCTTGTACATGGCCGAGACATTGCCCTCGGAGCAGAATCACAGAGTATGGAAACAGGTTGCAAACGAAAATGGTGCTGTAGCCCTGTTTGATGGCCACTGTCGCAAAAGGTAGCAGCAGACCTGTCCGGGTGCGAAAGCGGTCAGATGGAGACAGTAGCGCAACAGCGTCGGAGAGGCCGCTGCAGTACATGGGCACGACCGTTGACGTGTTGGGAGGAACGTGAGTGTCGTCTTGAACAAGTAGCTTCCTCAACAGCGAAGTCGGTGAGCGGCAAATCTAACAGCGGCGAGAGTTCCATTTCGGCCCGTGCGCAATGGATAACGGCATTGTGGCGCGAGAGGAAATCCCAGCCGAGGATAACGTCGTGAGAACACGAGGTGAGGATGATAAATTCTATCGCGTACAGAAGGTCGTCAATAACAATACGAGCAGTGCAAGCCGCTAAGGGGTGGATATGCTGAGTACTGGCTGTGCGGAGGGACAGTCCAGAAAGGGGCGTCGTGACTTTCCGAAGTAGGCGGCAAAGCTTAGCATCCATAACACATACGGCGGATCCAGTGTCCACGAGTGCAGATGCGCGAACACCGTCAATAAACACATCGATCACATTTGAAGGACTGCGTTGAGGACTTTCACGTTTCGACGGCGCCGTAGCCCTTGCCTCTTGGACTGCGACGATTACTTTTCCTCGTCCCGAGTTACGGGACGGGGTCGCATCGGCGACAGTGAGCGACGGCGTGGAGACGGTGAACGGCGGGTAGTTGGCGTCGGACGCAGAGTCGGTGACATGGCCGAATGGGGGTCGGAATATGGACGGTTGAACTGGCTTGTCACGGCTGATGCGTCGCTAGGCGGCGGAACGCGATTACAATAACCAGCGATGTGACCGGCATGGCCGCACGCAAAGCATATCGGCTGGTTGTCGGAAGTACGCCACCGGTTCGCTGGGGTAGGTCCCACCCATGTAAGAGATCGCGTAGTACAGGGCGGATGCTGGTATGACGGCATGGCGGGCTGCGGTCGGGGCCTAGCCGTGACGTTGGCATAACCGAGAGGCACACGCGGAGAAAGTGGTTGAGTCCTGGCGACGACTTCAGCGTAGCTGAGTGGTGCAGCCGTCCGGACCTGTTGGGGTGTCGCGACGACATCAGCGTAGCTTAGTGGAGCGGCCGCAGGAAGATGTTGATGCTGGTCTGGCAAGACCTCGGCGATTTCCTGCTCGATCACGCGACGGAGCGAGGGCATAACATTCGTTGCGGGCTGTTGCACATGGGGTGGCTGAGTGAAGGTTATCAAGGAGAGCTGGCGTGCAATAACTTCCTCCCGAACGAACGCTTTCATTTCCGTAAGCAGTGCGGACTGGTCGGAGATGGTGGCCAAACCAGCAATGTGTCCGTCACGCGATGAAGGGCGACGTGTCAACGAGCGCTGCCTTCGTAGCTCCTCATAGCTTTGGCAGAGAGTAACGATGTCTGACAGGGACTGGGGATTTTTCGCAAGTAGCATGTGGAACGCATCGTCTTCGATCCCTTTCATAACATTTCGTATTTTGTCGGATTCCGACATCGTCGCGTTGACTCTTTTGCACAAGTCCAGAACATCTTCAATGTAGCTGGTAAATGATTCACCCGGCTGCTGTGCACATTCGCGCAAAAGCGATTCTGCTCGCAGCTTGCGCACCTCAGAGCGACCAAGCACCGCCACCAAAGAAGTCTTGAACGAGGACCACGTCGGAAAATCGGTCTCATGGTTGCTGTACCAGAGACTGGCTACACCCGCGAGATAGAAGATCACATTGCTGAGCTTATCGAGGTCGTCCCATTTGTTGTGAGCGCTTACTCTCTCATATGTTGTCAGCCAGTCATCCACATCGATTTCGTCCGCGCCGCTGAAGATGGCAGGGTCCCTGTGGCGAGGCACACCAGAGCACATGACAGAGTGAGGAGGCGCTTGCTGGGATGGGGTAGGTGGCACTTGCTGGGATGCGTCTTCGGGCATGGTAGAGCGTAGGGTACGGGATCGAAGCTCAAGGATTGACGCTGTAGGCATAAGCACTCTCCACCACTTGTAAAGGCGTTTATTAGACACCAGCCGTTTGGGCTGTCCGGTGTTTTGAAGGTCCGGGCTCTAAGCACGAGCGGCGTTTCTCGAGGAAAGCGCAGGAGGGATCGATCCACTAGAAATGGCTGGAGAGCGTCACCCGCTATGGCGTTCGTATTCTTCCTTACAATATACAGGGTGTTTCAGCGAACACTTTCAAAAATTCTTAAAGGTTGCCTGTGGCAGATAGCACAATTCTAGTTCATGAGCTCGTCTACTCGAAGAGGCGGACATTACTTGCATAAGAAATTGAAATGCATAATCGAATAATTA
The DNA here is from genome assembly GCF_013339745.2 of Dermacentor silvarum. Taxonomy (NCBI): domain Eukaryota; kingdom Metazoa; phylum Arthropoda; class Arachnida; order Ixodida; family Ixodidae; genus Dermacentor; species Dermacentor silvarum. The sequence continues at coordinate 166,939,771 of NC_051161.1, read as the reverse complement.
ACAAAAATTAGCTAATTAAGTTTTTAACTAATTACCTGATGGCCCATATTCCAATTTACAAATTGTAGCCGTGGAGTTCGCAAGGCGGATCCACTTGGAACGAATTCTCTGGATGACACCAGTTTCGAAATATTAATTCCCAAACTTCGCGGAGAAATGCATTGGCGTTGCAGTTAGTTTCTTAACCAAACGTCGCTTTATACAATGAAGCACAAAATTAACTGGAATGCCAATGCATATCTCCGCAAAGTTCGGGAATTATTATCTCGAAACTGGCGTCATCCTGAGAAATAATTCCAAGTGAATCCGCCTTGCGAACTCCACGGCTACAATTTGTATATTGCATTATGGGCCATCAAGTAATTAGTTAAGAACTTAATTAGTGAATTTTAGTTGATTAGTCGAGTATGCATTTCAATTTCTTGTGCAAGTAATGTCCGCCTTTTCGAGTAGACCAGCTCATAACCTAGAATTGGGCTATCTGCCACAGACAACGTTAAATAAATTTTGAAAGTGTTCGCTGAAACACCCTGTATATATATATATATATAAGCATATCATAAGAAGCCAACAAACAATAACACCAAGGACAACATAGGGGAAATTACCTGTACTAGTTAGTTGAATAAAAGAAATGATAAATTAATGAAAATGATAATGGTTGAAAAAACAACTGTCCGCCGGTGGGGAACGAACCCATTACGCGTGCGATGCTCTCACTATTGAGCTACCGCGGAACCGTTGTCCCGTGTCCCGAACGCGTATTTCCAATTGCTAGTAGATACAGCGCTCAACCGCTGGCGCCACGCTGGGCCGCTCGCGCATAACATGTTTCTAGCCGGCGCCGTTGGAACGGAGGAGGCGTTGACGGAGAAAACGCTGGGCTGGTGGTGACTAGCCTGCTGTTGGGATCGCTGGTATTATAAACGCATCACTGTTTTGATGATCCAAATATAATCTCACTATCAGGGAGGGAGCAGTCTACCTGACTGCAGCAGTATTTTTTTATTTGGGTTGTTGCTACGCTGCGCTCCGCAACACCCCAACGACCGCCGCTTCGCGTCGGCGCCCGGCACCACGGCTGCCGCCGTGGCGCCGGGGTTCAAGCTACCGCGCTGGCAAACAGAGAGGGGGGAAAAAAGGAAAAGCGTGATATTAAGAAAAAAAATTCTACCCAGGCCGAGATTCGAACCAGCGTACACATGATTCCCGAAGCGCGCGCCGTAATTACTCCGCCATACAGCCACGCTTCCAAGAGGTGCATTTATGCGAACCATATGAGTGCTTAACAGCACAATGCCATCAGTGGCGCACCAACGCGGGGTTTCGGGGGTTGTAACCCCCCCTTAGGCCGACTTAACCCCCCTCTTTTGTTTAACCCCTTTTCTTTCCTTGCGCATTTAAGTACTGCAACTAAGATGTAAGACGCGCAATCGTCTACACACTCATAAAAAGCGCATTTTTTGACAATTTCTCGTGAAGAAATGGAAGTTAGTGCTATGTATATGGTATTGGCACCCCCCTGGCAGAGATCCTGGGTACGCTACTGAATGCCATAGCCGCTAAGCTGCCACCATGTGTGACAGTGAATGGGTATTCGATATTGTCACGTAGTAGTGACGCTGAAGTAAACAGGCGTAAAACTGTGTATGACGAAACTGATTCTTTATTGGGTGAACCTGTGCCCACAAAAGCAAGCTACACTCAAAGCACAACGAAAGCGGCGAACACAGTCGGCGGTCGTCGAAGATCTGATCAGCGGCGCGACGCGTCGGCTTTTATACCTGAGTCAACGAAGGTTCCAGTTTAATCCCTGATGCCCGCGTGTCTTCCAGAAAGTTCTAGACAATTCGCGTTGGTCACACGATCAGATAACATAAGCGTCGGTGAAAACAGGCAACGAAAAGAAGCATCGATAACGTTCTAGAAACTTCCGATACAGGCGCGTCCTGCACCGAGCGATAACGTTTAACATTTGTTAGCCAGTGGAAAGCGGCCACCGGTGAAAGATAAACATGTATACGTGTCAATATGCGTATGGTACAGTGCCATACTTTTGCAATGGATTCCCAAGGGGATGTTAAAAATGGTTGACACAGACAACAATTCGGTATAACCAGGTTCGACTGTAAATAGTGTTCGATAGTCTTAAGACACTTCTTGCATGTGTGAAAGTTGAGCCAGGAAGCTAATTTTCAGTTATTTGACAGGGCATCTTTTGCTTCATTAATTTTCTCATACATCACTTGTTGCAGTGCTGTAATTGCATCTATTTGCTGATGAGTATTGAGTAAACGTAACTGTTGTGCAAGCGACATGCAGAAAAAGTACGGAAGGTCGTGACATTCTCTAGTAGATTGCGATGTCCTGACAGCGCGCAATTGACTAAGACACTCTGTTGCGATGTCCACATGCGAAACCGGCGGTGCAGAGCTGCAAAGAAACATGGTATATACTTTAGGCATGTGATGGTCAAAATATGTGCGCTCTTATCTTACTTAGAATCACTGGCGGACATCCTAGGGATCTTCCGTGGCCTGTTCATCCAGAGGAGAAAATTGAAGTATACGGTGTCAAAAACAGGTTGTATTGCAAAGTGTGAATAGCATGGATGCATCAAAACTTTCACAGTAATCCTACTGCAACTACTTGCCTTTCAGCATGAAACACTGCATCTTGGTCAGTCTCTGCACTGTCTACTGACCTGCAGAATAAATTGCTGTCACCACATATATATTTGACTGAAACTGAACATATAAAATGAAAATTTACATTTAATTTCTGGGACTTTCAGGTTCATGTTGAAAAGATTGATCTCACCTGTCTGTTTCCATAATTGCAGGTGTTACCGGGAGTGGTGATGCCCCTGCTCCTGAAAGCTCATCCTGAGAACTTGCGTCATAAATGGCATCCTCCAGCTGCGGTGTCTCTGCAACCTCCGTGCTGCCCTCTGTGCTCGTACTTGGTCGATCCACGTTTGGTGTTCTGTGTTATGTGTCATTGACAAAAACAATCATGCGAAACAATTTTGAGCTTCCTCACTGCTTTGTTGAATAGCGTTTGTATCAAATGACCACTGGTGATTGCTTTCAAGCAGTGCAAAATTACTTCGTGGAACTGGAGAAAAACATAATTTCAGAGGAATTTTTCCAATATGTGCCATGCAGTGATGAAAATATGTACTAAAGCCACAATACACTGCACTGTGTTCAGTGCAATTTGAGTGCAGTTTTTGGTTCTTTTGACGTACGACTTCATTTACACTTTAAGGATGGAAAACGAGCTGAACTCATCAAGCGCATACTTTGTAAAAAAGGACAAATGACGAGACTAGCTCGTCGAGCGCTTCTTTGTTTTCCATGCAGGCCTGAAGATGATTTAGCTCCTGTGAATGATGGTCTGTGCCTCTTCTAGAAGGTGCGCGAGCATCTTCTCCTTCTATTTAATGTCACATAGTGCAAGATGTTTAAGAGTAATGTTCAGAGTGCAGACTCTGTTCTGTTCCTTTCTGTATATTTGAAAATGGGATCCTTTGTGGTGCAAGTGCATGCTTCAAGTAGTGCTGAAATCGAAATAAAATGTGATGAGTCTGAGTTTAGCCTCTTCAAGTGAGAATGATTATGAACTGGGCTCGGGCAACAATCGTCAGCTGGCTTGTGCGCAGTGAAGGCATCCCTTGTTAGACTGTTTTTTTTTATAGCAGGCTAGATCTTGCTGACCAAGTTATAATGCTGAAAAGTAAACGTGGTGATTGTTAGAGCTCATCTGCTTCAAGTGTTCAAGTGCAGGTGAATTTGAAGTGACATTGGTGAGCAGTAAAACCCCCATTTGCTTCAGTACAAAAATTTTTTTCAAGTAAGCCCTTCGGACCAAACTTTTTTGCATAATGTCCCTTTATGTGATCATTAGATTTGTTTGCACGCATAGAAAACATGGCTTTTTTGCAAGTTGTCTGAATATCATTTCCATCCTTAAAGGCTCAACACACACCTTTTTACTGCCAAATTTATTGGAAGCTCTGTGAGAGCTCCCTTGCAACTCACCGTTCAGGACTCGCGAAGTCAATGTTTGTGCAGATGCTGAAAAGAGGACATAAACACATGTTAATTATGCTTCACCAATCCATTTTTTCCTACATTGCAGTTCGTTCAATATAAATTTTTATTTTGAATTAGTTTGCCAAGAGTGCATAGGTTAGCCAAACCCTTTCATGCCTAACCTCTCATCCATCAGATCCATAGCACTTTGCTAAGCTTTAGTGATTATTGTGCATCTCTAGTTTATCAGAGCAGTTGCTCATTAAGTGTTATGTTTAGTTATGTAATAGCTGATGATGTTGCCAACGTATAAATACTTATGAAATATTTAGCTTGGGTATCACATCGAGTGCGTGTTACTTTGGAGATCTGAAATTGTCACTGCATGACTATTGAGATGCGTTCAGATTAACGGTCAGTATTTATATGTTATTTATCAACCGTTTGCATGGTTATTTATTATCATTTCTTCAGTGTACATGGTCACAATGTTTACCTCTGTCAACACTATGCAGCACCATTTGTGGACTGCTATTGTATTGTGGTATCTAGTTGCTCATTTTTTTCCTACATTGCAGTTTGTTCAATATAAATTTTTATTTTGAATTAGTTTGCCAAGAGTGCATATGTAATATAGGGAGCACTTCTTGTATACAGGATGCATGCGTTCGTTTGTTTGTCTTTGTGGTTTTTAGTATATATTTTGCTCATTTCTTGCATGTAATTGACTGAAATTGAAGTAATAAAGATAACCAAGAAAAGTCATGCTGAGCTCACATTGGTTCTTTCAAGACTGGACCCATCAGAGACATCATTGACTCGAAGTGTGCCCATTTCACGGTTGGTACATCAGCTGCACCTGCTCCGCTTCTCATCGAGTCTTTGATTTTATTGCGCTGCTTGTTGAAAGTGTCCTTCAGGTTCTTGAATTTGTTTTGAGCAGCTATTCCTGCAAACATTTGATTTATTTATACACGCATGCGTGCAGAGGCTGAGCCACGGTTTAAAATATAGTTAGCTATTCACAGGTGAAAGAGACTCTTTATTAGAAAAAAGATTTTTACCGGCACGTGTATAATCACTGGCATGTATACTCTGTAAAGGGATGGGGAATGGGAATAAAAGATTCCAGAGGATAGTGGCAAAAAAAGGAGAACAAAAATAAATGTGAAATGCGCAAGTGGACCTGATACTATAATAATTACAGGTGAGGTGAATTTAGGCTTTTCTATATGAAATAGTATACTTCCTTGTACTGGTATAATATTTGCTGCACTTTTCATATCTGCATTTATTCAGTGCCAAAAAAATAATGTAGCTGTGGAATACTACTTGTTCAATGTCTAATTACACTTCCACTCAAAAGTATATTACATGCAGAATAAATGAAAAAAAAATTTTGGCAGATAACGGAACACCGTGCAATAGTGCACAATATGTTCATGTTTCCCTATGACTCGCCTGCAAAACGTGTATATTCGTAGTGCGCCGCTACACATCAAGTTGCTTTTTCAAATTGTGCTCCTCGCCACCATAGAGCATGCAGCGCAACTGATGGACACGCGGGATAGTGAACGGACATGCTCAGTGTTCGAAATAGCATTCTGGATGTGCGTGGTTTTTCCACGCACACCCAGAATGCTTCCACGCACATCTAGAAAGCAGGTGCTGCATCCAGAATGCAGCACCTGCTTGTACACTGGGCTGGCCGGCCGTCAAACAAAAACAAACGTGCTCGCCAGCGTGTTTGGGAACATGTGTTGCGATCTTTTATGGGCATGACTACAGAACCAATTCTGCTTTTCTGATAGCCTAGCGCAAGGCTGTATTATCGCAAGGCTGCAGCATCGCAAGCCTCAGCTGGAGCTTGCAATATGAGCACCAAATTAGGAAGATCATAGAACACGCACTTACCACTCAATCCAAGTTCACTGCCGATCTTATTCCACAGCTCATCTTTCAGCATGTTGTCCTTGTGCTTGACGTGGCGCTTGTCGAAAAGTACAGGGTAGTTGCGGACCAATTCTATCAGCATTTCCGACGTCGCGACCGACTTCGACGACTGCGACATGACGCGCGCGTGCGACTCGGCCGCCATCTTAGAAATTCTACTCGCGCTCCGATTGGTCCGCGGCGAGGGAATCCGCCGGCAGCTGCCGCAAAAATCGGTCCGAGACCGATCGGCGCGGAAAGGGCTATTCCGCCGGATCTCGCCGCCGCCGAACTCGGTTCCGCGCCGCTCCAGACGCCGAATGTCTCAGTGTGAACGCGCCCTTACGGCCTTTGCAATGATGGATGCTGCCGCCTGCCGCCGCAACTCTGTGGTGGCGCTGTTAGCTCACCGCTGCTAAAACCCCTTGATGTTAGAAAGTAGCGACACGCTCTGATCTACGCCGCAACGCCCTCGCCGGCGCGGTCAACCTCCTCTTTCTCTCCCCCTCTTTCGCGGAGGCAGCGCATCCGCCACGCTGAATGGCTGCGGCGCTCGAGACTACCCCGTCAGGTGACCATGACGTCACATAAACGGCGCGAAACTTGCTTTCGCGCGCCTTTAGTTTCTCCCGCTCGCCATGAGCAGTCCAAGGGTGGTCGCCCTGCCGCTCCGAACGTGTGTTTCCCAAGTTTTCCCATCCTTTCGTAGGAATCCGGGATTCGTTCTCCGTGAAAATGCCTTGCTGCTGCGCGTTTCAATGCAGCAGCAGGCCAGCGAAAGGGCAAGCCTTATTTTATATCCCCCGAGGTGAACGGAATATCGTGCGTCGGAAGTAGTGGCTCCATAACATCGGGAGAAGGGATTTCGCCCCTTCTAAGCACGCGGTTCTTTGCGAGGTGAATGTTGCAGCTTTCCTCATATTTGTGGATGAAGTTGCATGGAGATATTAATGCTCTTCGCATAGCCGGACTCTTCGTTCAGTTTAATACAGAGCACCGATAACTGTGCATATAGTTTTTTTTTTAAGTGAGTCGACTGAAATTTTCGTTGACTCTTCGAGCCATGACAAAGCTTTTTGTGTTTTCGTGCGTGCGTTAGTTTTCAAATGTATGTAATTTGTGAGTTAATGCCTGTAACTCATATTTTGTAGTTGTGTGAGTGCGTGTGTGCGTGTTTGTGTATGTGCGTGCTTGTGTGTGTGTATGTGCGTGCGTGTGATCCTTGCGCCTGATACTTGTGAAGCCAAGGAACTATTTTACTCTTATTGCGTGCTTATTGTATCTTTGCAAAGTTTCAATACTGCGAGCATTTTTTTATGTACTTTATGTTGCGAAGGCATGAACCGCAATATATAGGTAGATAAGTGGTATTATGTACTATTCGCGCATGCTCATTAAGTACAAGCCACGCGCTTCTGATTATCTCCCTCAATTCTGATAAACTTGACATCTTGAAGTCTGTAAGTTAATTATCAAGTGCCAGTCTTAGCAGTTTCCGTGTAAGCAATCAGCCTTTTTTTTTAGAGAGAGACTTAGGTTACTCCCAGAGGTGATGGAATGTAATTTCTCGTCGTTTCATAGTGACAGAATACAGGCACGTGTGTAAAGTTCTATGTTGGCTGTTTCGCAAACACAGCACGTACTTCGCACAGTGGCATTGGTACAAAGGCTTTTGGCCCACTCATTTTGGCGAATTCACTTTAAGTAAACTATCACATTTCTTCTTGGTTACCTTCTCTGAGCCTTTCAAGAGCGAAGATAGTGAACCAAATTCTCGTTTATACTCTACGCTGCTTATATTGTATGCACCCAATACACCTCCGCGTTACGGACAACCCAAGTGGCGACGTAGAGGTAAACAGCTCAGCCACTGCTTGGTACTCATTTTTTCGGAGCGCTTCCGCTTGTAGTTATCGAAGCGTCCTAAAAAAATGGCACGACGTTCTATCGGAAACGTACTTTCGTCAGGACAGTTTCACAAGGAATAAATTCCCATACAACGCTTCAAAGGGCCGAATAAACAAGCGCGCGCATTGATTCTAATGCGGCTGCAGCGAGCCACTGGAGGGTTCAGCGCCGCGACGGCCCGGTGAGGGGGAGAAATCCCAGGAGAATTGAGGAGGAAAGCGCGCGCGTGGGGGAGAGTGTCGCTACTTTCTAACATCAAGGGGCTTTAACCGCTGCTAAAGTCCCTAAAAAAATAAAGTAGGGCCAACCCCCAACCGCACCCCTTCGCCTCTGCCTCCTCTCTCAGCAGCTGCAGCAGCGCCCCTACAGCGTCCAGGAGGAAACTACGGACGCGAAAGCGAAAGCGGCGCGCGGCCGCACTCGGGCAGCCGCTCGGCGAACGGTACCCCGGTGTCGTCTGTGGAACGCGCGCTCGTTTCGCGGGTCTTCGGCGCGGTTGTTGAGCTAGTTGCTTCACGCTGAGGGAAAGGCTAGGACGCAACCCACGTAAAAGTAAAGCGTAGAAGACCCCATCGTCTTGTTTTTTTTTCTTCTAAGTGGCTTGCGTCCTTACCTTTTCCTCAACTGAACAAACATTGTGCAATTCCTAACGTGGTTGGCTTACCTGACGTTCACAAATGCTGTTGACTAAAGATCGTAGGCGTCGCGTCTCTCTTCAACTTCTTAGTACCAAACTTCCTCAGCAGTATCGGCTCAAATTGGTTTGCAGAGAAGTGGTCCTGGGCAAGGGAATATTCGCGGCTACTGTTACACGGCAATAAAACAGCACGCTTAAAAAAAAGTGACTTTAGCGACGATGACGCACTCTTGGGGCACATTCTCTTCCGACCAGACTAGAACACGATGCAGGAATGCGCATCATTTAACTTTGCGTATCGCTAATGCAACCACACAGCTTCTGAATACTCACCGAGCTGGAGCACATGCTTAAGCGCAATAATGCGCCATTGACTTCGCTGCACACACACGAAGGAGTTACACAGTTGCCAAAATTCAAGTATACGAAGGCGAATAAACAAAACTTGATGCACACTTGTATGTATGCATTACATGTACTTAGAACATACTGGAGGATGAGTTCTGGATGAAGCCATAGGCAGCGTATACACGGCACATGTTGCAACTGGTATGCACATTTACCATCGACGTGGATACACGCTCCACGCGTGAGACTCAAGCTTGAATGTACCGCAACACTGGATGCACGAATACAAGCAAAAAGATAAGGCAGATCACCCGTACTCACCTCACAAAGCCGCGACGACGCAGAGTTCAAGTCAGTCCGCCCAATACGCTGTAGCCACAATTCTCGCCGAACGGCATTTTCTTTTCCTCGCGGAAGGAAAAACAGTTTCTTTCCATTCTCGTACCTGTTTTTGCAACTGCGGGCACAGCAGGTTGGCATCGGGACACGTGCAGGGCCAACGCGCCAGACTCGAGCGCGGTGGCACGCCCGCCACAAAACACTCGCACGCTGTGCCAAAAATAAACAACGCAGTGGACAGATAAAATGGCGCCTTCACTACATTCAGAAAAGCTGGTGCGTCATGCTTGAAAAGCTTGCAGATTCTTAGCGCCGCCGAGTTTACACGGCGATAGTGGCGCTGCCATCGAGAGCGTCAGCGCCGAGCGCGTCCGCAAGCAAACGGTCGGCTCTCGCATCGAGTATTGCTTGCTTGAGGTGATGTTTTTTTGCAGTGCAAGCGTTTTTATTATTTCACTGGTCTACAAAGCATGATACTTGCCGTATTTATCTCTCGAACACTCTTCCAATGAATCGCTTTAGACCGCAGCGCTCTAGTCCGTTTAGCGGAAAGATCTGAACAAGCCCATCTTTTCGGCCAACAGCCATGCCACCCCTCAACTGGCTCCATTTACAATCTGCAAGACACGCGGGAGAGGAGGAGCCTGCATGGGCGACAAGAATGGCGCTACTTTAGTTTTTTTTAGGGATTTTAACCGCTGCTTAACCGCTGCCGCCTCCGCAAAGCGCGTTCACAGATGCGCTCCGGCAGGATGCATATAAGCAAGATCTGTGTAATTCCGGCTGTCAGACGCAAGTTATCTTGAATTTTAAAGCCTAATATTTATTTTCAGTGTCGGTACTCAACACCATAGCCTCATACGATGTTAATGAAACGGCTTACAGCCTCTGCTTGAAGCCGCAAGCCTGTAGCAGACGACCCTGTCAAGATTAAAGGGGAAGCTTAAGCCAACGCCCACAATTATTGAATACACATGTCGTTACTTAGGGGAAATGATTATCTCAGTACACGCACTTCAATTTATAAGAAAGGTACAGATACTGTGAGGCTACAACACAAATAAAAATTTTACAGGTACAAACTATTTATTTCCTGATCAATACAGTGCACTCTTGTACATTTTGGTGCCAACAACCTTCACAGCATGTACATTAAAGCCTAAAATATTTTCTGGATGGCTTATGCACGTAAGGAACTGGTTTTTCATTTTTTTCCGTTACCATCTTTGTGTGATTTACTAGAAGCAGTCTGACAAATTTGTCAGCAATCACATTAGCTGTGCGCCTTGTGTGACCATTGCCAACATCTTCTGGGCAGTTCAAGATGCGCGATTGTTCAAGGCAGGGTGCAACGAGAAGTTGCAGCACTTCATGCACTTTTGTTCGCGGAAGGTGCTTCGCAGCCGCTTCAAAGAAAGCCACAATGCTGCCCAAAAGTGCCAAGAACATGCGATTCGGGTAATGGAGTCCACTTTTGTTCTGTTCGTGCAATATAGTGTACAAATGATCCCCTTTGTTAGCCGTCGTCACCATCATCACACATGCATCACAACCAAACTCACTAATGAGTTTTACGAGGTATCCCCAACATACACCAGACCGGAGTATGTCACTGAGGGGGATGGATCCAAAAAGTATCCTTTCAGGTTCTCCAGCTGTGCAATTACCTCCTGTGGTACAGCTGTAGCAAGCTCTTCAGCATGAGCATCTGTCGCCTGCATTTGCTTTAGAGGGATGGCCTTGCCTTTGACAATGTTATCAAGGGCAATTGTGACAGCCCTTGCATCAAGCACATCGTTACCACCCCACATGGATCTGAGCCGTCCGAAGAGTGTTTCAACTGGGTCACTGTTAAAGTTCCTTGTCAGGACATATTTGATTCCCCTCCTTAAGAGGAACCTTGTTGTCTCCACTGTTGCCTTCGTGGTGAACAGCAAGGCGCGGTACGTTTCATCTGTGAATTCACCCTTTCTTGATGCAATTGACTCCTCTTGAATATTCCTCACGTAACAGGTAAAATCCTTTTCCAGCCATAGTATTCTGTGGTCGTTTTCGTCAGAGATCGGCTTCTTGTTGTCACTGCCACTGTACACCGTGTCATGGACGTCGAACCATTGCTTCATCATCTTCATGAACAATATTGTTGGGCTCACTCCTCTGAAACTGTAAAGAGCTGGGTCGCCGCACCGGTTCTCCTGGAGATGACACAACGCTGCAATCACTTGCGGAGAGAATATCTGAACTGCGCGGAGCAGGTTCATTTTCTCAAAGTTCGACGGGTAAACGTGCTTCCTGGTCAAGTTTCTTGCCAGTTTGACGGTTTTGTCTTTTTGAAATTCATAAAGTTTCTGTACGAACTTCCCAGTAATGACCTCTGTGCCGTCTGTAAGTTCACGTTCCAGGAACTGGCTGCGTATGTTTTTGAGGATATGACAAGTGTCAAAACTCAGGAACATGACTCTATCTGAATTGTGAGGATGGGGGACTACTGAAGACAAACATCCACTTCCCATGTGTTTAAACATAGTGACATTTGCTGAGTAATAATCTGTAACGATTCTGACAATTACGAATCCGCAGGACTCCACAGCAGAGATTACCTCCTTGGTCCAGGCAAACAGGTCTCTCCCACTCAGCTGTTTCGTAAAGTAGTAGGCACATGGTATCCTGTGTGAATTCGCCACACCATGCAGAACAAAGCAGAATACTCTATTTGCAAGAGTCTCTGCCGCACTGTTGCTGGGTTTGTCTTTGAGACCAAAAACTGTGTCGGCCTTTCTGTCATACACACATTTTGGCTTAATGGCAGCCTCGGCTACGATCAACGACGCCATGTGCTGTTTGCTGCTGAGCATCGAGGCCTCAAAGATCAGCCTCTCCTTCATGGCCAGGCTCATACCTGAGGACGTTGGGCTTGGGCCCACGTACCTCTGAAGCGTACACTTCGCCGGCAGTGTCAAGAGGTCAGATTTTCGGGCGTGATCATAACCTTTTGGCGAAAGGAAGCGCCAAATCACACACTCTCTGACAACTTCTTCAGAATAACACGGTCGTTTACTGCCATAGACTTCAATCTGGTGACGGAGAAAAACAGCCTTTTTCTCACCTTTCTGGGAATCGGCAACGATCTTTTTGACGGCAATATAGTGTTTGTCGTCGTTGTATTCGTTCATCTTTTCTTTGTCTACGGCAAGCTTTCTCAGGAGCCCCGCGCACTTCGAGCGCTGGTAGGCAACTTGAGCCCGAAGCCTTTTCATAATGACAAGATAGTAACCAGATCGGTGAGCGTTGTTACTGTTGGTTTGTGTTGAAGCACTTTGTTTTTCCTCGGTTACCTCCTCCCTGGCACCAAAATCTTCATGAACAGGCAACAGCGACTCTGCTTTTCGCTTTGATGAATTTCTAGGAGCTGGGGGGTCACGATATGCAGGGTCCTTACGCGGTCTCTTTGCAGCTGGCACTATGTAGGACGGATAGAGTTCGAAGACGGTCGGTACAACTCCCACAAGCAACTTCCGTATTCGGCATCCGGGAACATAATCACTCTCATTGAAGTGTTTGCTACACACTACAGTTGATGCGAACTTGTCGTTGATGACGAGATTTTCACGAGAAATGTTTTTTCGCCACTTAGAACACAGTTCCGCATCGCTAGGAAATTGGTGAAAGGAAACACCTGGCGTCTTCCCCTGTTGGGATTTGCAAAATGGCACACAACAGTACACCATGGCTCCAGTGATCGCAATTGAGGCAGAAGGAAGAAACGACGCTTTCACGCTTGCAACGATCCCACGGAGAAAGCTCACACATTCAGCTGCAAAAGCTGGCACACAGTAGGTAGCATACGAGGGTTCGGCGATATAGGTATGCTGCTTCAGACGCCGCCGTCAAGCACAGAAGTGGTGAGGTAATTGCGCCCACAAAAGCAGGCCAAGGTTGCAGGGAGCAAGTCCACACTCATGTCGTGGGCATCAGCGGGCAAGTCTGATGGACGTTGTGCGCACAAGAATCTCACCAGTCGGGACAGCAGCATCAAACAAAGAACCAACTTGACTGCAGCTACTGAAGAAAATGGCAGCAGCAAAACCAAGCCCGCGCGACCTTCGCTCCCGCGAACACGGTGAGGTGGTAGCGACCTCTTGCGGCGAGCCATCGTGCTACTCGTCAGAAAAAATTCCATTGACTCCCGTCGCGTTGCAAAGGCCGTAAGGGAGCGCGGAGGAGAGGAGAGTCAAGTCCGGCCGTGCACCTAGAAACGCGGTACGCGCGAGCGGCGCAGCGTGGCGCCAGCGGTTGAACGCTGTATCTACTAGCAATTGGAGTGTTGCGTCCCGAACCGTTGTACCGTGTATATATTAAGGTCCCTGTATTTGGAACATACAGGGACCTTAGTATATATATATATATCATAGCGTTGGTTCATGGAGACCGCTAGAGGCGCTGCGGTGCAGAAGTGCGTTCGTTCCCGACGCGCGCTCTCTTTCTCTCTCGTCCGTAGCTAGAGGCGCTGCGGTGCGCAAGGGCGTTCGTTGCCGACGCGCGCTCTCTTTCTCTCTCGTTCGTAGCTACAGGCGCTGCGGTGCACAAGGGCTGTCGTTCCCATGGAGGAAGGAAAAAAACTAGGAGGGAGCGTCACGTGACAATCTTGCAGCCTAGTCATAAAAAATTTAGAGGAATGGGATGATGGGAAATAGGCCCTCACGTCATAGGCAAGCGGTAGATTTTACTCGGCTCGCTTCGGTGGCTTCGGTTTCGTCTGCTGCGGGGGTTTCGGAATATGCGCACATACTCGGCGTGGCAAACGCGCGCCGAGGTTAGTGAAGGAATCGAGTGTGTGAAGCAGTTGAGTCTCGCCGCCTAATTAGCAGACAGGCGCCAAGGCTGTTGCGAACGAAGGCGTCGGTTAACCGGCATTGCGCCGAACAACCCGGGAGGACCACCTCAAGGACGACTGGTTGCGTTTCGGTGTGGTTTCAGGGAAACGAGGGAACCTTTCGCCCTGCAAACGTGTGAAGGAAACCAAGCCACCCTTCCGACGACGATTCGTTGCGTTTGACGACGTCTTCTGGGAAACAACGATGCCTTTCGCCCCCGCAAAATGTGCACGCGATTAAGCGAGCGTACAGGGTCCGAAGCGACTGTCCCTACGGGAAAAAAATGCGTCCCGTCTTGTGCCCAAGGATGGACTGGCGAGCCGGAGACTCCGAACATCTTTAGGGCCGTGCCGGCCCGTAGCGCAGTCGACACTGTTGTTCGAGATCTGCTCAAAGTCTTCGGCCTCTTAGCAGACAGGCGAGAACTCCCGTCAGCAGTAGGCGCACCTGCGTGATGAAGTGTTTTGTGCCAGGATGCCCTAATCGAACAGAAAATCGGCGCGATGGCCTGTCCTTCCATAGGTAAGCACAATGAACGTTTCTTTTATTTATGAAAATGGAACTGCAATATTCGCGATCGTTAGTGACTACGTGCTCGTGTGAATTATAACTGACGAAATAGTGGTGCAATACTATTCAATCCATTTTTTTCCAACTTTGTCATAATTCCCACTAAGTGTTAAACATTTATTTCTCTTTAAAGTACTTTTATCAGCTAGCGTACACTCCTAAAAAGGTACGATGTGAAACTATTTATTGTCGAAGAATTACATTTCCTGCTATAAAAATTATTATTGACTGAATTTTGTATGTATTTCTTGTGGTTGAAAACAATCAAAATTGCAATAAAACTAATTAATTGAAGAAATCATGAACGATTAGTCTTCACATAACATACCAAGTTTTGCAATAGTTGCCAAGAACAATAATTTTGTAGAGAATATTCTGCTCGTAGTAACTCGGCTTGTACGTGAGTGCAAAATTCAAACATCATGTTGCAAAGTTCAATCACTCCCCATGTTGAGGCTAAATATCATTTTCTTTTTTTCAGAAGATAGGATGTTGGTTGACATATTTTAAACAACAGGTAAATAACAGTTGAGATGAAATAACACAGTTTTACTTTAAATTACAGGAGTGAACATCATTTTCATTCATTTATTAGTAGTACCCTGAAGGCCTGGAGGCATTACAGAGGGGGCATTACATTACATTATGTATGTGTTACAGCTATATCTTTGATATTTTTGTGTGAAACATGCACTGAAAAGTTACTACAGCTCCATTTCCCCCGAGATTCAATTAGCTGTATGTGTATTTTACAAGCACACTTAGATCAAAGATAGTTTTCTACACAAGGGGATGCGGTGTGTAGGGAAAGCATGCACAGATCATGTGAGGTCTTTTGCAAGACTCTGCAAAGGTTGTCTAAATGCATTCCACAGCAAATGTTATTGTTGGACCTTAAAAATATCTGGTGGGTTATTCTTTAACTGGAGACGCTTGCAAAGGACGATGCCACAGCAATGGGTCAACCTTAAGGTGAAGCAGCTACATCCACGGGAACATAACAGCATCAAGTTGAGCCAGTAAGTTGATGCACAGCTGTATGCAGCCATAATGCATGTTTCCAGTTTGATCATACCTTTTTCATGACTGTGGTAGATGTCCCCCACCATTCCTGAAGTGAAATATGCTTTTCTTATATTCAGGCAGGTCTCTCTCAAGCCACAATGGATATGGACATCTCTGAGGGCTTGTCTGATTGATGTGCTAGCAGAGGGTACTGCGACATCTGCTAGCGCGTCCTTGACTGATTCAGACATCGCTGATGAGCCTTCCGAAATCCAACATGTCCTGGCATGTTTGATTGTCGTAATGATCACAGAGCTTGCTTAAGACATTTCCTCACATGTGTGCCTTGGTTGATTCATGTTCTGATCTGCTTTGCAAAAATCTGGTGTTTCCCTTTAATATATATTTTGGATTTCACCTTTAAAGTAATTATTTAAGTTTCAAAAATGCATATGAGACTGTCATACAGCTTTTCGTAAGATGTTTTCGACAGATTTAAATAATCTATTAGTAATGCTCAGAATGAAAACAAAGATATAACTGTTCAACCTATCATTGGCTACATTACAGCCCTTTTTTGACACAGGTGACAAGCATACTGCGTTCAAATTTCATTGTTGACGCTGGCAAAAGCAAGTGCTAATGAATGAAAGCCATATATGCTACATCATAATCTCATTTTAGTCAATCTAGGATAAGTACAAGGTAAGGAAAATAAAACAAACTGCAGCAAAGCAGTGTTATGTAAGATGAAAAACCACTTTTTTTCAGTAAAGTTGGAATAAGGAAAACACACTCCTTCTCTGAATTATACTTCAGCCATGTCCTCTCATTACACACATAATTAACACCCTTGCTAGGCTCCAACATTTATAACAGTAATAAAATTTATAACATGCCAACTGTGCTGGTAAGCTTTATCAACATTTTTTGGGACAGTAGATAAAAAATACAGTATATAGCCACAGCCACTGATCTCCCTAACAATGTCCTGCTTGCTGGTCATTATTGTGCTTAAATTTTAAATGAAGCCAATGGTGTCACTATTAGTCCCAGGTTTTAGCTTCAACTGTGCATCTGGTGTTTCGTTTGCACGGTCAGCAATTTCAAGTTATGTTGCAGTAAGCAGTCCCTCCTCCTTGCACTTGGTGTGTTTTGTCCAGTCTCCCAGTCCAAGGCCCTCCAGGACGCTCAAGGGTGAAGCTTCTGCAGCACTGCCTACACACAACCCAGCGACACCTCGAACAGCAAGGCATACTATGGTGAGGATAATACTCGACCACTACAATTTTTACATACTTGTTTCCTTAGGTAGCTGCAAGTGAAGTGGCATATATTTTCGTCGCAACTGTTTAATAGCTCAAGCATAATAAATGTCACTCAGTGAACTGCACTTGGGCACTAACATTTATGATCATGGCAACCATCTAATTAAATACTGAAACATTCATATTTGTTCGCAGCGGTATGAGTTTCCTCAGGGTTTGCATTAAACACCAATTATCGGCCAATAATCCTTTTTCAATTTTTCTTTTCCATTCAAATTACACAATAACTAGAAGACCAACAGGTCTCTCACAATTTTCTATGCTCTTTATATGTTCGATCGGTCACAATGAGCCGTGATATATGAGCTCAGTATATTTTGCCCACTCAAACTAAAAGGCTTCTTTAAAACATCTCTCATTGAACTATGCTACATTGGCCTCTTCTGTGTTAGTTGTTTTGTACTTCTACCTTTCCTGCCTGGGCCCAGATGGGCCTGCAGTATTTAGCAAATAAATAAACAAACAAAATTAAGTGGCACTAGCAAGCTCGTGTGGATGGCAGTTTTATGCCCCCACAGTTTTTAAGTTCACAAAAGTGTAAACGGAAACCGTCGTGAGCAATGTAATGACCTAAAATTAAGCATTATATTCTTCATAGCTTGCACAAGAGTGTATGCCAAAACAATTAATTTGTTCTGCGTACGTGCTTTGTGTCATGTTGATCGCTCATGCACCTGTTACAGCGCGTTATATTTTGCAGCCACAGCCAGCAGAAGACGCACCTGAAAAGGCCTTTCTGAGGCATGAAGTATGGCGTTACACAAATACAAACTGCGACCAAGAAGAAGATGAAGACTCTACGGCAATCCCATCAACAGCTTATTCAAAAGGTTGCTCATCTCGAAAATGTCATAGAAGATTTATCTGACAATCGCATTCTAGGAAATGAGGATGTCGCCATATTGCAGAGTCTTGGTGGGGCAAAAAAAGACTTGCTCATGCGTCAACTGCCACATAAGTCTGGTGCCAGCAATGTCACCCGCTTACTCGCCAGAGCTCAGGCCATTTGCACTGACTTTGCATTTTTATTCCCCTAGAGCATACAGATATGTACGAGCTGTTTTCAACACATGCCTCCCGCATCCAAAGACACTGTGTAAATGATATCAATCCAATCATAGGGCTGCTGACTTTTCAAAAGAGGCAATGACTGCATTGGCTAACAAGGTAAAGCACGGCTCTCCACATTATGCAATCTGGTTGTGGATGAGATGGCCATTAAAAGAAGTAGTGTGGGATGGGAAAAGCTTCCATGGATATGTTGACATGGGCATTGATGTCAATGATGACAGCTTTCCAGTTGCCTAAGATGCATTTGTTTTAATGCTTGTTGCAATCAATGGCAGATGGAAGCTGCCGATTGGCTACTTTCTAGTGCATGGCCTTGGTGGTGAGCAGAGGCGCAATTTGGTACTGCAAGCTGCTAGCTTCACTACCGAAAAAGGTGCACACATTGTGAGTTTGACCTGCGATGGCGCTGCAGCGAATTTGTCATTGCTGCACAGCCTTGGCTGCAAGATGGACGTGACTGAGCTGGATGCTTCTCTTCCACATCCAGTGACAAAAAAAGCTTTTCATTGCCATGTTGGATCCCTGTCACATGTTGAAGCTACTGCGGCACACCCTGTTTGATAAAAAAGGCTATTGTGATACGAACAAACAGTTCATATTGTTGAAACACATTGATGAGCGGCATGAAATCCAGTACACAGAGGGCCTACATTTGGCAAACAAACTTAGACAAGCACATATTACCTGAAAAAGCCAGCCCATGAAAGTCTCATTGTTGGCTCAAACATTCAATCGATGCAAATAGTCAATCGGTAGCAGATGCTCTGGGTGACTGCAGAGCTCAAAAAAATTCAAAATTTTCAAATTCCTTGCCATCAGAAGAGTTTATCAGACATGTCAACAATGCATTTGACATTTTAAATTCAAGACATCCAAGGCAAGAAGAATAGAAAGGACCGCTGTGTCCTGAAAATGTGGCTCCTGTCACTGCGTATGTCAAAGAACTTATGGCCTACTTTTGCTCGCTTAGGGAGTCTGCAGCTGGTAAACTAATGACAGGGACCAACCAAAAGACAGGCTTCATTTGCTTTGTGGTGTGCTTAGACAACCGTCCATACAACCACTTGGTTACAGAAAATGGCCTATTGGCATATCTTCCGACTTCCAAGCTCAGTCAGGACCACCTTGAGTTAGTTTTTTGCTGCAATAAAATCATTTGGGGGCTGCAATGACAAACCAACAGCAAAGCAGTTTGCAGCAGCATTGAAGCGTCTGATAGTTCGTAATGAGGTCAAGGACATTGATGGCGGAAATTGCTTTCTATTGAAACACATCGAAATTCTCTTTGCACGCTCCTCTGAAAAAACCATACTCCATCGATGTAATTAACCTCACTGCCCCTCAGAGAAGCGCTGCAGCCAGTGAACCACTTGCAGAAGCAATTTTACAGGATCATGGTTACTCTGCTGACCCAGGCAATGTGTCTGAGCTTGGGTGCCTGCGGCTCGCAGTACTGGAAGAATTGCTGCACAAGTTTTCTCGTGGGTGAATTATGTTCATGATGGGCCACACAATTAATTCCTTTATCCATCAACTTCAGCTGCGCCACCAGGTTTTATGTTAAGGCATTTATTTGTTTTTTGAGTGACTTTGTAAAGTGCATATATTGTTCAAGAGCGTTGTATGCAGATGTCAAACTTTTATAGAGGGAAAATGTGATACCTTATTGTAAATTCTGCAAGTACATGTTTGTTGTCTTGCTGAATGCTGTAGCTTGAATCGCCTGCATGCAAATTATGCTTAAACAATTGTTCTGTTCAGCCCAAGCTAAACAGTGTGGACAATGACGGTAGGTTAGCTGGCCTACCTTTCACTAGAGCAAACTGTGTGATGACATGGACATGCTGTGAATGATCTCAATGGATTATGTGTGAGCTAGGTATACGCTTGAGGATGACAATGTTTATCCTGTATGTATTTTACCTGACCTTTGTGGAAATTGCATTGCAGCAAAATGCACTGTATTTTAATGTTGACATACTTTGTGGGTCTGACCTCACATCAATTGTTTCAACTTTGACTTTGTGAACTACCACTCTTTTTTTAATTTCCGCATATGTATTGCTTACTTTTCTGACAAGCACAATCACTGAAGCCTTTCGATATTTGTGAGGACAGCGCATATATAAATATTATACAATTATAGCCCTCTATTGAAGGCGTTGCATACAAGGCATTGTAAGCAAAACTGCCGCTACATTCAAGGACAGCTGATCCCATTGACCAGTTTTATTAAAGGTATCAATACTACATGTGATATAGTTTACTTTGTATAACATTATTATACAAATGCCCTGTGGCATACAAGTATGTTAATACTGATACCGAAGAGCAGTGGCACAATAAGCTTTCCTACTTGCTGTTTATAATTTTCTTTTGTGTATTATCTTTGCAATGTACTTCATTTAAATTATAAATGTGGCTTCCTTCTGTATTTGTGTGAAATCTTCTGGCTTCTATAAGTGCAATAAACACTGAATAAAGAATGAAACAATTACTGTTGTCATAAAAATGTGCTTTCCATAGTACAAGTACACCAGCAACACAATGAATCCACAAGTGCAAATGAATGATGCCATTTTTCCCTTGCCGCTATGTATTCAGTTTTCATGCCGTTTCACACTAGCAGAGTAGGAAGGGTCCCCCTGGCAGTGTTTGATTCTAGGACATAATTATGCTGTGGGGCTATACTCGCATTCGGAAACAGCTGAATAAACTCTAGATAATGCACAAATCCCGTCCATTTGCTTTATTATATAACGAAAATTGATCCCCGAGGCGCGTCTCAACAGCGTCGTCGCACCACTAAATCTTGCAAAATAGTACACGTAAATCTGAATAAACGGCGATTACTTCGGCGTTTAGAATGCAGGCTAATGCTATTTATTTCTCTCAAAATGAAACACGCCCACCAGAGCCTTTTATTAACCCAGTATTGCTCATTGTTGCATATCTGCAACACCCAGTTCCGCCCCCTGCCGTTTGCGAGGATCCTAATGCAGCATTAAACGCTGTCCATACTATTGTAACTTAAGGGTTTTTCATTCCACCAAGTTACTATCTTAGCCACTTGGGAGCCAAACGTCGTCGTTTCTGCAGTTTCCAAAATGGCGGCACCCACGTCGTCGGCAAGCTCCGCAAACAAGATATTGTAAACTTTTTTTATGAGTCGTTAAGTGGACCTGCGCTACTTTTTTCACTTTATGTATGTAGAGGACACTCTAGAAACTAGTCTAGAATGTAAAAGTTTGCTTTGCGCTTGCTCTGTTCTAGAAGATAGTTTTTGCACGTGGTGTGTTGCATATGTGCAACACTGGGCAGAAAATGCCATAATTTCAGCTGTTGCAGATATGCAACATTGTTCTTCTACATGAAATGCGTCCTCTATATTGTGACGTGCATTCATGTAACGGCAGCTAAGGTCTCTGCCTTGATATTGGGGGGCTCAATTTCCCTTTTTAACGATTTTTCAGGCATCTACTGTCATTTCAACCTCAATGTTCTGTGCTGGGGATGTTCTTCAGGATGGGACTTATAAACATGCACAGGGTTCGTGTTTACTGGCATAGCGGAAGCAGATACGAATTAGTGGCCCAGGTTATGTCTCGAAACAGGTTTGAGAAAATAACAAGCCACTTGCATTTCTTTGATAATGAAGCGGCCACTGAAAAAAATTAAGGGCCCGTTCACCCATGATCGTGTCCTCGTGTAGAAAAAACTATCATCAGCACTGGCTCGAGCGTCGTCGTCTTCCGCAGCTCGCTCGTTGGCGACCCTCGGTTGGCGCTCGTGCCGTGGGATGCCGAGCACGCGCTCGTGCCATTGCTCCAGCGTTCGTCGTCGTCGTCTGCTTCCACAGCTGGCTGCGCTGCCGCTAATAATTGCAGCATAGAATTTCACTTCACTTCTGTCGTCCTAATGGGGCGACAACGTTTATGAGGGTATTAGCCATTGCGTCCATGGCTCACTTCCTTGCGCACCAACATGACTGGCTTGCCCTAAGAAAAAAAATCAGCAATGGACGAAATCTTGATCCCTTTCCGTGGACGTTCTTACATCCGTCAATACATGCCTAATAAACCGAAAAGCAAATGGGGCCTGAAGCTTTGGGCGCGTTCCGGAGAATCAGGTCTGTGCTGCGATTTTTATGTATACCAAGACTGCAACAAAGGTTTTTATGGCTACCAGGATGGCTACCAGGATGGCTACCAACTTCGATTTGGAGCTGATGTTGTGCTCCAGTGGTGTTCGAGCCTTCTGAAGCGAGACGACAATCTAGTTGTCGCTGACAACTTCTTTACTGGCCCTCACCTTGTAGAAGAACGGACAAAAATGGGGATCTCCTACATTGGCACAGTCCCCGAAAACAGACTCAAGTGCGGCAAGTTTATGGATGATAAATTGATGAAAAACGAGGTCGGGGTACTTATGATACTTCTGTTGCCTCCTGTGATCAAAAGACAATGGTGGCCGTGAATTGGTAATACAACCGCTGTGCAACTCTCCTTTCCAACTGCATTGGTGCCAACCCGGTTACCTCCGTGAAAATATCGGATAGCAAGAAAAAAAGGCATGTCGTCTTAGATTATCCAGCGATCATTCCTGCCTATAAAAGATCGATGGGTGGCGTGAACTTTCTTGACAAAATCTGCTTCTCATATCGTTGTTCCGTCAAAACACAGGTAGATGTATTTATTTTACCATAAGCTGAATATGGCTCCTGTTAATCTATGGCTCCATGTAGAAGAGTATCCTTCAGCAGCAGGGATCGTCGCCCACGCTCCTGAGAGAATTCCTCTCTGAGCTTGCTACAAGCCTTATCTTGCACAACAAGTGACAACCAGGGCACCCTTCAATTGAGAATGTCACACCACTCAAGAAAGTGTGCCTAAATGTCCTTCGCGACGTCAGAACTGACAGCAAGGAACACTGGCCCACATGGAATACACGGCGGAACCGCTGCAAGGCGTGCCCAGAGGCGTATGTCTCTTGTTGTCTCTTGTTGGAAATGTCAGATGATGCTTTGTTTGAACAGGGATCGCAACTGTTTTGTAACTTACCACCAGTAGGCTGCGAACAGGCCTACTTATGCTTTGTGTTGTTTTGGATGTTATATGCGCCAAAAGTTTGTTCACTTAGCTTGGCCTCAGTCTTAAACATTACTGCCCAGTGTTGCATATATGCAACATTCCATAATTAATTCACAGACTATACCTTTGAATTTTAACACGAAAGTGTTTTATGCCGGGGTCCACCAAGACTTCACTGACGTATTTCCGTCACGGAAATACGTCATAGAACATAATACAAAGAAAGAAACCAGAAGAAAAAGTTCCACAAACATGCAAAATTTGGAAATCGAACCCACGACCTCTCGGTCCGCGACGATAGATCGCCGAGCGTTTAACCCATTGCGCCACAAACGCATTTGCAGAGAGCTACACAGACGCGCCTTATATATCTAACACTCCTCCGTGTACCCGCGCTCTTGCTCGGGGCGGTGCCGCCGCCTACGAGCAGAAAAGAGAAGTACTGCATTATGACACTAACGCGCACCGACAGTGAACGCTTCGGTGGTCTCAGCACTACGACGCCTCGATGCCAGCATTCGAAGGGACAGCTGGCATCAAGAAGCACTACCAACGCCACCTAGGTGGCGTTCACCGTACTCAGCACAGCGGAGCGTGGCCTCCGCAATTAGCTCTGAAAATGTTTCTGAAGTTGATCGCGGAGGCTGCAATTACGACGCGCTGTACGCGCTGATTTGACTCGGTGACGATTCAGTTACGTGCTTTGTCTTGCGCGTTGTATTAGTGTGTCAGTTACGTGCTTCGTCTTTCGCGTTGTGCTAGCGTGTGCAGCGTAGTGCAGCTTCCATATGCACGACGGTTGCTCATGGTCATCGACGTTGGTAGTCGTGATGGAGGAGACGTGCCACCAGGCGTCAGCGTGGGTGCATCAACGCCTAAGGGCGCTTTAGCCACAAAACACCAATAGACATTATATATCAATGTGCAATAAACATTACACTACTTCTGTGAAGACACGTTTCACTTTCGTGTTCTATACCGATTCCTATATAAGAGGGATCAACCACATTTTTTTTATTGAATATTGGTCCTACCAGTGACTCTAAGAATACGAGGAAGAAATATTTTAAAATTTGGAATAGTGTTTCACATACTGGGAATTAATGGGTTAAGCGAAAATGCTACAAAAAAGTGTCCTTCAAAACATCTCGTTTCTTCCTAGGGGCAAGACAGCGTGACAAAAATTATTTCTCTCAAAATAAAACACGCACACCAGCCTTTTATTAAGCGAAAATGCGACAAAAAAAAGTGTCCCTCAAGACATTTCATTTCTTTCTAGGTGCAAGACAGCGGGACGAAAAATTTGCAAGATAATACGCACCACAGCTTAAGGTGCACAACGGCTGATTTGACGAAACTTGAGTACGTAGGAAAAATAGACCACATTCGGGCGTCTGGACGGGTTTCGAGCCGCGAGCGCTGGAAACTCCACTAACCGCGGTGGTAAGCGCAAGTGACGCCTTGAAAATTTTCTGTCTTCATGAGTCAGACGCCCCAGTCTTGCTCCACGTTTCAAGGCATCGCATTTGAAGCGAAGAACGACTCGCGCAGTAGCAGAAAACCACCACCCGCATACGGGCCTCCAAGCCAGTGACGGCAGGCGCCACTAAAAGTTACCACGTACCAAACAATCACGAATGTTCCGGCAACCTTGTGGGCCTTTTCCGCCCCATAAGGCACCGCGCACGGGGCCCCTGAGAGAGGCAGGGGTGGCTTCAGAGGAGGTTGGCTTGCCGAGGCTAGCGGAATCACGTGACGCTCCCTCCTAGTATTTTTTACCTCCATGATCGTTCCCGACGCGCGCTCTCTTTCTCTCTGGTCCGTAGCTAGGGGCGCTGGGTTGCACAAGGGCGTACAGTAGTAGTAGTAGTGATTTTATTGAAGAAGAAAGTGACGCTTATTTCTGCTGTCCAATAGGGAGCACGGCGCAGCGTCAAGTTCAAGGGCGTTCGTTCGCGACGCGCGCTCTCTTTCTGTCTCGTCGGTAGCTAGGGACGCTGCGGTGCACAAGGGCGTTCGTTCCCGACGCGCGCTCTTTTTATCTCTCGTCCGTAGCTCTGATTTCCCCGAATGAACCCCTGGTGCTTCGCCCACTCATCATCATTCACTTCGGGGATATGCGGTGATTTTTTTATATATAGGGGCTTTCCGTAGACGGTCACATCTGTGCCTCCAAGGGGAGGTCGGGTGCCCGAAACCAATGGCGCAGAAAGCCAGCTTTCCCCTTTCAACCCATATAACGCTGACTGCGTTCAAAGGTTGGACTTATTTATTTATTTATTTATTTATTTATTTATTTATTATTTCCGCAGACGGTCACATCTGTGCCTCTAAGGGGAGGTCGGGTGCCCGAAACCAATGGCGCAGAAAGCCAGCTTGCCCCTTTCAACCCATATAACGCTGACTGCGTTCAAAGGTTGGATTTATTTATTTATTTATTTATTTATTTATTTATTTATTTATTTATTTATTTATTTATTTATTTATTTATTTATTTATTTATTTAGACAGGTACCTCACGGCTTCCACGAGGGAACATTATGTGACGGGGAGTAGATATTGCTACGGGGGAAAAGTTTTAAAATATATTTACAGATACTTACAAGGCGGCCACTGGCATACTAAACATGCAAGATGGTAACACCAATCCGCGCGACATCAGGGAACATCGTCGTCTTCCGTACTGTCCTCAGTTTCGTCTCGCGCAGCGCTTGGTAACACGACCTTCGGCGGCGAAGGCGCCGTCCCGGTGATGGCTAGATCGTCCGAGTTGTATCGCTTGAGGCGGGTGACGTGTACATCGGTGGAAGGTCGAGACGTGGTGGAATCGAGGAGCGTGATTTCATGCGTGACGTCGGTCACTTGGCGCAAGACCCGGTACTGTTCGAGACCCACGAAGAGGAACTCACTAGCTGGAACCTGTGCAAGCAAAAGCTCACTGATTTGTTTGACAAGCCTGTTGGCCGCCAGCGTGCCGCGCAAAAAGACCTTGCGTGCCGAGCTCAGGCAAGTCCTATGTGACATATATTCAGGACGTGCTTGCTCTTTGTCACAAGGTTGACGAGAAAATGCCGGAAGCGGAATAGGTCGCGCACATCCTCAAAGAAATCGCGGATGACGCTTTTAACCTCCTAGTTTTCAAGAACTCATCGACAGTGCAGGACATCATTGCTGAATGCCGCCGATTCGAAGAAGCCAAAAGCCGTCGCATTGCTCATAACTTTTCTCGACTTCCTAATACGGCTGCAACATCTACCTGCGAGGACCTCCATTTCCCACCTATGCTGCCTGCATCCGACAGTATTGTGTGCATCGTCCGACGTGCGATTGAAGCTGCATCTCCCGTTCCTACCCAGGTTCGCGGCCCAGACGACTCCCACGCAACAATATCCCTAATTGAGACGGTTGCACGGCAAGAGTTCCCCAATCATCATCATCAGCCTATATTTAGGTCCATTCACTGAGCCCAGCCCACAGACCCGACTACCAATCACCCGGCGTACCTGATCTACCACGAAGTTCGCACGCTCGTCCTCGTTATCGGAACCCGGAGGAATGGCGCACTTCTGATGATAGGCCTATGTGCTTCTGCTGTGGACGCGTTGGACATATTTCTCGTCATTGTCGCAGCTCTTGGCAGATCTATCGCAATGCCCGACGCCCGCCTGGCAGTCCCAGCCCGCCGCCACTAATTGAAGAAGGCACCGCTCCAACACATCTTCCAGCACAACAAAACCGTTCTCATCCGCCACGACCACATCTTTCCCGCTCGCCTCTGCCTCGTCGCTCACCGTCCCCTTAAGGCCCAACCGCATGCACGCGATACTCAAGCGACAGCGACAAGCGACGCGACAGGCACACCCTGTCGCGCTGTCGTGTCGCGGCCTGGAGCAACCACATGAACGCGACATTGCGAAAAAGAGTAGCGACGGATTTACATTGTTGGGCGAATAAATGTTATCTTGCGCGCGTAAAGAAATCTCAATTTTATCAAAGGTCAATGTTTTATCTAGACCTAGCTAAACTGTGCTATCATCCCCAGTGAAAATCCGTCCCATGCATCCCCAGTGGAACTCCGTCCCATGCCATCAGCGTAAGGTGCCGTGGCGCCATCTGTTGAGTAAAACTTAAAACACTTTCTCGGCTCTCGGTGTAGGGTTGCCAGATTGGGCTATTAATAGCCAAATTGGGCTACTTTTTACGCGGCTTGGCGTCGAAAATTCCGAGTTGGCTACATAGCTATATTTCGGCTATTTTTGTATTAAGGACTTCACGGTCCCGAGTACCACGTCAGCACTGACAAAATTTGGGAACGCTGGTTTATGAAAATCGAAAGCTCATTTTTTAGGCAATGTCGGCGCTGAGTGGATGGTGTTAAGTCATTGCTGCCATGTTTACACGTCTTTCCAGGGTAAGCTCTCTTTTTGTTTTGGTTTCGGCGCCATCTGCTGCCACCTCACGCGTGGTTCAGTAAGAAAACTGTTCTCAAAACTAAGCATGGGCAAGTGGGTTAAATACAGCCGTGCATATAAGAAGGAATGGGAGAAGGACCCCCTCTTTCAAAGGTAATTTTATTTTATTCGCATATTCGGTTTTAAAAGCGTTTGGTGGTGCGTTGTTTCGGAATGGAGTAAGAAACTTGGCAAATTTCTTACTCTATTACAAAATTTCCGAAATTCATTCCGCATTCGAAGGCAACTATTACATCTGCAAAGCATAAAGCCATTCAAAATTTAAAATATTGCAGTTGAGAATGAGGATGTTTTAAGGTAGGGTCAACGTCTTGCGTGAGGCTCCCACATGATCACGAACTTCGGCACAGGCACGAGCGCACTGTCGCACTTCGTACTTGCGGTGGATGCACTTCGTACTCGCTCGTCGTCTGCCGTTATCTGAAGATCGGTAGCCACAGCACGGTGTCCGTGGAGGACCGCTGTCATTCCGTCCCCTCTTTCCCTTCTAGCCGTTGGAAACACACAGATATTGCCGGCCGAGCGGCTTTATTAAAGAAAGGATAATCGAATGCGCTATAGGATATTTATTGCGTTTCCTTTTTGCAGAAGCAAAACGCACATGCGCCATTTTCAGTTAGTGTGACGTAGTGACGGTAACGGAGGGTGCGCCAGCCTGGTCGAGCCGAGTGTGTTCGCGAAGAATGGGTTATCAAAGTGCGCGGGCTCGTTTCCTTTACTGTTGTCTGCCCCGGCGGGCTGACCACCCGTAAATTGAGTATTTTTGGAACGTGAGAATGCTTTCACTAGGTTTAACAAAAGTGGTTGTCTATGATAAAACAGCAGGTAACTGAGCAAGAGGTATTGCCTTTTATTGCGATAGCAATTATGTGGGAACTTCAAGCGCATTTCTACCGCTGTTGTGGTCGTGGTCGTCACTGTGAGGTTGCGTCTAAAGTTGAAACACGGTAACAACGTCGCCGCGCGCGTACGTGTTCCCTAGTGGAATTACATTTCTTTATTTTTTTTTAAGTCACACCGAAGATAATAAGGTATACAACCCCCCTCTTCTTCTTCTTTCTCGGGTTTTACGTGCCAAAACCAGTTCTGATTATGAGGCACGCCGTAGTGGAGAGCTCCGGATTAATTTTGACCACCTGGGGTTCTTTAACGTGCACTACAACGCAAGCACACGGGCATTTTTGCATTTCGCCTCCATCGAAATGCGGCCGCCGGGGCCGGGATGCGATCCCGCGACCTCGTGCTCAGCAGCGCAACGCCTTAGCTGACTGAGCCACCCCGGCGGGTATACAGCCCCCCTCGGAAATTTGGCCACACACGCATTCGTGCCTGCATTCACAGAAACTTACGCACACGTTTTCAGATTGCACGAATCTTGCCAGGGAAGCCCTGTTTAAAAATTCCACAGTTCAACGCTTCGATACTAATACCACATTGGTTATTGCCAGCGCCGTAATCCAGGTGGCAATTAAAACTGTGAACTTTAATTCACCTCTTCTGCGACGGGCCAGCAGGCCTTTCCGTTTTTGCACTCAAAGGCGAATTGCAGTCACAACTGTCCCTTCGCACCAGGAAAATGCGAGAAGGTTTCAAGTTTTCTCCAGAGTCCAGCGTGCCTCTAAGCGGCAGCATTTGCTAACTCAGCATCAAGCTGCTTTCGAGTGAAAAATACAAAATTGAGAGGAAGAGAAAGAGAGAGAGCGGGATAGAAATAATTTGCTTATTTTATGAATCAAGCTTAGGAAAGGCATCACTATTCTAAAATGCATTGAGTTCGGGCCGCCTCTTGGGCACTTGATCATGACCAGCCGAAGCTGATCCTAGAGGGTGGAGCTGGCAGTATTTTGCTCGACACTTATAGAAAAATGCCTCGAGGAAAGC
Source organism: Dermacentor silvarum (assembly GCF_013339745.2). Classification (NCBI taxonomy): domain Eukaryota; kingdom Metazoa; phylum Arthropoda; class Arachnida; order Ixodida; family Ixodidae; genus Dermacentor; species Dermacentor silvarum. The sequence continues at coordinate 166,910,279 of NC_051161.1, read as the reverse complement.
GAGGCGTGAACTAAAGTTAGCTCACAACGTGGCTCAGTAAATACTGATAACGTCATGAATCATTCGAAAACAAAATCCTTCGGCTCGTTGTAACAATAAGTGGTGTCCAAATCCACGTCTGAGTGGCAGCTCTCACTAGAATTCTTTACGCAGACCTTGAGGCCACTGTTGTGCAGTTTGCATGCGGCGGAAGCAATTTTCAAGCCGGAAATAGGCGGTGAACCATCTGCACCATCTATAGGACACCTCCAGAACATCATCAAACTTTTGGCTATGTTTTTGGCTACTTTTGGGTCACAAAAAATTTGGGTCTGGCTATCTTTGGGCTACATTTTGAGATCATTTGGCTATCTTTTGTTGGGGCCGTCTGGCAACCCTATCTCGGTGGCGTCTCAGGCCTAACAGCGTCAAAACAAAACAACCGATCTCAATAATAACGACAAGAGAGCGCCGATACTTAGTCTTCAGCTAGCGATGAGGTGAAGCGATGACTGATTGAACTATTTATTTTTTGCTGTCACAGCAGAGAGCAAGTTGAAAGAGCGAATTCAGATCGAAGCGGGCAGACTGATTGCTGCCATGTTGTTGTGCAATCGCTGTCCCCAGCGGATGTCTTCCGGGCGACAAGCGATATTTTCTGGCTGGCCAGAAACCGGCGACACGACCAGCAACAGCAACGGGTAGCCCTCCGCGACGGCAAAACCTGTCGCTCGTCGCCGTCGCTTGTCGCTGTCGCTCGAAAATCGCGTGCATGCGGTTGCGCCTTTACTCCCGACGCTCCTCGGAAAACTAACGGGCGCAGCTCCGAGAGGTGAGCCTGAAATGACGACCCAACCCGAAATTCCTCTGTTTACACTGGCTGGCGTCAACGTGGATCAACGTGGACGTGGACGGTATAGCTGTGACAGCACTGATTGACACAGGAGCACTCATCATCAGCCTATATTTTATGTCCACTGCAGGAAGAAGGCCTCTCCCTGCGATCTCCAATTACCCCTGTCTTGCGCTAGCGTATTCCAACTTGCGCCTGCAAATTTCCTAACTTCATCATCCCATATGGTTTTCTGCCAACCTCGACTGCGCTTCCTTTCTCTTGGTATCCATTCTGTAACCATAATGGTCCACCGGTTATACATCCAACGCATTACATGGCCTGCCCAGCTCCATTTCTTCCGCTTAATATCAACTAGAATATCGGCTATCCCCGTTTGTTCTCTGATCCACACCGCTCTCTTCCTGTCTCTCAACGTTAGCCATAAGATGTTTCGTTCCATCGCTCTTTGTGCGGTCCTTAACTTGTTCTCGAGTTTCTTTGTTAACCTCCAAGTTTCTGCCCCATATGTTAGCACCGGTAGAATGCAGTGATTGTACACTTTTCTTTTCAATGACACTGGCAAGCTCCCAGTCGGGATTTGGCAATGCCGGCCATATGCACTCCAACCCAATTTTATTCTTCTGTAAATTTCTTTCTCGTGATCAGGGTCCCCTGTGAATAATTGACCTAGATAAACGTACTCCTTTACAGACTCTAGAGGCTGACTGGCGATCCTGAAATCTTGTTCCCTTGCCAGGCTATTGAACATTATCTTTGTCTTCTGCATATTAATCTTCAACCCTACTCTTACACTTACTCGGTTAAGGTCCTCAATCATTTGCTGTAATTCGTCTCCATTGTAAATCGGATTTGCTGCAGCAAATCGGAGGTTGCTGAGATATTCACCGTTGATCCTCACACCTAAGCCTTTCCAGTCTAAGAGCTTGAATACTTCTTCTAAGCATGCAGTGAATAGCATTGGAGAGATTGTGTCTCCTTGCCTGACCCCTTTCTTGATAGGTAACTTTCTACTTTTCTTGTGGAGAACCATGGTAGCTGTGGAGTCTTTGTAGATGTTTGCTAAGATATTCACGTATGCCTCTTGTACTCCTTGATTACGCAATGCCTCTATGACTGCTGGTATCTCTACTGAATCAAATGCCTTTTCATAATCTATGAAAGCCATATAGAGAGGTTGATTGTATTCCGCAGATTTCTCGATTACCTGATTGATGACATGGATGTGATCCACCGTAGAATATCCCTTCCTGAAGCCAGCCTGTTCTCTTGGTTGGCTGAAGTCAAGTGTTGCCCTGATTCTATTAGAAATTATCTTGGTGAATGTTTTATACAATACTGAAAGCAAGCTAATGGGTCTATAATTCTTCAATTCTTTAACGTCTCCCTTCTTATGGATTAGTATAATGTAGGCGTTCTTCCAGCTCTCTGGTACACTTGAAGTTGAGGCATTGCGTATAAAGGGTCGCAAGCTTTTCAAGCATGATATCTCCTCCATCTTTGATCAAATGTACTGTTATTCCATCTTCTCCAGCAGCTTTTCTCCTGGTCATGTCTTTCAAGGCCCTTCTAACTTCATCGCTAGTTATAGAAGGAGCCTCTGTATGCGGTTCATCACTATTTCGAATGAAAGTAGCGTGGCTGTTTTGGGCACTGTGCAGGTCAGCATAGAATTCTTCCGCTGCTTTTACTATCTCATCAAAATTGCTGATGATATTACCATGCTTATCTTTCAGTGCATACATCTTGCCTTGTCCTATGCCAAGCTTTCTTCTTACTGATTTAATGCTGCGTCCGTATTTTATGGCTTCCTCAATCTTTCCCACCTTATAATTTCGAATATCCCTTACTTTCTTCTTGTCGATCAGTTTTGACAGTTCAGCGAATTCTGTCTGATCTCTTGAGTTGGACATTTTCATGTTTTGTCGCTTCTTTATTAGGTCCTTTGTTTCTTGGGAGAGCTTACCTACTGTTTGCCTTGGTGCCTTACCTCCCACTTCTATTGCTGCTTCTGAGATCAACCTAGTTACGGTTTCATTCATTACCTCTATGTTGTCTTTATCTTCTTTTTCTAAAGCTGCATATTTGTTTGCGAGCACCAGCCAGAATTGGTCTGCTTTTACCCTTACTGCCTCTAGATTGGCCTGTTTCCTCTAGACTAATTTCACTCTTTCTCTCTTCAAATTGAGAGAAAGCCTAGACCTCACTAACCTATGGTCACTGCACTTTATCTTACCTAACACTTCTACATCCTGCACTATGCTTGGATCGGCAGAGAGTATGAAATATATTTCATTCCTTGTTTCTCCATTAAGGCTTTTCCAGGTCCACTTCCTGTTGCTGCGCTTCCTGAAGAAGGTATTCATTATTCGGAACCTATTCCTTTCTGCGAATTCTACTAACATCTCTCCTCTTGCATTCCTAGAATGGATGCCGTAGTTGACAATTGCTTGCTCACCAACCTGCTTTTTTCCCACTTTTGCATTGAAGTCGCCTATGACTACAGTATACTGAGTTTGTACCTTTCTCATTGCCAATTCAACATCTTCATAAAACTGTTCTATTTCTTCATCATCGTTACTAGAGGTTGGGGCGTAGGCTTGTACTACCTTCATTTTGTACCTCCTATTCAGCTTAATTACGACGACTCTCTCATTAATGCTGTAGAATTCATCAATGTTGCCGGCTATGTTGTTATGGACTAGAAATCCTACCCCGGATTCTCTCTTATCCGGAAGACCTCTGTAGCAGAGGACGTGGCCGTTAGTCAGCCCTGTGTAAGCCTCACCAGTTCTTCTAACCTCACTAAGGCCAATAATATCCCAGGTAATGCCTGATAATTCTTCAAATAGTCCTGCTAAGCTAGCCTCACTTGAGAGGGTGCGCGTGTTGAAAGTTGCCAGGTTCAGTTTATATTGGCGGCCTGTCCGGACCCAGAGATTCTTAGCACCCTCTGCCGCGTAGCAGGTCTGACCGCCGCCTTGGTCAGGTGCTCGTTAGCCACTGAGGACTGACGGCCATGGGTTAATTGTCGGAGTCATGAGGGAAGTAGTGGTCGAATACAGCACCAGGGAGGCCAATTCCTGCTCTGGTGAGGGAGTGACTTTTGATGAAGCTTAGTGGGCCTTCCTAGTTTGGTTGCACCTGAACTAGTATAGCCCCACTAGCTTTCTGCAATATATTTTTTTCTTGCCGGTGTCAGGCAAGGTGTCAGCACACATATCGGTTATGAACTCGAACCTCCGTACGCGCCTAAAGAAAGTCCTCACTCCTACACCGCACCTGCACCAAAATGTTATGGGGAAAGAGGTTTAGAATCTATATACAGGGATATTTACAAGGCGGCCACTGGCAACACCAATCCGTCTGACATCAGGGAGCGTCGTCGTCTTCCATACTGTCCTCAGCTTCGTCTCGAGCAGCGCTTAGTCACAATATTTTGGTTTCTACAGAGAGCGATCATTGCATTGCATTGCAGATCGAGCTCCTTTTACGGGGCATCCTAGGGCCAGGTGAGAACGTGCGCTTGAACACTGCCACGTTAGCTTCGCTGTATATAGATTCCAAAAGGGCAAACGGATCTGCTGCATTTTTTGTGATAGCAATTATATGGACACTTCAACCGGATTCTGCCGTCGCCGTGAGGTTCCGTATAAAGTCCAAGGGCCATAAAATCGTCGCCGTGCGCCATATGCGCCAGCAAAAGCGCGCGAGGGACGCGTGCTATCATGGAGAGCGAACGCACGGCGGAAAGCAAACGCGACCGTCGCGCGAAAGGCCGTGGGGGTAGTAATTGTAAAGTCGCGTGGGGGTATGGGAGGGAGGCGGGGCGATGCTCTGCTGCGGCACCACAGGCGTATCTTGCACCCGGGCGCAAGGGGATCTGGCCACTCAATCTCCCACGCGAAAGCAAGAAAGTGGGAAGGCAGCGCGGGAGGGAGGGGGGGCAACTTCTACTCTGCCAACAACTGCGCTCGTACTTTGCCCGGCTGTGGCGGTCGCCCGCACCGTCTCTTATCTCTACACGGCTCTGACCTTTGTATGCGCTGTGCATTCGCCGCTCAGTTTCCGTTGAAGCGATAGACCGCACGAACCTTCGCCCGCTGTGGCGGCTGCGCTTGCTTCCAGCGTTTTGACAGTCGTTGTCTGCGGTCATTCAGTGTTTGCTTGTGCGCGCTGACACCACGCTTGTTAATTCAGTTAGTAAGCGAGTGTGTCCAAGTTTATGCAGCCGATAAAACTACTATCCCTACTCCGAATAGCTCTCTACTAATTTGCTATCACAATTGATGCTTCGCCTTTCGGGCGAAACTGCGACATTTTTTCCCCACGTTCATGTTCAGTTTGTAGCATCGGGACAATTATTTTAAAGAGAGGGGCATTGACATGGGTACATTGCTTATCCTACTTCCGGGAACTGCTTTTCACCCACTAACAATTTAAATAATTTAAATTTAAATAAAGAATTTAAATAAAATATAAACTAAAGCAAATTATTCGTCGTATTAGTCTTTATATTTTAGCCCTAGGCCTTCCCTAGCAGGAATTCACTCTAATCATAGATAACTATCTGATATGAACGCCTTAAGAGGACGACATACGGTTTGGCCACTGCATCATACAGGTGCTGACGTGTAAAAATAGACCGTGAAGACAGTAACTTGTTATTTTGGTTTTATTTGGGTGTCTGTACCCTGCTGGCATCATATGTATTTTCCTATCATGTGCTCTTTTTTTTCCTTTTGAGATGTTATTACTGGTTCTGAGGGCGAAAAAATCGACGGTTTTTCAGTATTGCATAACCACGTAATCGCCATTTCGTTGCTTTGTATTGCGAGTGTGTCATGAGTGAGTGGACAGCGACAAAGCACTGTGTAGGAGCGTCTGCTCCAAACACCATCAAGTCGCCGACAAAGAAGACGATGTTGGTGGGCGGTGGCACTAGCGGCCGGACGAGGGAGAAAGCAAATGAACCAATGATCAGTAGTTGGCACTTAACCACGGGTACGAGGAACGAGCAGAGAGAAGAGGACGAGACTGGAACGCTGGAAGAGATCATGGTCGCAAGCGGTCAGCTTCTGAGAAGGTCTTGCTTGCTCGCTTTTTCTCTGGTTCCTGGAACAGTGAACGTGACCATGTTCTAAGTCGGTGTGGTCAAGTATTGGGCGGCGGTATTATACTGTTCGTTTCTAGTTTTCGTTTTTATTTTGAGTTGTATATCGTTTCTTTTTTCATCTTCTCGTTTAGTGCGTTGCGAGCTTAAGCCAGTCAGACTAACCTGATGTCTCTCTTCTCCCGGTCAAGGGCATTCCCCTTGGCTAGCTTCTCTCCCTGCTCGAGAGTGGCCGATAGACAAATTTTTAAGCAGTGGCAACAGGATTGTCCCTGTGGCTCTAGTACCTACCAATGGGGGATCAATTCAAATGAAGAACCCGAAAGCCTTTCAAGTAGAGCTTCGAAAGGCCACCACCCACTTCCAGAAGATCACCGAGGTCCGTCAATTTGGTCGCGGTGGTATTCTGTGCTGCTCATCAGACCAGGAATGTGTTCAAGAACTTCTCAACTGTTCCGAATTTGCATCAAATCCGGTGAGCCCGCTTATTCCAGCACACCTTGCTTGCTCTAAAGGCTCAGTTCGCGGTGTCGACGCGAGCCTGGACCCATCAGAGGTATTAGACTTGTTTTCAGTTGCTGGTGCTGTTTCTGTATACCGATGCAGCCGAATTATCGAGAACAAGAAGTCGACTACGGAAACGGTAATTGTTACGTTCGCGGGAACAGCCCGTCCATCTGAAATTAGGGCATGGCCCCTAATATACAAAGTAGAGCCACTAACTCCACGACCACTGCAGTGCTTGAAATGTTGGCGTTACGGGCACAGCATAAAAGGCTGCGGGTCTGTCACTCGATGCCGACTATGTGGAGAAAATCACGAGAGCACAGACTGTAAATCTCCGGAAGAAAAATGTTGTCTGTGTCATGAAGCTGACGCTGCAGACTATTCGAACTGCACGGCGAAGGAGCAAGAATTAAGAATAAGAATACTTGAAGTGGTGGAACGAAGGCGATGCTCACGTAGAGAAGCGTTTACTGAGGTTCAAGGAAGAGCCCAGGGCTATGCAGGTGTAACAGCTCGTCAACCCGCTGGCTTAGATATTTCTGTATCCAAGGCTATAGCAGAGGCAGTAGAGAAGGCTACAGAAAAGGCCATGGAACGTCTTGCGACAACTATTTTTGAGTCCTTGGCACAAATGCTCTCTAGTCAGCTGGCGCAGCTCATTAACACAACCTCTACCCAGATTCAAGCATCCCAAGTTTCAAATATTCTAAATCTAGGTCAAAACCAAACATCGTCACCCAATCCGGTAACTAACTCTCCTTGCGCAGGACCGTCTACTCATATAGAGACGGAACCAGAACCCCTAACAGACGATTATGAAGAATTTCAGGATGTAGACATGGAACTTAAGAGTCTGAAACGCACCAGATCTCCTCCCCAAAAAATTTCCCCTAAGTCAAAACTTAAAAATTTGTAAAAGAGAATCTTTCCAAGAAAGACTTCTTGAAAGAGAGTATTTTAGAGCAGGCGGTTTCCGCTACCGTTCTAACTTCACCATAGGCTCTCTAAAAATCTTACAGTGGAATTGCCGTTCGATTGCTTTTGCTACTACAGATTTATCATATATTTCTTCCGAATTTTCCCCAGACATAATTGTATTACAAGAAACCTGGCTCTCAAATGATCAAATGTTTTTCCTAAAAAATTATCGATTATTTCGTTTGGATCGCCCTACCAGAGGTGGTGGCGTTGCTTTCTTGATTTCAACAAAATTTTGTCACAAGGCCACGATATCGTATCAATGTATGTCTGCTGAATGTGAAATTTTACCATTAGACATAACACTTCCAGGCTGCTCCCCTTTTTCCCTAGTTAATTTATATTTCCCGGCAGGTGTGCAGGATACCCGATCTCTAGACGTTGCATTAGCTTCGTGAAAAAAAAGACATAATACTCGCTTGTGACTTCAATTCTCATCATGTGTCTTTGGGATTTAAAACAGATTTGGGTGGAAAACGCCTGTGGGAATGGACTCTTGACAATAACCTTTCTTGTCTAAATTAAAAAGTTGTTACATTTGTTCGCGGCCATTCTCAATCAACTCTCGATCTCACTTTTTCGAGCTCATCTTTAACTATATCCTCGTGGAAAACTATAGACTGTGCAACCAACAGCGACCAACTTCCTATTATATTTGAGATTGATTTCTCTGTGATTCCCCTCAGAAGAAAACATAACACATTTCTAAATTATGACAAACTTCAAAAGGAGTTGAAGTCTGCGATGCTCTCCCGTATGAATATGCAAGAGGATATTAGGGCTATGAGTCTCTGTGCAGTTTTGAAACGTTCCTTAAAGAGTTCAGCTTTTAAACTCCGCCACAGGTAAATCTTTTAGCCCGTGGTGGAATTCAGAATGCACGCGGGCTCACCGAAAACGGAAAGCTGCCTGGACGAAACTTCTCTGTAATCAATGTCCGAAAAATTGGAGTTATTACGAATTCGTTGCTGCATTTTTCAAGCGTACGATAGCTAAAGCCAAATATGACTATGACGAGAATAAATCCACTTATCTAATTCTAAAAACAAGAAAGCCCTTTTTAGCTTTTTACGCTCACGAAAGATGATTCCGGTTCCAGCAAATATTGACTCTTTCGTCCTTTCGCCACGCGAAATGTCCGAATTATTGGAAAATATTAGAAAGGGCCTAGAATACAGGTTTTCTTCAATAGTTCCACCATACCATTTGAGATCACTACCGCTAGAAGAATTTAAGGAAGTTACGTTTCAAGAATTGGCGGCTGTTGTTTGCTCTCTGCCTTCTTCAGCGCCAGGACCAGATGGAGTTACCACAGCTGTGATAAAAATTCTGTATGAATTGTCCCCGCACGAAATTTTGAATATAGTAAATTATTCTTTAAAAAATGCCTGGATAGTCTAAGAATGGAAAATTGCTAAGGTAATCCCGATACTCAAAAAACATGGAGGTGGATATTGTTTAGATATTAGACCAATTTCTCTCACATCTAACTGGGTAAACTAAAGGAAAGAATTTTGAGTGGCCGAATGACGATGTACATAGCTGAAAACTCAATACTTAGCCCCAGTCAAATTGGCTTTATATCAGGGTGCTCGATATGGTGTGCGCACATAGATTTAGAGAGTCGAGTACAACTTGCACGTCGTAGGAGAGAATATTCAGCATTGGTGACTTTAGATCTAGCTAAAGCTTATGATTCCGTGGAGCATTGACTTCTGATAAAGCAACTTGAAATGTACAGGTTTTCGAAATACATCACGGCGTGGATTGCAGAATTTTTACGGGAAAGAGAATTCTATTGTTTTCAAAGCGGATGTTCATCGTCAAGGTATAGGCAGAAACGCGGAGTACCACAAGGATCAGTGTTATCTCCTGTTTTATTTATTATATTTTAAGCTCCATTCCTTCGCTCCAGGACATTCATGTATACGTTTATGCCGATGACATAGCTTTTTTCGCGTCCAATGATGATCTAAATTCACTGTATCAATCGTTACAAAATTACTTATGCATGCTTGAAACCTGGATTGATAATATACATATGTCTCTGAATGTTAGAAAAAGTGCACTTCTTGTCTTTCCTTTAGATGTTCCCATTAATATTTCATTGGTGTATCGTCAAGAGTTCATTCCCCAAGTGAATTGCCTTAAGTACCTGGGAATCACGTACGATGGGTCACTGAACTGGAGAAGCCACATTGAAAGAGTTGCGTCTAAGGCAACTCGTGCCGTGGGATGGCTACGTAAGATCAGTCACCAACGATATGGGGTGCGAAGGCATACATTAATTATGATATATAAAATGTATGTCCGACCGATCACGGAATTTGGGAGTGTCTTGTTTTCTGGTAGCCCAGCTTATAAAATTCAACCTCTGATAATATTGTGACAGCGATGAAGAAGACGCTTGGAGATGTCTTGAAGAAGACGACGCTCCAGACTTCGCGAGCTATGATCTTGTCAGCCGCTACCATCCTTGTAAATACAGTGTAAATATATTCCTTGCTTCTTTTCCCCGTAACATTTTTGGTGGAGGTGCGGGCTCAAGCGCAAGACGGATTTACGCAGCGGGCGCTCCTTGGCTGCATCTACCATGCCAGCTCAAGGCGAGGATGCTTCGGGCTCGTCGGCCCCCACGCCAACCGTCATTCTGGCACAACCGCGCCACCCCGGCACCTTTTCTGGCACTGACAACACGGATGTTGAAGATTGACTGCAACTTTATGAGCGGGTGAGCAAGAGCAACGATTGGAACCAAACCGCCATGCTGGCTAATTTGATATTCTATCTCGCGGGAACGGCACGCGTCTGGTTTCAGACTCACGAGGAGGAACTTACCACCTGGGAAATTTGTAAACAGAAGCTCACGGATTTGTTTGGCAAGCCTGTTGGACATCAGCGCGCCGCTCAAAAAGACCTCGCTTCGCGTGTCCAGACGTGCACCGAGTCCTACCTCACATACATTCAAGACGTGCTCGCTCTGTGCCGGAAAGTGGATCTGAGGATGCCCGAAGCTGATAAAGTCGCACATGTCATTAAGGGCATAGCCGATGATGCCTTTCACCTTCTCGTGTTTAAGAATTCTTCAACTGTACAAGCCATCATTACCGAATGCCGGCGATTTGAACAAGCCAAGAGCCGTCGCATTGCCCACCCATTTTCCCGCCTCCCCAACACGGCTGCTACGTCCACCTGCTGCGTCCACCTGCGTCCACCTGCGTCCACCTGCCTGTGCTCCGAGTCGCCGACGGGGGAACGCCGGCCGTTATTGGCATGTGTCCAGCTCGTGTGAGTGTCGCCGATCATCATACTTCTGTTTTATTCTATGTCCTCGAACACTGCCCTCACGACCTAATCCTGGGACTTGACTTTCTCTCAGCCCATTCCGCCTTGATAGACTGTTCTGCTGGTGTTGTGCAACTCGCTCTACCTGTTGCTATTGATCCCCCCGATAGTGCTCCGATCCGGCTATGTTCCACAGAGCATATTCGCCTCCCTCACCTTGCCGTTACCTACATAGGTGTTTCACCTGTTCCGCCCGTTCCAGACGGTGACTACATCGTAACCCCTAATCCAGGATGTCCTGCTCTCGCATAACGTCGCATTTCCTCACGCCGTCATTACCATTACGGACAACACGTCCTGTCTTCCGCTAGTGAACTTTGGACTTTGTACACAAGTTCTCCCGCGAGGCATATCACTTGCACAAATCACGCCGGCCCGAGACTACCACATTTCGGGTTTAACTGCTGACGACTCCTCGTGTGCAACTCTTGTTGTGCCTCCTGCCCCTTCAGACTTGAATGATCTAATGAAAATGATTGCGCCCGACCTTCCGCCCCAGTTTCCCAATGAACTACGTTGCCTCCTTGCCTCGTACTCGGACTTATTCGACCTTGGAGACCGTCCTCTCGGACAAACATCTGTTGTCAAACATCGCATTAACACCGGGGATGCGAGCCCAATCCATCGGCGACCCTACCGCGTCTCTCCTACTGAGCGAGACATCATCCAACACGAAGTTGATAACATGCTTTCTCGTAACATCATTGAACCTTCTTGCAGCCCATGGGCATCCCCTGTTGTACTAGTTAAAAAAAAGGACAATAGTTGGCGATTTTGCGTAGATTATCGGCACCTAAACAAGGTAACCAAGAAGGACGTCTATCCGCTACCACGCATTGACGATGCCCTGGATTGCCTCCATGGAGCACAATATTTTTCGTCCATAGACCTTCGCTCTGGGTACTGGCAAATTGCCGTCGATGACATGGACCGTGAGAAAACCGCTTTTATTACTCCCGACGGCCTTTATCAGTTCAAAGTGATGCCTTTCGGGTTATGTAATGCCCCGGCCACATTTGGACGAATGATGGACGCCCTCCTACACGGCTTCAAGTGGTCCATCTGCCTCTGTTACTTGGACGATGTGATCGTTTTTTCCCCGACTTTTGCGACGCACCTCGAACGCCTATCCACGGTGCTATCTCTTTTTCGTCGGGCGGGGCTACAATTCAATTCGTCCAAATGCCGCTTCGGTCGTCATGAAATTTCTGTGCTTGGACATCTCGTCAATTCTTCGGGTGTACGTCCTGATCAAGATAAAATCCGGGCACTGAAAGACTTTCCCGTGCCAACGTGCGCCAAGGACGTTCGCAGCTTCTTGGGCCTCTGCTCCTACTTTCGTCGGTTTGTCCGCAATTTTGCAGACGTTGCACGCCCTCTTACTCAGCTCCTCAAGAAAGACGCTGCCTTCATCTGGGGCCGTGAGTAAGCTGCGGCTTTCACTGAGCTGATCCGGCTGCTTACTTCCCCTCCCATTCTCGCTCACTTTGATGCATCAGCTCCAACAGAAGTCCGTACCGATGCCATCAGCCACGGTACTGGAGCTATTCTGGCCCAGAAACAACAAGGACAAGAACGTGTCATTGCTTACGCCAGCCGCCTTCCTTCCCCTGCTGAGCGCAAATATTGCATCACTGACCGCGAGTGTCTGGCTCTCGTTTGGGCAGTGGGAAAATTCCGCCCCTATTTGTACGGCCGGCAATTCACAGTCATCACGGACCACCATGCTTTGTGCTGGCTTTCTTCCCTGAAAGATCCTTCTGGGCGCCTTGGCCGCTGGGCTCTGCGCCTTCAAGAATACAACTACTCAGTTGTATACAAGACCGGCCGGTTACACCAAGATGCGGACTGCTTGTCACGCCACCCTGTCGATCCACCTGACGTTTCTATGGCCGACATTCCTGTCACCGTTCTCTCTTTGAGTGCTTTTGACAATATCAGAGCGGAACAACGGCGGGACGACTTCTTAAAAGACCTTATTCACCGGCTGACTTCAACGACGCCCGATCCTTCCCTTCGAATGTTTGAACTCCACGATGACATATTGTACCGCTGTAACATGCGCCCTGACGGCCCTGACCGACTCTTAGTTGTCCCTTCGCATCTGCGCCGGACAGCTGTTCTCGCCCAGCTTCATGATGTGCCGACTGCCGGTCACCTTGGCGTGTCACGGACTTACGACCGCGTTCGTCGGCGCTTTTTTTGGCCTGGTCTTTACCGTGACGTCTGCCGTTACATCGCTGCGTGTGACCTTTGTCAACGACGCAAAAAGCCGACCACACTCCCTGCTGGCCGCCTTCAACCACTTGACGTGCCATCAGAACCATTATTTCGTGTAGGCATTGATCTTTTAGGCCCCTTTCCTACGTCTGTTTCGGGAAATAAGTGGATTGCTGTAGCCACAGACTACGCCACCCGATACGCAATCCCACGGGCTCTTCAGACAAGCTGTGCAACCGATGTCGCCGATTTCCTACTAGAAAACGTCATCCTTCACCACGGTGCCCCTCGACAGCTCCTCACCGACCGAGGCCGCTCCTTTCTTTCTAAAGTTGTTAATGACATTCTACACTCGTGCGCGACTAAACACAAACTTGCTACTGCATACCATCCACAAACTAATGGTCTAACCGAGCGTCTCAACCGGACCCTTACTGACATGCTGTCCATGTATGTCTCCGCTGACCATCGCGACTGGGACGTTGCATTACCATTCGTTACCTTTGCCTATAATTCTTCTCGCCACGATACCGCAGGCTTCTCTCCATTCTTCCTCTTGTTTGGCCGCGACCCTACGCTACCTTTCGACACCCTTCTGCCTGATAGCCTGCATTTCACATCAGAGTACGCCCGGGACGCCATTCTCCAGGCACAAGAGGCACGCAATATTGCCCGACGTCGACTTGTGGACTCGCAGGAAAAGCAGCGGCGCTTATATGACACCCACCATCGCGACGCCCACTACACGCCGGGCGCCCTGGTTTTCCTTTGGTCTCCGCCGCGACGCGTTGGCCTCTCGGAGAAGTTGCTTTCACGCTACTCTGGCCCTTACCGCGTCTTGCGTCAAGTAACCGACGTCACCTACGAAATCGCCCCTCTTGACCCCACCGTGGCTCAGCCTCGTTACGATGTAGTCCACGTGGCGCGTCTTAAGCCGTATCATTCGTCCGCCTCCTAACCAGCACCGGGTTGGTGCTTCAGCCGCCGGGGGTGATGTGACAGCGCTGAAGAAGACGTTTGGAGATGTCTTGAAGAAGACGACGCTCCGGACTTCGCGAGCTATGATCTTGTCAGCCGCTACCATTCTTGTAAATACAGTGTAAATATATTCCTTGCTTCTTTTCCTGTAACATTTTTAGAAAGGGAAGCTCTGCGATTGTGCCTTGGACTCCCTAGGTTTGTTGCCAACACCGTGCTGTATATGGAAGCGCGAATACCAAGCTTAAAAAGCAGATTGAGTACTCTTACAGTCCAAACGTATCTAGAAATTTACGAATCCCTTTAAAGAAGAGCAATGTATATTTTAGGGGCGAAGCTCCTTAGTGTGTGGGTCGTTCCCTCATTTCTTGTTGTTGTTGTTGTGGTGGTGGCGGCGGCAGCGGCAGCAGCAGCAGCAGCTGCTGCCGCCGCCGCCGCCGCCGCCGCCGCCGCCACCACCACCACTACTACTACTACTATACTACTAGCAGCAGCAGCTGCAGCAGCAGCAGCAGCAGCAGCAGCAGCCACCTCTAGTTTATGAATTGCACAATAGATGGCGTTGTGTGTCCGTAGCCACCTGTAGTTTTATGAAGTGGTCACTAGATGGCGTTCCGGTTCCGCTTCCACTTCCGGTTCCACTTCCGGTCCCGGTTCCACTTTGCGCGCGTTCGGTGCGAACGCAGGCAAAACGCCGACGGCGTCGACAACAGTTCTGCGCGTTGCTGGTGCTGCTGCATGTCCAAGTTTATACAGCTGATAAAACTACCTTGAGTCGACCCCATGGCTGCTTCGCATACTACTCAGGGTTCCCCTACGGGAAGATAGTGTAATTTTCTCTCTCGTTCCCGACGCGCGCTCTCTTTATCTCTCGTCCGTAGCTGTGGTTTACCCGAATGATACCCCGGTGCTTCGCCCACTCATCATCATTCACTTCGTGGATATGCGGTGATCGTTTTTATATAAATAGGCACTTGGTGCCACAGCTAAACGTCGTCTGCGTCCCCCCCCCCCCCCCCCCCACGGCTATTTGCGCATCGGAAGAAGGCGCGTTTGCTCTACATATATGGTGATTGTAAAGGAGGAAAGAGACACCTATTTATTAACGAGCCAAGTTCATTCTTAAATTGGTCGCGATTACATTTAAATTTAAATGGTCACGATTACACTCCCCTCATTTGATTTAAATTGGTCGCGATTACACACCCCTCAGATCGTATTCCTACAGGCACAGCTATCACCACTGAATGCGCAAATTCAACGCATTCACCCAAGTCAATCAAAAATAAGCCTCCAGATAGAATTTGACGATATTTTCTCTTCAAATGCTAAACTAATGCCACACCAATATTTAAATGATCAATTACAAGATTACCTCTCTCACCTGGAAACAAATAATATCATAGCCACTGATGCTTCACAGTCCGAAAAGAAGGCAACGTCTCTTCGGCATATCGTAGGCATTTTCTCTCCTTCTCTTAATTGGTCCTTTTCTATTCGCCTTCCAGATTACACGCCTATTTTCATAGCAGAATTATTGGCCATTGTTCTAGCGCTACGTAAACTTCCTAAAAAATCAATCAACAGCTGTCGTAGTTACAGATTCTCTATCGGTATGTGTGTCGCTTTCTACGGAAACGAATTCAGCTCTCCTTAGCTTGTTTCACGATTTAGTCCCTAAAAGTTTACAAAAAGTTAACTTGCTGTGGCTTCCTGGCCACCGCGGTTTATATCTAAACAAAATGGCAGATTTATTAGCAAGAACGTCTCTAAGTGGACCTTTGATCCCTGTTTTACCGGATACTTCTTACGTCACTGCATCGAGATACAGAAAATTTTGTTTCCAAAATGATTTAAGCAACTTACCGCTGAAACCATCTCCAGACTTTCAGCATCTCGGTTTTTGCTGGAATAAACAGTGGTGCTCTTCTCGGCAGTTGGAAGTTACACCAGACTACGCTGTCGCATCTCGCAATTGAATTTTTATTTATATAGAGCTGGTCTCACGATGTCCCCTCTATGTCACAACTGTAATGAAATTGAATCAATAGAACATTACTTTTTATCATGCAAACGATATTCACACAACAAAAGTTATTACTGGAAGCTCCACTCTACAAAATTGGATTAGGTTTAAACATACCAGTATTGTTATCATTTGGGGCCTCAGCACTAGGCTATAGTCAGAGACGTGTGTTGCGCAGTATTTAATTTTTTAACTGAAACAAAACGATCACCCTGCTAATTATTGTATTTGTATTCTACACACCAGATGCATTCATATCAGCTAAATTGATTTCTCCAAATTGTTTTGTTAATATTACCTCCCCCTGGTTGTAACAGCTCTTCACTTTCACCTTTTCAGTTAGTCTGACTGCTCACTCGCATGCTAATCTAGTTATTGCGACATCTGCCTTTTTTGTATTTTACTTGGCGTTTCTTGTTTTCAAATATGAATTTTCTTTAGCATTCCCACTGCCGCCCGATTCTTGGCCTATCCCCCTTAGTGGGTGCGAGCCATGACAGAGGTGCATCATAATCATCATCATCATATCAGATCGCTCGGAGACGGGGGTGCAAAGATCACTGGTGTCGAGGTCGGTGTCGTCGGGGTCCAGACCCGAACCCGAGAGCCTCGACAGAACCAGCACGGCTGTCCGTGGAGAGATCCGCCGAGCGTAGGGCTCGGTTATTCCTGCTGTTCCTGCTGCTGTTGGCGTTCCTGTTCCTGTTGGTTTCCTGTTCCTGTGGCTGTTCCTGAGCCACCGTGCGGAGAGCAGAGGTCGCCTGGGGGTGACCAGAGGCCTGGAGCGATGCTGGTGAGAGGTTCCAGGGCGAAGCCGCTAGTCAAGGAACCAGTACGTGCGCCACTCAGCTGTAGCGGTCGCACTTGGGCGGCCTTCGACTCTGACAGCCTGGGATTCTCATGCCCCAGGTTGGATCTACCGTGCGTCCGCGTCCCTCGTATGCCACTGCCCGCAACACACTACCGCCGACAACGCAAGTGCCCGAGTAAATAAGACGCGATTATTTTTGTTTCTTTATTTGTTTTAGATTGAGACTCTACTCGCGTGGACTATAACGTGGCTCGTTGTGCTTTTGTTTGTTTTTATGTACTTTCTGTGTGCTCTTTAGTGTTCTCTTGTTTTTTTTCTTGTAATGAAAATTAATTTTGTTTTGGGGAAAAAAATGGCTTCATCTTTCCTGAACTGAGGCTTTGCCTCAGTTTAACAATTCACACCCGAGGAACCTGTCATCACAGAGTGCTACCTTACACTACATTTCCTTCTAAGTTACGTTTGTATTCTTTGTCTTTTATTTCCGTCCTCATTGATGTTAGGGTTTTTTCTTTCTTTTTTTTCCTTTACTTGCTTATTCCTGCCAAAACTTTTTTGCATATTCTGTTGTGTTTGCGATATAGCAGTTTTGTAAACGCTGCCTGTCGCCTCGGCCCTTCAAGCCCAATGTGGCTTTGGCAGGCCTATCATGTATTGATGCCAATGAAAGTCTGCTAATAATGTATTATTATTATTATATTAAAAAGTTATCGCTCATCCAAGGCGCGCCTGTACGCAACGGAACTTTCTCGAATGTTATTGTTGATTCTATATCTGTCGTCTATTTTGTCGTTAAACCTTGTGTAATCAGAGTGAATGCGCCAAGGGACTGTACTCCGTTCCATACATAGCAGTCAACGGTGTGGAAGCTACGCAAGGAGTTCGGTCAAGAAAAGTTATCACTTCGCGCGTTCCATGCTTCGCTGCACCTCAACAGCCTTCACTCGCGCGAGCATGCACGTGACTCCTGGCGACGGGTTGCAAAGAAAAAACCTGAAAAGAACAACAAAAATAAAAATGATCTAAAACAACGCTACAGCAGCCGTACACTACAGTGTGTTTGTTTCTAAGGATTAAGACTTGTTTCATTCCCCCAATCCTGAGCCTAAATAAAAAAATGTCGCAGTATCGCCCGAAAGGCGAAGCATCAATTGCGATAGCAAATTAGTAGAGAGCTATTTGGAGTTGGGATAGTAGATTTATCGCCTCATAAACGTCGACACATTCGCTTACTAACTGAATTAACAAGCGTGGTGCCAGCGCGCACAAGCAAACATGAATAGACCACACTGAATGACCGCAGACGGCTGTCAAAACGTTGGCAACAAGCGCAGCCGCCGCAGCAAGAAAGGTTCGTGCGGTCTATCGCTTCAACAGAAACTGAGCGGCGAATGCACAACGCATACAAAGGTCAGAGCAGTGTGGAGATCTCTTTTAAGAGACGGTGGGGGCGACCACTACAGCCGGGCAAAGTACAAGCTTATTTGTTGGCAGAGTAGAAGCTGCCCCTCCCCCTCCCTCCCGCGCTGCCTTCCCTCTTTCTTGCTGTCGCGTGGAAGATTGAGTCGCCAGTTGCCCTTGCGCCCGGTTGCAAGATACGCATTTCGTGCCGCAGCACAGCGTCGCCCCGCCTCCCTCCCTCCCCTACCCCACGGCCTTTCGCATTACGGTCGCGTTTGCTTTCACTCTCCGTGATAACGCGCGTCCCCCACGCGCATACGGCGCCCGACGACGATTTTATCGCCCTTGGACTTTATACGGAACCTCACGGCGACGGCGATGCCCACGGCAGAAATCCGGTTGAAGTGTCCATATAATTGCTATCGCAATAAAAACTTCACTCCCTGGGCAGGAACCTGGCACACTGCAGAAGTGGCTCTCCACTCGCCATCGCACGTCAGGCCCAAGGACTCACTCCAGCTTTGGCGCGCTTTTCTGGACTTTTTCAGGGAAAATGAAGGGCCTGGCCGCCTCTTTCCAGAGCCGATCTCGGCACCAATCCACCCGGAGGAAGAAGAGAGCACCGGTCCACCTCCCCCACCCCCATAGAGCACCCTTTTTCTGCCGTGAGGTTTCACCTATTAAATGCAGAAAAAGAGACGTTTAAAAAAGAAACAGTTGTGCACAATTGCATTAAAAAAATTCAGAGCCCTTCCCCTGTCAAGAAAATGGGGGTAAGCGAAGCTTGTGACAAGACTACAGCTGTCGTGGGTGTTCCGCTTCGTTTGCCCTAAACTCAAGGTCGGCGGCTCTTCGCTGACGTTTCGCCAGGGCTTCGGAAGCCCTCACGCTTGAATCTTGGAAGATTCGCGTACCCCCATTTTCTCGACAGGGGAAGGACTGGTGATTTTGTCTCTTTGGGTCCCACATGTGACAAGGGTAGCTCAAGGGCACGTTAGAGGTCCCTGAGCCCACAGGGGTATATGCCATTGAACTTGGACCCTTTCTTCACTATCGCCAGCACCATTTCTTCACTATTTCAGCGTAACACCACCACCACTACCCCCGCCGACACTTGTGAGCCTATAAAGCTTTGCTTAAAAACGCCGAACTACATCCATGTGCAAACGAAGCCACTGCAAGAAGTCTCCCTAGCTTTCACGGCGTTGACTGCTATGTATGGAACCGAGTGTTGTACTTACCGAAAGGTGCGCGATCACCAGCGATTTCGCTGGAGCGAGCGTCGAGTCGTGCATAGATGGCCGACGCCTCTGACCCGTAGATCAGATTTCGGCGAACAACGCACGTTGTCGTCACTATCGTTCTGCCCGAGTGTCTCTGTGGGCCCAGGTTCACCAAGCATGCACGAATGGCGACGGCCGGGCTGCGCGCCATGTTGGTGCATAGCGGGGAGAAGCGCGCGCGCATATACTGCCGCAAAGTGGGCGTGGTGTGATGCGCGCTGACGTCTGATACCGTGGCAGCCGCTCCAAAGTAAAAGAAAAGCTAAAGTGATGGGCATGTGCGTTTTTTTAGCATTTTCTATGGTGTGCACGTGCCTGTGCTTTGATAAAAAAACGGAACTTTCTGAATAAGCGACGACCCGTTGGATCAACACGTGCGGATCAGCTTGCCGAGAACAAATACTCACAAATGCAGGGTTTGTTCTCGCCACTTTTTGGCAGGTACGTGAACCATCGGTTAATCAGAATACGCGTATTTGTCCCGTGCAAGCGGCTCGCGTCCTGGTCATGCGCATTTCTCACTGTGCTTTTCCGAGCGGGGCCATTTGCGCAGATGGCGCAGCACTTTGTTTACCTAAAAGTGGCGCCAATATCATTCTAGCAATACCAAGGCCTTCGACTGCAACCTACTGAAGACCTATACGGGATAAAAGCTCTTATCCACGATTTCTGTGGTCGTCCCACATATTAACGCGATAGCATTTAAGGGCCCCGTGTTGCAGAAAATCCGGCGTCGGCGCCGGCATCCGCGGCCGAGAAAGTCATCCCCGGCCACGCAGGCCCTCCGAATATATTTAGGTATATGTATATACCTCGCCTTCTTATATGACGTGTGGTATATGCGGGTTATATTGCCATATCATTCTATCACTAATGTTGCTCATACCTTGGGCGCTATAACGTAAAATGATTCCAAAGTGTTTTGATTACAATTTCTGCAATCAGCCTCCGCGATTGGTCAAAACCTTTTCGGGCCACTCCCAACTTCGACGTCAAAGCGACGTGTACGCGAAGAAAATGCATTAATATGCAGAAGAAAACAAATTTTTATGAATAGCCCCAGACTGTCCCGTTCCGAAAGGAATAGAAGATGGCTGCCCACCGATCGCTCAGGCCCTCGCTACTCGCACCTGCCGGTGAGCATGTATTTATTTGCTCAAGATAAACCTTTTTGCGTGGCAGTAAAACGTTATCGCGCCCTTTCGGCATGCATACCACATCGCTCTGCCAACTCTTCTTTGCTGAGGATCCGTTTTAGCGGCATTCTTTTCCTTCCGTTGCACGCCGCCGCGATTTTCGACCAGCCACCACAACCTAAGTAAAGTGAAGCGGACCAATCGGAGAAGCCGGCACCCACGTTTTCATGCGGTTATATATTTTCACTGTGCTAGCTCGGCCCCATCGAAACCCTCTCCACTAGAGCGTGCTCCTCGCCTCTTGTCAGCCAATTAGATAAGAAAAACCGCTGAGTGTAGACAACGTTATTGGTTTTGAAAACGAACAAAGGTGACCTCCTATAAACGAGGAGAGTGTTTGATTAGGTTGTTCAGACAACGCTGCGGCTCACCGCCCGATGCTTGCTTGCGTCGGTAGTTACGTAAATTTGACGTCAGGAGTTCAGAATCAAAAGAGTTTGGAATTATTTTACGTTATAGCGCCCCTTGTCTTGCATTCTTGACTACTTAGGTTCTTGAAAGAAACGGGCTTGGACAAGCGGCTGTGACAGTGATGTTAGGTACCACGCAAGAGTTATGGACTGTGACTGACAATGTGTGTGCTGTGCTATGCATGTGCTCTCTCTCTCTGCTCCGCATCTTTCATTCCCCCCCATCCCGCTCCCATGTGTAGAGTAGCAAACCGGTTGTGCTAAACTGGTTAACTTCCCTGCCTTTCCTTCTCCACTCTTTCCTTCCTTCCTTGACAAAGCTATTACTCGGAATTTTGAGAATGACAATCCACAAACAAATGTCACGAAACAAAACACCCACAGCTAATGCCTTTTATGTTAAATCTTCCCAGACTGAAATATTAAAAGCGCGAAACAAAAACAGAAACCTGGAAATTATGGAATTTCTTTGGCACCGTTATGCACTATGTCCGGGATTGCTCCACGCACGAGACTGCGTTTCTACCAGAAAGCTCGCCTTCGTGCGTAGCGTTCGCCGCAAGTGTTTCCCGGTAACCATAAGCTGCAGTTGTCGGGAACTGTGTGAAGCAGTCAGGGATCTCTGAATGTTATCGCGTTCCACTCTTAAAATCAAAGCTTAAGCGTCTTCCAATTTTTATATCCCTCATTTTTTTTCTCTTGACAAAGTAATGTTTACTTATTAATATTCCAGTCGTAGTCAAAACACGTTTTAATAAGGGTCGCAAGTGAGTACACTCCGTTTTTTTTCTTAAATAAAACACATAAAGATGCTATTATCTGCGCTTCCAACATACAAAGTCGAAAAAAAAAGGTTCTATAAGTATTTCTCGATATCAACAACGACAGCTGTCTACATTTTCTCGGCAGATGTTGCAGCGTACTCAAAGATTTGTTACCCGCCGTCATTGCCTAGGGGTTATGGTGTTTGGCTGCTAAGCACGAGGTTGCGGGATGAAATCCCGGCCACCGCGGCTGCGTTTCGATGGGGGCGAAATTAATCCGGAGTACCCCACTACGGCGTGCCTTATGATCAGATGGTGGCCTTAACACGTTAAACCCCACAATTTAAAGAGTTGTTGTACAATACCGAAGGTGTTCCGTTAATGCGCAAACTCTCATATATTACGAACGACTATCACGCTATGTAGAAATTATCGAGGTTTTTCACACGTAATGTTAGGAATGACTCTTTAAGAACCTGATGGCCAAATCATGTGATTTCCTAAATTGCTTCAAATGTCAAGAGATCCACATGCTTGGCTTGTCTAGCTAGCGACGGCGTCCGCATGCATACAAGGCACAAGCTGTAGCGAAATGAACACATGCATGTGGTTATCTTCTGGTGACTAGCACGCGTCAGGGAAACTTCTTGCTTGCTTCCCAGCCTGGACACTGCGTGCGGCAGCCATGCACATCTGGCGCCCAGCAACTGTCACGTCGAGAATTCAAGAAAACACTGACGTTTGGGCGTTCCAGTTGAGCGTGCACATGGGTACCTTTAAAAAAAGCTCACGTGATGCTACCATGCTTGCTAAGTCAACACTCTCGAGTAAGCACCACTTCAAAATTAGGCAATCGTGAGCAAAGCATGGCCTAGATAAGATGCTATTCCTGTAATGATCCTATTCCAATGCTATTCCTTTTCGCGCTTCGTCAGTGGCCCGAGAGGTGCTCAGCTCACGTTATATGAAAGAGATTGACCTTGAACGCTGGATGATAAAATCTAGGGGAAGAAATGCTTACATCATACCATCCCCAATTTTCTAAGCCATAGCTTCTTTTATGTTTACCATGATACGTTAGGAATTAGCCGAGCTGCATTACATGCTTTTGAGAATATTTACATGAATAACGTGCTGGCGTGAGCACCGGAAATCAAATGATGCAATGATGGGCTCACAAAGCGGCGTTAGCAGTCTCTCATTTATCGCTGGAATGTGCATAAAAGGGGAGCTGCAGAGAGACACTATGTTTTAGAACGGTGATTTATTCTTTCTGCCTTTTTAAATACTTCGTAGCAAAATGTTTATTACATATGGAAGATAGAAAGCACACGCTTCCTTTTTTTATATTAGTGCATGCACAAACCGCAATGCCTCACGTCAGTGTTACACTGTGGTTTCGAGAGTATTCGATGGTGTTGGGACATTGGCGCCCATAAAAAGTTGCCGAAACTTGTTGACTGATTGGTTCCTGTTCAATACATGCGATGTAATCCTAACACGATGCCATCGGCCCACAGCAGATGCTGTGAAAGTCCATGATGTCACGTGTGGAAAGTGCAAGGTGCTGTGATCGCCCGTTGTTACCATCTCTTCTGTCCTAGAAGCCTCGGCTCACGGTAGAGTGACATCTCCAGTACTTCTAAAGCATAATTTACCAAACAAGCCTATCTTGACAATTTAGCTAAACAAGCTGAAGCCTTTAGCGTCCCTTTAATGCGCAGTGATTAAGCGTCAGGAAACATTGTGGATCCTAGCGACTGGAAGATGGTAAAAGATAAAAAACGAATCTCTAACTGAAGCAGCTTGATTATGCTCTGCACGTTTGGTCTGGCACACTGTGACCCACTGAGGAGTTTTCGTGCCTAAGGTGACAATGGAGCGCATTGAGTAGTTTTATCACGCCTTTTGCGGCTTCCGTTCAGCCGGCGGAGGCCTCGTGTTGGGCTCTGCACTCTTCTGTCCACTAGGCGGCGCAGGCTTGGCTTGCTGCACTGGAGGAGGCGGAGGGCTCGGCTTGGCCGCTGCAGGAGCTGCATTCGCTTTCTTCGCCTGCTGGGAAGGCTTGGTAGCTGTCGTTTGCTTCCCTGTAGGTGGTGGCTGTTGCTGTTGCTGCTGAAACACAATTTGCATTTTTAAATTTTTCTTCTTTTAAAATCCGCCCGTGTATCACTTTGAAACACAGCAGCCGCACCGCTTTATCTGCTTTTTTTTTTCCTGCTCTTACACCGCAAGTGCTTTGGGTAAAGGCCAGTGCAGTACATAGTCTCCCACTTGTGAATAGTGGTCCCACGCATTCACTTGAAAAAACAAACATTTACAATAGTGCACACCAACCTTAGATTCCGCTTCCTTCGCCACTGCTTTCGCTTCCTCCTTCACAGCAGGTGGTGGAGACTGCACAAATATTTCAGCGGCATCAGACATGAAACATCATCTTTCTGACGGCACTATTCTTTTACAGCGTCAGCTGTTATGGACTCATTCCAATAGCCGCTTTGGTTTGCGATGGTGCCGCCGCCGACGGTGTATGCCGCTGTAACCGCTATCGTCGCAAATGAGAAAAAAGTAATGATTGCCGCCGGGATCGAAGACGCGCCCGCTGCGTGGGAGCCAGATACTCTACCACTGAGACACGCAAGTGCTTGCTATCGGGCCGCGGAAAATGTCCTAAAACGCTCCCAAGCGAGCAGGGGCAGACGACCCGAGCCTCCGCCAGTATGGTGGTGCCATCTAGGTAAGGCCCCTGCAACCGCAGCGTGCGCAGATGACGAGATGTGATTCACACGAGGCGCGCAATCAACGCGATCCCGAGCTGCCCATGCTGCCTAGCCTCCGCCAGTATGGTGGCGCCATCTAGTTAAGGTGCCTGTAAACGCAGCATGCCCGACATGTAAGTTGCAGTTGTAAGGCTTGATCGGGCTCAGCAGACCGCTGTGCAGAAAGCATTACAAGCCGCAGCTCGGCATCGACGCCGGGTGGACAGTTCAGATCGTTCTCGTCAAAACGTGGCGAACAGACTGCCGCGAAGACCCTGTTGTGCGTGGTGCCTAAATTGGAGCTACTCTTCAGCCGCTCCACCCGCTTACGCTGTGACTGTGCTGCGTGTGCCGCGCAGGCCTGTGACTTTTTGTTGGTCGTGGTTGTGTGGTGTTGCCTTCACGGAACTATTCTGCGAGAGTATTACATGAAGACAATGTACCGGGTGTCCTACGTAAGTTTAGCAAAGATATAAATCTATGCCGAAGGAACCTAGGTGGCACGACCAAATACATGTTGTTTACTATTGTATGGAACAAGTTATACTATTGTTTATCTACTACTTAATTGCATAATTAGACAAGGTTAATTGATCAACTTAGCAAGTACTAACTTTATCGAAAAACTTAAATGAGAAAGTCGTAGTGTGCTCTAGCAAACATCTAATTCTGCAGCTTCTGACTTCCTACTTGTTACGTAATAATGTTTTCTGGGTACTAAGAACGCGCGCGAAATAATTTTCTTTAAATCACATGACATGTACGCTTGCGTGCCGCATTGCAGTACTCTTAAACGTGCTGCGTATGAACAAACAACAAATTTAGCCGGTTGGCAACTACCGATGGCGGGTACCGACCCTGTCAGGTGCCGCGAGCCTCTAGGCGCGACAATGCTGCAAAATATTTTTACTCCAACCTGTCATGATTTAGAGAAAGAAAGGTGCAGTAGTTTACTGGCTAGCACCACTACCAATGCAGGTAGAGGAACGCTTAGGGCATACAGCACAAATGGAACCACGACAAAAACGAAACCGCCTTCACATTTGTGACAATGCAACAGAAAAAAGAGAAAAATGTGCAACCAAGCTGTCAGGCATTATTAAACTGAAATCTGGTTTACAGATTGTTATTCATTACGTAGCAAAAAAGCTTATGTCGCAACATTTGGGCGTCCCCGACTGTTTAAGATCTGGGCTCGGGACATTTACCGAAAAGGTGGAACTGTTTTGTTCAATTCGTGAAGGTTAGCAAACTTAGTATAGACGCAACAACCTCCTGTGATTTCGCATATTTCTTGCTTAAGAGCATCAATGTTTTTCTTTCATTTTTCGTCATCAGACCTGATCCGTCACGGTGGCCCAGTGACGCAGCGGAGCGCGAGGTTCGATCCCAGCCGCTCATTTCGATGGACGTGAAATGCATGAATGCCCGTGTACTCAGATTTAGGTGCACAATAAAGAACCCCAGGTGGTCCCCCTCTACATCGCGCTTCATAATTAGATCGTGGGTTTGCGAAGTAAAACTTGGAATTAAATTTTTCTTACGTTACAGCATGTAAAGCCTGTCGCTAGGCTAACTTCTGTGATTATAACTAAACGTTCATTCGTTGTCTTACTGCAAGCGTCTTCCACAGATGGCGAGTGGCGATGCAGGGGTGCAATACGTCAATAATTCTGGCAAGCGTTTACCGCAAAGGCATTCGCACAGTGCGACTTATTTAATTGCGCGATAGCTTGGTCAGGGCACCTTGTGAGTGGATGCGGGCCGAGTATATAGTCTGCGTCAATGCACTACCAGTTAACTGAAGCCAGGGTTACATTATCGACCGTGTAGACCTGCTCAACAACCTCGATAGTTCAAGTACCTTTGAGCTTCTTGCACAGAACTGAAATTACCAAAACAGCATTTTTTGCCTCGAACATTAGCCAAAAGCCTCACAAATGGAAGCAGTTGCACTTGACACTATATTGAAAGAACAGGGATTTAGAATAGGGCAATTCAAGACCAATGCTTACGAATACAAACCTTGCTCTCAACGGGATTGGAGACCGGTTTCCTCTCCGGCTCACGACGCACGGGAGGCGGGCTGGGAGGCGGCGCGGCAGCCTTGGCTTGGCTCGCCTCAACCGGCGTCGGCTCGAAGCGTTGTCCTCCGGCGGGGCTGCTCGGGCCGAAAGTCACCGTGGCGCGGTACAGCTGTGGCCCGATATCCACGAAAGTGAAAGCAGGGAAAGGGCCAGGAGTCGAGGCATTGCGCGCCTCCACTGCAGCCACAAACTGCCGCACGTCTTTCTCGAGCAGCTCGGGTTCCTCGAAGGCGGCGAAGTGGCCACCGTTCGAGTGCTGCACAAAGGTGACAACGTCGTGGTATGCGTGGCCGATGAATGACTTGGGAAGGGCCACCAGGTCCTCAGGGAACACCGAGAATCCCGTGGGCACAGTCACAGGCACCCTGGACAACAAATGTCATGCGGTTGGCACGTGCTGCAACACTTGTTTGGTGTGCGGGCACAATGGCACCGTTACGATGCAGGCTATTCCTTGCGATAGAGAGATACTTCAAAGCACAAGAAGTATACTCAGAGAAGACATGGTTTGCTGCTCGGTGAATTGAGTTCAAGCGCTACCAGCCGCTTTGTAAAAGAAAAAAAATACCTTACGAGCAACAACCATATAAACGGATCAAGGTAACTCTACTTGTAACACTAAAACCTTCTGTAGTTACTTGCATTCCCGATTCGGCAGAAATAGTGTGGAGAATAGAAGTATTCAACGTAACAATGGCGGTGCTGTCCCTAAAACCGCTAATGTCTTCATCAAGCATTTTGGCTCTGTCTATAAAAAGAAAAGCCACAATGACTCTTCTCTACATTCATTCATGTTGCCTGCACTAGGAATTAGCAATACCTGGGGAAATAAAGACTGATTGTCTAAACAAAAGTAAGCTACAGAAAGGTGCTCAGGTGTATGCCGAAAAAAATCCTATTATTTTTTGTATCATTAGAAATAAGCTCCCACAGTAAAGCTTTTGAACAGAAGTAGCTTAATCCTGCCACTGTGCACTGAAACCAGAATTATTTGAAATAAGGCATTAATCTGCTTTCAGACGAGATATTGCGCAAGGTCCGAATACTTCCTAACTGGATTCGAAGCCTCACCTAGTGGGCCGGGTCATACCACCGGCGAAGTTCTCCTTGTAGAAGCGCGCGCTGGACCCAATGCTGTCGGTGAGCCAGTAGAGCATCACGTTGGACAGCAGTTCGTCGTACGTGTACTTGTCGGTGAGTCCGCCGTCTTTGCGGTCCACGTTCGTGCCGAGTGTCCACGTAGAGAACTTCTCCAAGATGTAGGCGGCCAGACCGGCCGGGGTGTTGAGCAGAGCCAGACCTACAGGATGTCCAGGTCGATTGGAATAGCTTAATTTACCCCAAAGGCGCGTGAAAGAAGCATTACTTTGGCCAACATTTTTCTATGTGCCACCATCACTTCCACACAGTCAGCAACACGAAGCGTCTTTACTGAACAAATCTCAGCCCATCAGTTGTATAACTGGTGCAGTCTGTAGAGGCGATAACAGCGAAATTACGTATAGGCTACACACGGCAAACTGCATATACGGAGGCGGAGTTAATAGGGCCAGGCTGTAGGGGCCAAGATCAATATTTCATTCCAAGCTTCCTCGCATACCTTGTTTTTTCGTCAAAAAATGAAGCTGGCACTCTTTGGCCATATCTGGCCCTCGCGCCAACGAATACTAGACACCCTCAAGAAATGAAGCTGTGGTATTAGAAACAGCTGTTCCCTAGGACAGAAAATGGGGCGTCGACTTCGTTATATTGGTTTATAGTTCAAAATTAATTAACACGCTTTTAAGAGCAGTCAACGCTTCATGTGATTAGCCGTCGATCTTGTCAGTAAACTTTCTGTGCGATGCCCACAACGCTGTGCACCCCACCCTCATGGAGGGTAGACACACGTTCGAGCACACGACACGTGAAAAAAGACGGCGGCTGGCAAGCGCTCTACTACACGTCTGACTGACTTTACTGTGTTGTTCTGACATGCACGTAGCATGTTCGCCGCATAACACGGCCATGTGAACGCAAGTTTGGTCCTCCGTGATGAGATAGGTTTGTCCCCCGCGAAGCCATCGCTGACTGCTGCAATGCGAAAGTAGCGACAGGAAGAGGCCTTGACTACAGGGGTTTTGCCGATTCTTACGTCATTCCTGACAGAGCAAACCACTCTGGCGCTGGTGTCAGTGGGAGCTGCAAGCTTCAGCCAGCGTGGGAACAATGACAAGGTTTCATCCTGTCTCGCCTTTGCGGTTTCGCAAATTCGCCATTTCGCTAAGCAATAGTGCGCTATAAACGCAACAACTCAATACAGCTGTATGAAAAATTCATCCTGGTATTGTACGTGCCAAAAGCACAATCTGGTTACGAGGCACGCCGGGAGCTCCGGATTGATTTTCACCACTTGTGGTTCTGTAACGTGCACACGGTACGCGAGCGTTATCGGAATGCGGCCGCCGGGATCGTACCCGCGACCTCGAGTTCAGCAGCACAACGCACATAGCCACTGGGCTACCACGACGGGTCGCGAGAATCTTTAAAGCCACAAAGATTAGACAAATCCATGTTAGTTCCCATTGCTTTCAGCTCAACGAATGCTCAACGAATGCTAGACCACAGTTTCCGCTAGTAATTATTTCAACAAAAATATATGCTTGAGAGCTGGGTGTTGAAGCGAAATCTTTTCGGGTACGGTTCGGGTTCAGACTTTTCGGTTTAGGTTCAGCTCCGGAGCAACCACATTAACGGTTTCAACCGGTTCAAAGCATCCTGAATTGCTTAATTCGGGTGCAAATGGGTTCGAAGGAGAACAAAAGATTGTTCGCGTGCCTCCGGTTGGACAACGCGCGACGCTTTTAGAGAAACGTAGTTCCCTTGGCTACTAGTTGCGCAAGGCCGTTTTCTTTTGCGCGGGCATTAACTTGAAAAAGTTATCAAAATATGATGCGCGATACGCAGTTGTATCTCGGGGTCGCAATTTGTACATTCCGTGAGCTTTTTGGTGCCCTGTGCGCATATATGCAGTGGTTTACTGCGATACAAGTTTCCCAAAATTTTTCCTTCAATTTTTGAAGTTTCCCGTGCTCGTTGTCCAGACTGTACAAAATGAATCTACCATTGCGTACTTGAAATTATTGTACTAAATTCCAAGAAAATACTAATTCTAATAATAGTGTTGAAACCCATGTATTAAGTTCTAAGAGAACATGTACTACCATGGTAAAGCAGGCTGCTTGGATATATCGTACACAGCTAAAGAACCGAGCATGAAAACAAGACAGGACGAGTAAGCCGACTGTGCTCGACTCACAACTAGGTGCATTCCGCACGAGTTGCGCACCAGTGATGGTGAATGTGCATTGTACGGTGATTTGAAGTGAACTGAGGCCGGCCACCAGAGGGGTGATGCATACAATCAAAAAGGCGGCTGTCAACTGGCGATAGACAGTTGTGCGTGAACAGGACCAAATATTTTCTTTTTATTTTGACCATAGGTAGTTTACATGTTCAGTAAATTATGGTTGCCTTCGAATAAGAAATAAGGCCGATGATTTTTATTTTTGTTGTGATTTAAGGGTGACTCCATTTAAAGGAACAGTGGGGTTGCAAATTCGGGTAAAAGGATTGGCATGGCTATTGGCGAAGTTTAGGAAGCATGATTTGTTGGTGCTGATGGTGACTTTTGCACGACACGCCCAGTGGGATCTAACATGAACGCCTCGTGTGTCTTTGCTTCATGATCCGAGAGGTTGGTTGCAGAACTGACGCCTACCTGCCGTCGGCCTGTGTTGACACACAGAGCGGTAAGGAGAGATTTGAATAAGAAAAATCGGGCAGTGACACTTAAGACTGCTTACGTGTGGGAATACCGTTTGTAGACCTTGGAACGTCATGAATGCGCTCATTTTATATGCTCATGACGCGGCGCCACCTCCTCCCCATTGGCTGCGCCGTCACATGCCCGATGACGCAAGCACTAGGCCACACCTTTAGTCAGCCAAATGGCTGTGACGTGACGTGTGCAATGACGCCCGCACTAGGCCCACTTTTAGTCAACCGGAACCGTGGAGCCGCCGTGGTGTCGGGGAAGCGTGCTCATCTCACACTCCGGAGGCCCATGTTTGATTTGCACCCAGACCAAAGTGTACGAAATTTTTTTAGAGCCATTAATTTACTTTGTTTACAGGAACCTCCCTGAAAAATTTTACATCAATCAGATAATTTTTTACTTGTTTTTGCTCTGCGCCGTCGGCCATATTTGTTACTATCTTTCGGTCACGCCGATGTATTTTTGCGTAATGGGGCCCATAATGGTTTCGCATTAATACGCCATAGTATAGGACTTATTGGTGAGCCCTTAGGACTTCTAATTGAAGGTGTGGTTCACGTCTCACTTGCGCTAGAAAGGTAAACAATAGTTCAGCGTTTGAGGAAATATTTTGTTAACTGATGACAAATGTTTATAGAGCAGTTACAAGATATGAAAAACTATAATACTGCGGGGATGCAAAACGCTGTCGAAGGCACTTTTGAAATCGATAGAGATGAGTGAAGCCCGTATCATTTTACTTTTAATTTAACCGAGTGTATTACAGAGCGCGTATAAGGCGAGGAGCGTATACGCTTCCCATGTGTAAAGCCAAATTGTCTAGGATGGAGTAAATAGCTAGAGTGTAGGAAATGGTATCTACGGGAATTCAAAAGTCGTTACAAGATTTTGAATTCATTAGATTAAGCCGGTATTATTAGAGTGAATTGAGTGATCGGTTAGGTTTTCCTACAAAAATAATGCTACCTTTTCGCTGACAAACAGAAAAATGCATTAGTTTTAAACAAGAATTCAATATGAAAAACAAAAATGTCGGTTGCTCACGAAAAATAATTTTCAACATGGGAAGAGTGAGCCCGTGCTGTCCCTGAGTAGAACGAGTATTACCCAAGTTTGTTTTATTTCTCCAGTGGTGAAATACAATGTGTTAGTCTAATTGTGGTCAGCCATTAATTGTCAGAATCAGGTGTATTAATCATCGTCAGTGAATCTACAGATATTTAAGCGGTCAAAAACTTAGCGGAGACTAAAACACTTGTCATGAAACGACCATCCGAAAGTGGAAGTCGCTTGGCGCTTGCTGTTTTCCAAGTTATAATTTCTATGGGTGGCCGGATGTATTATGCTGCCTTAACGATGTGCAAACTCACTTGGAGACCAAAGTTTCAGCAAGATAAATGTGCACTTTATAAGTGGCAAAAGCGTCACAGTATTGAGATTTGTAAAAGTCCCCGAATTTGGGTTCTGTTATTTTTCGGATACGCCCAGGCATTGGCCTGCTGTGTTTACGTTAATCGTCAAATCTGGCGCCCACCAGAAATTGCTCCCGCCTGGACGTGGAAAAACTGCTCGTGAACAGTTTTACGCAAGCGCCTGAAATTAATGTAGCATTTCTTATAAAAATCTTGAGAGCTTCTTTTGAAGGAAGGGGAGTTTGCTGAACCAAATGGAAGCAATTAGAATTATAGAGCGATTCAAGAAATTTTTGCTTTCCAAATTTTGTAAAACGTTTTAGTTGAGGCTTGTTTTGACATAAAAGAGAGAATTTAATGTTTTGGTAGTAAGACAATGAACCAGTCCCAGCCGCACGAGGCGAGAACAAGAGATGCTGACTAACGTGCATCCATCCAGCTGTGAGGAACGTGTGACCGAAATGCAGGTTGGGATCGAGGGTTGTTGAGTATGCTACGAGATGGTTGATGCGAATTGTGACGACCAGGCGTTAATAAAGCCCCAAATTTAGTCTTTCGCATTGAAGTCGCCGGCAATGACTACAAACGAGCGCATGATCTGAGTGATGCAAACTTGAATTTGGTTGAGCAATGCTTCGAGCGAAGCAAGGGGTAGTGCATAACCGGCGATTATGACAAACGTAAAGTCGGGCACTTCGCCGCTACGACCAATTCTGAGGTGTGAAATATAAATATGTCTCATCGATTAACGGGTGCTAATAAGTTTAGACGGTACCCGTCGACAATGCACAACAGTTGAGTCAGCCAATGAGGTCACAGTGGTGTGCAGCGTGACTGTTACGTGCGCTGCGACGAATTCACACAAGAGACCCTGTCGTCCGCGGCCTGCACGCTCATAGAATTTCAGCAAAAAATGGCCCTGCACTGAACCTGTGGTCGAACCGGTTCGGAACGGTTCCTCTAAAATGTTCCAGTTCGGTTTCGGTTCCAAGACGACAGAATACGTGGCTTCGGTTCGGTTAGCGCCCGCGAACCGAACCTCTGCCCGCGCCTTGGCGCACGCGCAGAGGTAGTGCTGACATAGTACGTACCGACGGTGTCGGGCTTGGTGGCGTGCAGGTGCATGTAGCCGCTCTCTCGCAGCAGCTGCATCACCTTGGGCCAGAGGGGAAGCGCAGAGGCGGCCACCAGCTGTTCGCCGTCGCGCAGCACCAGCGACGGGAAGTAGGAGCCGACCAGCAATTTGAGCATCACCAGCGGGCTGAACTCCACATCCATCATGTTCATGTGCGCACCCAGCACTCTGCACGAAGCGGCACACCGTCAGTTCACAAGCAATCCTCTCCTATGGTGGCATAGTTAGCCGGCAATTGTTCAGCCTGAGCATCTCACACGGCGTTAGCAAGAGTGTGTCAAGGGACGTCTATCAACACCGTGTCTCGAAGAAAGGTGTAGAACTGGCTGCACCTTTGAAGCTCGCGAGTGTAAGACCTTTCTTTTGTGGATTGAGAAGCAATGATTCCTCTGAAAATGTGCTACCTCGGGCAGGGCCTCTTACATGTGATAGCGTGCATATGGTTCTCGCGCCTGTGTGCGCACATGATGGACAAAACTACTTTCTCCGCACAACAAACACCTTCTGGAGGAGAAGCGCGCGATTCTCCTTGTTCTATACGTGGCATATATGCGCGGGTATTTTTAGACACCCTTCATTTTCTCCTAATATCGGCGTCTTTAGGAGCATTAATTATCAAAATGTCAAAACGCCGTGATTATCGGCGGAAAGAGATCCAAACTACTTATGCCACTAACCGAATTAGATTTTGTATCATCTAGAACCATATAGTGATCCATTTGAAGAGGTACTACAAAGTGAAGTGTAGTAGCCGAGGAATTATGCTTCTCAATATATACGGAAGCTCATACCGGGTGACTTGATTCTTATGGAAATATTTTTAAGTAATAATTAAGCGATGCGAGCGGTCGCATGCGTCCGTTCTTTAAGTAAAATTCGCTCAGTAACGTCTCAATTATTGGTGTTCAAGCCCCGCTTGCAACGGCAGTACTGCAGCGAGGCGTCGCAGTAAGATAGAGCAATTATTTACAAAATTCTGATAATGCCAAAAAATTTGCTTTTTTTTCGCTTCGGTTCCCGAACAGGGCGGACAAGCAGCACTTGCGCAGCTGTGTGTGCGGCGGAGTGAGCTTATATTGGTGCAGTGGAGTTCAAGCGACTACATTCACAACTACATTCGCTTGATACAAATGCATAGTTGCAAGCAAAAGTCTGAAAGCCGTGGATGCCAAACATGTATTCTTTTTTTCCTATGACCTAGGCATGTAGGCTGCAATCTAGCATTACAGCCTGCATGCGACTGTACGACCGATGCACTGGATTCAAACAATTTCAGGCTGCCACGTCTGTGCTATAAGAAACTAATTTTTCGCTAATGACGCTGTCTCGAGACATTTGCTCGCGACCGTATGTTCCTGTGCCGTTCGTGGCTCGGTGTTGCGGTCACAAATACCTATTCATGTCTGCAGACAACTTCTGGTGTTGGTTTCCTGTGCGTGGGTATATTATTTAGATGGTGAAATTTTAATAATTTATTATGTATTTGACACCCGTGTGACTGCATGGTGCGCTTTCGTCTTCCACACGCCCCAACTCGCTGTCATTCGCGTTGTACATAGCATGACTTTATTTGTTGTATATACCGGTATAGGACAGCCAATGTGCAGGATCTTTTTTTTTTTCTCGTGTCATATTTTGTTCTTTTCGTTTGTTTAGTTCTCTATATTTATGAGATAGCAGCTCTTTAGCGGCCAAGCGTCCCGTGTCATCAAACCAACTTGCGAAATGCATAGAAGGGGTGCAAGAATGACCCGGCAGATGGAGGCAAGCTGCTGTAACACGTGGCTTACCTGTCAGGATAGTAGGTGGCCATGAGCTTCGCAATCATCGCTCCCCAATCCCCTCCCTGCACGTAGAACTTCTTCCGTCCCAGACGGTCCATAAGTTTTACGAACACCCGGGCTGCCTCAAGACCATTGAAACCTGCGCAGAGTTCAAGAGTTGTCACGACTTGGTTCGGGAGCAACCTATGTCTGCATTTAAACTAAGAGTGCTGGCTGTCGTCGTAGGGTACCCAGTGGTAACCAGAAAACGCTGCCTTCCAAATGGTTGTCGTCATTGCTCTCTGCTAAAATAAAGATGGCATGATAACACTGGCTCCCAAAGCGCCGTCAAGGCTAGGCTGTATCGAAGATATGTGTACTTTAGCTATACTAATATTCATATACTCTGTATATCTCGTATAATTGCACATTTGGCAAGACGTATACCAGCACTTGTATTTTAATTCGATATATCAGTGGAACTATAGCGTATCTTAAAAAAACAAGATATCCCTATCACAGAATCAACAAAGCTTACCCAGTGTCACCGAAGGCTAGCAAAAAACGACAAGCAAAACTTATTTTAAGCGACAATTTTATGTTTCCTCGTGTTTTTATAATGAAAACCTATTAAGAATATGAACGTTTTATTAGTTAAATCGGATTTAATGGCACAAAAGTAACTTATGCTAGGCTGCGTGCCAGCCACGAAGTATTAGAAAATTAATAATAAAAGCAGCAAAAGCTCCACTGCTCTAAAGTTTACTAAAAAATAAATATTAAATTAAAATCTGGCATTTTATGTGCCGTAACCACGATCTGATTATGGGCACGCCATAGTGAATGACTCTGGATTCATTTTGAGGATCTCGGTTTCTTTAACGTGCACCTAAATGGACGGTACACAAGTGCTTTTGCATCTCGCCTCCATCAAAATGCAGCTGCTGCGGCCGGAGTCGAACCCGTGACCTCGAGTTGAGCAGCGCACCCCAAATAACCACTGAATCATCGGTTATGTGTCCGTGACAGCGGACTGACCCCACGAGATCATTATACCTATCTTTATAAGCTTTCAAAGAGACTAAACATACCTTCTAGAAATAACTCACCCTGGAACGCATGCCAATTCGACGTGTCACTGGGTAAACTTCGACGAAGTCTTGCCATTTAAAGATCACGAAGCGTGCCGGGTTCCTTCCAACCGCAGTGACCACAAGTGCAACATCTACCCTCCCTGTTTGTTTGCATCCGCCAGCATCGCTATATGGACGCTCCGTGTACCGCCCTCCTCAACTGTCGTGTTCCGCGGCATGTCACAGTTGAAAGGCGCTCGACCGGTATCGCCGATCTGCAGCAGCACAAAATTGTGATCTTTGCGGGTTCTTATCACAAATTGGTGAAAGTCCAAGACTGTTCCTGTGGAAGCCAGCGGCCGACAAAGCATCGTCTGTCTTCGAAAGTCTGCAACATCGCATCAAGCGTGTCTGCTAGCAGCTGCTCAATTTGGAGTGGCGCGAGCCGGAGTGCCCTGCTTGCTTGCAAGTAAGCGAGCTTTATTTTTGCATTATTTCAGAAGCTACAGCGAGGCCATCTTTCCAAGGGCTTCAGCAGTTTTCAAAAGCTGCTCCGTCAATGCACAGATGGTGGTTCGTCTTTAAAACAACGGAGGCCTGGTGTTTCTTGCAGGCTTTCATATTTCAATGTTGCCATCTTTAACAGCGAATTAATTATGGGGTTTTACGTGCCAGAACCACGATCTGATTATGAGGCGCGCGCCGTATTGGGAGACTCCAGAATAATCTGGACCGCCTGTGCTTCTTTAACGTGCACCTACATCTAAGTACACGGGTGTTTTCGCATTACGCCCCCATAAAAATGCGGCCGCCGTGGCCGAGATTCGATCCCGCGACCTTATGCTTAGCAGCCCAGCACCATAGCCACTAAGCAACTACGGCGGATCCTTTAACAGAAGATGCGTGCTTGGTCAGCGCCGAAGTGCCCACCATATGTGTGGTTGCCCTTCTTGAAAACATATGACACATCTCCAAGGTAGAAATGAGCAGTATAAATTACGCAGCACCTCATTTCGCTACATATGATGACCATACAGGGCGATATCGAGATAGGCAATCGCTGATCATATTACAATGCAAAGATGACAGCGGAAGCACATGTATTTCCTGCTTCAACCAACTACCGAACCGTCTTTAAAATGACAATGATGTTTATTTGCATCAGTACATGACGCGAGGGGCATGCATAAAAAGCTGCCACATGGACAGCTTGACGAAGCCGCCGACCCCCCCCCCCCCCCCCCCCCGCATTGGCGTTTGCGCGACGTTAGCACACACAGAGGCAGTACATCATTGTTTACAAATGCCATGGGCACAAAATTTGAGCATTGCGAACCATGCGAAACAAATAAAAAAAAGTGTGCTCTAACAGGGCGTAGCAAAAACATCTCTAACCAATAAGGACAAAAAAAGCAATGATAGGCATAACGGTATCGCAACTGATCGAAAAGCACAAGGGCGAGAAAGATATAATCAAAAACACAAGCCGTAACAATAACATTTCTCATATAAACTAAACAAATGAAATAACCAAGAATATAATCTATACAATGGGACTAGTTAGTTTCGATAAGGAGAAATTTGCGGAAGCCAGGGAAAACAATCTAGTGCAGGCAGAAATAACTATACCGAGCTTTCAAAGAGGTATTTTCCAATCCATTGGTTTCGTTGTGTAATTTATTCAGTTGCCTTGGCAGGTTGTTACTAAGAGTTTGTTGTCCGTAGGTCATTCTACAGTTAAACCTGGATATAACGAAATTGACAAATTCCCGAAAAACTTCGTTATAAAGAGGATTTCGTTATATGCAGGTGCGGCACGAAAATTCGAAAAATAAACGTTTACCGTAATTCCTCGATTCTAACGCGCCCTCAATTGTAACGCGCACCCGTTTTCCGTTTTCGTCGAAGCACTCATCCTCGGAATGTCACACCAGGTACCGGATGCGTGGACGCGTGTCGTTTCGCACAAGCGCGAGGCATCGGAAACGAAGAGCGAGCGTCACGATGGCGTCGTAGCGTCGTATAGTGTTACAGTAGAACCTCGCTGTTACGTTGCCGGGGGCTGCGTTTTCCGGGCTGTTACGTCGTTTTCGACCGGTTCCGGCACAGCTCCCATAGAACTCAATGCATTGGTAACCCCGCTGTTGCATCGCAACTGTGGGACCGTTCCCGCATCATACGTCGCGAACTGCCACCCCGCGCCGGCCCGAGCGGCCACTTTGACTTTTCATGTCGCTTGGCTTGGTGGCTTGACGATGGCATTGGCCGCCTAAAGTGCCGGGGGCGACAACTGTGACGTATTTTCGGTTTCCGCCAGCAAAAGTATGGCCCTTGAGATCCGTATTTGCTATATAAAGATGGTGTCCATGACGCGTTGTGGCCCTAAAATTGGTTTTGGCTCATAGATATTCTGTATATAAGGGTACGGCCACGCTAGCGGCAAAAAACGCGCGCGTCATGCAGCGAGCGGCAAGTTGCCGCGCGTCAGCGCCTTGCCGCGTGCCCACCGTGGCACGCGAGCGGCAGCGCGATAAGGGGCGCGATCTTGTACGCGTTCCAAAATGGAACGGAGGCGGTCCGTTCCATCGAGCCGCGCACGATTATTCAATTTGATCGTCACGGTTCAAATTGACCAATCGTGTGCGGCTCGATGGAACGGACGGCTTCCGTTCCATTTTGGAACGCGTACAAGATCGCGCCCAAGATCTCCCGCGCTCTCCGAACGGGCGAGCAACACTGCGAGCGCTCGTTGTTTCATGCGAGAGACGACGATCGTCGATTGAAAACCCGGCGCGGACCGGCGGCGTTCCGGTTGTGATGGCTCCGTGACGTCACCCTCGTTGCTCATGACTGGTTCTTCATCTCGAGGCACGCGGCATTTACCGCAGAACCCATTTCTCGCGGCACGCCGCAAGACCCCCGATTCCTGCCGCTTTTGCCGCGCGTTTCTGACGCGCGTTTTTGCTGCGTGTTTTTGCTGCGTGTTTTTGCCGCTAGCGTGGCCGTACCCTAAAGTCCAAAGGCGATAACACAGTCGCCGCGCGCCGTATGCTGTATGTGCGAGTGAAAACATGCGAGGGGAGCCGACGACCGCGTCTAAATCTCGCGCGCGCAAGAAAAGCAGGGAGGAAGCGCGCCTTCTTCCGTTGCGCTCGAGGCACCGGCGAGGAAGCGAGGGGGGAGGGATAGTGGGGCAGCGCGCGGTCGCGCAGGCCGTATCTTGAAAGCGATCTGCGTTGGGGCAGAGTCTAGCAGTGTAGGTGCGTCGGCGGCTCGTAGCTTGGTGC
Organism: Dermacentor silvarum; assembly: GCF_013339745.2. NCBI lineage: Eukaryota > Metazoa > Arthropoda > Arachnida > Ixodida > Ixodidae > Dermacentor > Dermacentor silvarum. The sequence continues at coordinate 166,871,082 of NC_051161.1, read as the reverse complement.
GTGCTATGTGTTCTCGCCGTTCAGTTTGTGTTGAAGCGATATACAACAGCCCGAAGGTCACTTCGCTCGCTTCTCCAGCGGCGCTTCCACACGCCGCCAGCGTTTGACAGCGCGTGTCCGCGCTCATCGAGTCTGATGTGCCACAGCGTGTACCAGCGCGTCGGCAACATCAACTGGAAAAGGAGAGAGTACCGGCTTGGCAGGCTAGGCCAGCTACAGCAAGCGGCAGGATCAGTTTAGAATGAAGGGAGGGGGAAAGGTCACGCCCGCGGCGGCAAGATCGCCGGATCGAGGGATGCAGGGCTGCCTCGCACACGCACGCACGCACACGTGCGCTCGCTTCGCATTCCATCGCGGCGGAGAAGGTGCTTCCGGTTGCTGCTCGCGCAAAAATGACAAAATTTGGGGCGAAATCTCTAGGTGGTCGGAGGGGAAAATTCGTTATATCGATGGGGTCTCCCGCTGCCACTTCGTTACGTAGAGGTCTCAAATACATGTGCTTCTATGGAGTAACGGCGGGGAATCGAAAAACTTCGTTATATCCAGGAATTCGTTATATGGAGGTTCGTTATAAGCAGGTTTAACTGTAACAATTTCCACTTTCCAAAACTCTCTCGTCCTTGTCTTATACAGTTAAGCCTGCTTATAACGAGCCTCCATATAACGAATTCCTGGATATAACGAAGTTTTTCTATTCACCGCCGTTACTCCATAGAAGCACATGTATTTGAGACCTCTACGTAACGAAGTGGCAGCGGGAGACACCTTCGAAATAACGAATTTTCCCCGCCGACAACCTAGAGATTTCGCCCCAAATTTTGTCCTTTTTGCGCGAGCAGCAACCGGAAGCACCTTCTCCGCCGCGACAGAATGCGAAGCGGCGGCGTCGCGCTTGGCGCGCTTGAATTCACGGCGACTGCGAGGTGAGAGCGAGCGTATGTGTGCGTGCGTGCGAGCGTGCGCGAGGCGGGCCTGCATCCCTCGACCCGGCGATGTTGCCGACGCGGGCGTGACCTTTCCCCCTCCCTTCATTCAAACCTGATTCCGCCGCTTGCTGCAGCTGGCCTAGCCCGCCAAGCCGGCACTCTCCTTTTCCTGTTGATGTTGCCAAAAGAAAGAAAAAAAATTTTTTCATCGCGCTGGCAGCGCCACTCTTTGGTTACTGCGCAAGTCTCTGCGCTCCACTTCACTAATTTGACACTAGGTGGCACTATACAACGCTACGACGCCATCGTGTCGCTCGCTCTTCATTTCCGACGCCTCGCGCTTGTGCGAAACGACACGTGTCCACGCATCCAGACTCCAGTACTTCGTGGGACATTCCACGGATGAGTGCTTCGACAAAGAATTTAAACCAAAGAAACGCAAGATATTGAACTTGTCTGCAGTTCGCTTTGAAGATAAGCCCGCGCGGGCGCACACTTTTTCCACATCGTAGATCGCTTTCAAGATACGGCGGCCGCCGCCGAAGTACAGTGTACTAGAAGGGGGCAGTGGGCTTACTCTCCGGCGGAGGCTATGCGATACGGCGGCTCCACGAATGTCGCAAATATGAGCTTCTCGATAGCCCGAGCGGCGGCGCTGGCGTTAGTTTCAATGGAACATGAAAAATATGTGACGGCTAAAGGTAGCAGAAATGCAGCTGTGATGAAAAATAGGGCACTGTGGAATTACAATAGGTACGAAGTGGTGAGAGGGATTTGGAAAGGGGTGATGGTCCCTAGTTTGACTTTCGGCAGTGCGGTCCTGTGCATGAGATCAGAGGTTCGAGCAAGGTTGGAAGTTAAGCAGCGAGGGGTAGGTAGACTGGCTCTGGGAGCACACGGAAATACGCCAAATCAGGGGGTACAGGGTGACATGGGATGGACGTCATTCGAGGGCAGGGAAGCTAGCAGCAAGATAGAATTTGAGGAGCGATTGAGAGAAATGGCAGAAAATCAGTGGGCAAGGAGAGTTTTCAGTTATTTGTACATGAGGAATGTTGATACAAAATGGAGGAAGCTGACCAGAAAACTGTCAACCAAATATTTGGACTGCAGGAGGGGTGCAAACCAGGAAACAGCGGTTAAGAAAAAGGTTAAGGAAACAGAGAGGGGACTGGAAAACAGGGATGCAGACGAAATCAGCACTGGGAAAATACCGAACTTTCCAGCAAGAAATTGCCAAAGAAAATATCTACGACAATTCTAGGGGAAGCTCTTTGTTGTTTGAAGCCAGGACGGGAGTATTGCGGACTAAGGTGTACCGAGTCAAGTACGTTGTGCTGTGCGTGTGGAGAAGAAGAGGAAACGGCTGAACACCTCATACTTTTCTGTAAAGGGCTAAACCCTACAGTGCAAGGCAACGGGGCTGATTTTTTCAAAGCATTGGGGTTTAGGGACAGTGAAGGCAAAATAGACTTTAAGCGGGTAGAAATAACCAAACAGAGATTATCTGATTGGTGGATAAAATCAAGGCAGGGGTGAAATTTCACCCACCACAAAGTACAAAATATGTTAATAGTCATGGCTAGGTGGCGTATGCCACCGTCCGGTTTAAAGGGTTCAGCCTCATCCATCCATCCATCCATCCATGGAGCGTGGATGCGACGGCGCAGCTGCCCAGTGCCCGCCCAATGCCTGATCATATTAGTTGGAGTTGCTGAGCTGCGTTGTTTTTTCTGTGGACGTCTTCACGTGGGTTTTTTTTTTCCTACAGTGTTTATTTCGCACATAGCCTGCAAGAGATTAGTATGCTTTGCAGTAACTGAGCCATGCCGCGGCATCGACAAAATCACTGTTACGCGCCTGGGTGCCAAACAGGCTATGTTTATGTGAAGGATGGGCCGAAGTTGTCCTTGTTTGGCGTCCCGAAGGATAAAAATAGGCGGAAAGAGTGGGAAAAAAACCTCCATAGAGCTGACAATTCCCCTGGACGATACGAGCGCAGTATGCGAGCTTCATTTCGAGCCACGTTTTGTGTTCAATTCCACCGCAGTTCCTGATCACTGTGAATTGTCTTTCTCTTTATGGTCTAGTTAGGTCAGTTAGCGAAAGCAACTGTGAGGAAGGTACACTTGCCTCCTTACTGGAAGTTGACTATCTCAAAGCATCATGTGACCGAAATGAGTGCAGTCAAACTGCTGCTAGCACTACTGCCACAGAGGCCACACAAAACGTGGTACCCCAGCATTGCACGGGCCTGCGGGCTTCGAACGACCATAACCAGCACGTGGCCAGAAGCGACTCGAGGCTCACTTACCACATTGCGGGCTATATTGCGCGGAAGTGTATTGTCAATTCCAGCACAAAATGCCAAGAATGCCTAAAGCTGCCACTATGACGCCACCAGGCGAAAGTTTTCAACTTGCCCGGCTAACAAACTCCTTTGATCAAGGAGGCCTCCTTTATCCCTCCAGTCAGCTGTACGGCTTCGTGAAAAAGCTAGAGGATCTTTTCACAGAATGCTTCTGTCAGAGTGAGCCACACTCGGACAGCTTTATGGACATGCTGGCAGTTGTTAAGAGTAAGCTTCCCCTCGAAGTTGGCTGCAATGTGCACGCTCTTAGCCTCACAGCTAAAATTATTAGTTTTTACATTGTCACACGTCTGCATTTTTATGTGAAAGGAATTAACTGGGACAAGGCGGGAAAGCGGTAGAGGGCCAAGCAGCTGAAGTTGAGCCGTTGCACATGAATTGAAGTGCATGAAACAACGTCTTGCTGTACTTGCAAATGAAAGCTTTGTGTCAGCAACAGCCCTGTTATCTTCATTTTGCTCACCCTTATATAACTGTACATAAGCATAGGCCTGAGCCTAATTGTCAAGTGAACTAGTTTTCACTTTTTGTTCAGGCCTCCCTCCATTTCTTTATGGAAAAAATAAACCTGATTTGATTTAATAAATGTGTGCCGGCGTAATGATGGTTAATAATAAATGCAGAAGGCTACTGTGAAGCATGGAACAACTAAAGTGGAACAATGAAATATTTCAGCCATATATAAAGATTCATTTTGGCTAAGCAAAGGCACAAGCCTGGTTAGCATGCCGGATGTCTTTTTTTCTTTTTTTTTTTAGCCCAGCTGGGTAGTATGCGCGCACCGTTTTCTGTCTGACAAAATTTTACAATAGGTCGACACGGCATGAAACCGTATATTTGGTCACCCTCCCTTTCATTCAAAATTTTCTTTCAATTTTTTTTACGATTGCCCGATAATTTGGAAAATTCGAAGGCCCCTTCCAAATAAGCAAAATCCGTCAGCGACGACCTCTTTGCACATAAGGTTTAATAGTTAGAATAGGCAGCAAATTGCCCAAGAGTTGCTGTCTTCATTTTCCACAAGGTACTATTATGGCAAATATCATGTGGCCTAAACAAATATAGTGCTTGCTAAAGATATGTAAAGACTCTCAAGTATGCCAAAATTTAAAACAAATAAGAGTGTGTGTGAACTGCTTCGAACTGAAACCGACAGAAACGCAAGGAAAATCAAAGCTTCTGCAAGCAAAGCTTCCATTGAAGTTGCCAGTGGCGCCACCTCTTGGATGCGACGCTGACTGCGTCAGAGGAGCGGCCGAGTAAGCCCACTGCCCCCTTCTAGTACACTGTAGCCGAAGCACGGTGTAAGAAGAACAGGTGATCCGACGACACGGCGACCGCTGCTGCGCAACGCGTCTCACTAATGGTGGAGTTTCACGTCTGCACCGCTGCACGGCAGCACATGTTAGGAGGCTGAAAAAGCGGGAAATTCAAACGTGTAAATGATTGTAACTGTACGTAAAGCGTGTTTAAATTAATTAAAACTAATTTTTTGACTATTTCTGTGTGCCACTATACTAATTGAAATCCCTCAGGCGCCGAAACAGACGATAATGTCTCCGGCATTTCGGGCGCGTCGCTGGATCTAGCAGACGGCGTTTGACAATGCCTGGAAGCAGTCGCAGAAAAGTGGTGCGGGCAGACGATAAGTTATCTTTTCTTAATATTTTGCAAAATTTTCTTTACCGTTGAGCAATCACTCACCCTTGTTCTCGGTAAGCGCTTAATAAAGTGTTCCCGTGATATACATAAAGGAAAAGGACGAATCCGTTTAATCGCAACAAAGGGAAGGAAGAAGAGAGATTTGCCGTTTGGGCCGCGACGTTGCCTGGCGGAGACGGATCTAGCCTGACTATGGGCAAGTAGTGTTTCGTTCCAAACTGCAAGAGTGGATATCACTCGTGCAAAGACAAAGTATGTATGTTCAGTGTCCCTATAGAGACGAGTCGACTGCAAGCATGGCGGAATACCATGCTTGCAGTCGACCGAGTCCTGCGACCAGGGGACTACGTGTGCGAAAAGCACTTCGACCCAATGTACGTGTCAAAAACATGGACGGCAATCCACAACGGAGCTGTTTTAGCCAGCACGACCCGAAGAGCTTATCTAGCTAGAGATGTTGTGCCGACTCATTTTCCGGCTACTTCAGACTACACTTTCAAAGAACTGTGTTCCGTGACAACTGACGCCTGCGAAGCGCTCCCGAAAGAAAGAGCAATCGGCAGAAAGCACAAGCGAAAAAGAAGAAACAGAAAGCCAAATGTAGTGAATCACGAGTTACTGGAGCTAGCAACTACGTGCCAATAAAAGACGGCCAGAGCCAGGATAGCGAAGCCAATTGACACAGAACAGACTCAGCTGACGGCAAGCGCAAATCAAAACTTGAAGGCAGTAAACTACAAGAACCGCAGGCAAAAGTATATGTGATGCAAGAGACAAGAGCTCAAGAGACTTATCGTGTGGACAACGAAACGTTAGCCATAGCAGCTCAGCAGTCTACAAGACCTCACAAAATTCAGGACTTCAGGGCCGCATCACATGACGGTAACACCGATAGCATCAACTTCAACACGCTCTTTGAAAATCTGTCTCGCCAGGAATAATGTCACAGCTGGGTATGTATATTCTACATCGATAGACTTCCTGTCTGTTGGTTTGCAAGTTGCTCTCATTTGTTTTTCTGCTGCCTCGTAATTTTGAATAAAAAAGCAAGAAAAACGATCGGCGTCTTCTATCATGAACATTTTATTAAGGAGCACGCGTATAAGGATATACGCATGCAAGGTGCCGCATGCTTCATAAGAAACAAACAGCCTTTAAATTGGTGCTTTATGGACCCAATACTATGCACGGAGCCTGCATGGGAAACGCGCAAACGAAATTTTCGTTTGTCTACAGAACAATGATAGCACAGTTCACCGCATTACGCGAAAGCGCTTATATATACACTCAGGAGGACATTGTACGCGGTACTCTCCTACGCACTGTTTTCGCATGAGAAATGAAAACGGGGACGCAGCATATATTGACGACAGATAGCAACTCGTCATCGAAACGTAACTTGCAAAATGAATTGTCAGCTGCTCCAACAAAAATGCGGACTGTTAGCGCCGCTTTGAGCGAAATATATGCTTTTGATTTTGAAATGCAACAAGCCTAGCGACACTCTTAAATAATTCTTTAAGCTTTCGAGAAATTAAGATGATAACCTCAGTATGAGAGCGTTAACACTAATAGGCGCTCTCAAAAACACAGGCTCAAACAGCTGAAAAACGCGCGCTCAGGGTATGTTTACCCCCGGCCCCCGACGCCCAGCCTCCTAGTCGCGTGCGCCACCGAGCGGCATCCCAACATTAGTGAGACACGCCGCGCGCTTCCGTCGGATCACCTGGTCTTCTTACACCGTGAGCCGAAGTAAACGCTTCCCTTTCTCGCCTCGTCCGCTGTGCCTAGCGCAGAAGCGGGCTACCGCCTCGCCCCCCCTCCCCCCCCCCCCCCCTTCTCCTTGCGCGCGCGACCCCGCAAGCTTTCGCTCCGTATGGACTCCAACCCAATTTTATTCTTCTGTAAAGTTCCTTCTCATGATCAGGGTCCCCTGTGAGTAATCGACCTAGATAAACGTACTCCTTTACAGACTCTAGAGGCTGACAGACGATCCTGAATTCTTGCTCCCTTGCGAGACTATTGGACATTATCTTTGTCTTCTGTATATTAATATTCAACCGCACCCTTACACTTGTTCTCAATCATTTCTTGTAATTCGCCCCCATTGTTGCTGAATAGGACAATGCCATCTGCAAGGTTGTCATCTGCTAAGTTGCTGAGATATTTGCCGTTGATACTCACTCTTAAGCCTGTCACCTTTACTTGGGAGTGCGGAGAGTTACGAGCATGCGCTACTCTCGATGGAGGAGAGACACGACCGGCGGCATGGCAAACGAGGATTTAATACGTACAGGAGCGATGAACGCACGCAACACACAACACTGAAACTGAAACTCAAACTAACGGCCCGCAAAACTAAAACTATGATTTCACAAAAATCTTCACTCGAACTTAAATAACAAACTCAGATCAAATAGCAGCTACTGAAAAAAGGACTATCTCAGTTCCGGAGCCTAGCTCCGCCTTAGAAGTCTCTAGGTCAGTCCTAGCGCGGGTTCGTTAGAGTCTAGCCACCCTGCATCCGGCCTGACTGCGTCGCAATCGGAAACGTGGGCTTACAGATCGTCGTCGCGAAGTTCTTGTCGAACCTGCGTCGGGCTCGTCCGCAGCATTGAGGGTGTCGTAGGTGTCGACGCCTCGCGTTGTTTCTTTTGACGGTGGTGAGCTCGTCGGTATCTCGTCGGTGATGTGCCCGTTAGCGATGGCGTTCGCCGTAGCTTAGGCCCACCCGCCTAGGCCTAGCGTCGGGATGCGTCGCAACTTCTTCAAGAGTGCCGACGTGGCGTCCCGAGGAGAATCAAACGTGCCGGTCTGCCGCAGAAGGGGGAGCCTCTCTGGGGTGCCTGGTCCTGCCGTGAGAAGCTGCAGCTCGTCCAGGAGCCTCGCCCGAACTTGCCGAGGTCGACGGCCACACCTTGGACGGCCAGCGTCGCAGACTCAACCAGACCCCCAAGTCTCCCGTCGCCAGAACATAGCTGGAGATGCGACCTTCCTGACCCGGTGCCACGTTGAAACTCCACGGACAGCGCCGTTCATCCCTCGACTATGCCTCGGTTCGTGCGCCTCGCGCGCTCGCGCCGTTCCGAACACCAGGCATCGCGTGCTCCTCTTCTTTTTCGCGCCACCGGCGGCCTCTTACATGTGACATAGGCCCCCTTTTCAAGAGTTTTTTCTCAAAAAACTGCTCACTCTTGGCGTTCAGGTGATGACTGTTGTGGAGTGCCGTCAAGACGAAGTAGAAGTGGCGCGAGTACTGGAGGAGAAGAAGAAGAAGTTCAATAAAATGGAGGAACGGCTTTATCCGTCTCCGTTGAGTTCTTTACATTTTGGCGCAGTCGCAGAGGATTAAAACTAGTGCGCGTTGAGAAGACTCGCCGAACGGGAAGATGGACACGCCGGGTAGCTACCGTCCCAGGGACAAGAGCGACGCTGACTCGGGCAGGTCTTCTACATCGATCGAGCCGCTCATCGACGTCACCAGCAAGGCAAGCTCACGCGAGTGTCCCTTGACAGAGAGCGGTACGGCTGAATTTCGCAGTTTGATGCACCATGACGAGAACTACTGTCAGACACCGTCCAATGAGTCACCTTCTGGACAGAATACCATATCTATTATGATTGGCTTACTGCAGATGCAGTCAAAGCAGGTTGAGCAACAGTCACAGCTCTTGAATATATTGAGCCAGGCGGCATTACACAGAGCCGTTCCAAAAGGTGATGCCATTAAGCCGGACCATTTTGATGGTATATCAATGGCTGCCACTACGTGGATTGGCTTTTATGAATATGCCTGCCAACAAAATCGATGGGATTCGGACGATGACAAGATAAGAAACCTCAGGCCATTTTTGTCGGGAATTGCTAAAAAGTGGTTCGACATGAGAATCTTAGACCACCTTAGTGACACTTGGAGTCAATGGAAACAGAGCTTCCTGACATCGTTTGAAATTAACCAGTTAGAACGGTGGAACAATGCCATTTTGTTTAGACACAAAGTCGGAAGCCTTCAAGAATACTTTTATGAAAAGCGAAGGCTACTCCTGCTCGCTGACGCAAACCTTCCTGAGACATCAATTGTGCCACTGATTATGCTAGGCATGAACAAAGACTGGCAGAAACAGCTGCTGGCCAGATCTCCTAAGACCGTCGAGGATCTCTTGCTCGCCCTGAATAACGTTGTACACTCCCTTTCGCATGCCGACCGACATGTAACTACGCGGAAGAAAGTCGAAAATGTTGGTCAAGTGGACGCCAACAGCATAGTAACCCGAGAGCAGATGAGCGCAGAAGCGAAAGAGATATCACTTGGGAGTGAAAGGGTGGAAAGTCAACTACAGTGTAGGGACAGTGCATCTGTGTCATACAACGACAGAGCTGTTGTATATTTATTGAAGACAAACCTTCTTCATGCCGAAATGAAAATTAATGGCAGAGGCACGCATGTGCTAGTGGACACAGGAGCGTCTGTGAGTCTCATAAATGAGGTCCTGGCAGACAAAAGGGAAATCCGACAAGATAAAGCAGTGGAGGTGCAAAGTTACGACGGCAGCAGAAGAATTCTGCATTACTGGACAACAGTGATTGTTAAATACCAGAATCGGACAATCGAGGTTAAGGCACTTGTAATGAATGACGTGAATTTTTCTTTCATACTGTCAAGGCCGGACATGAGGCGCCTTAAGTTAAACATATCTTGGAAAGATGAATTAACTATCGACTCAACTTTAGAAGAAAACTGCTTGGCACAAGAAACGCAGGTTAGGACGGTGAGAAACGCAGACGAGATACTGACAACGTATCCTGAGCTCATCTGCGTTGGAGCGTACCCTCCTGCTACTCCTTTCCTAGAAGTTCCATTCAAGCTGCGAGACACAAATGTAGTCCGCAAGAAGCCCTATCCGCTATCTCACGAGAAGAAAGTATGGCTCAAAAATGAACTGCAACAAATGCTAGATGCTAACATCATCAGGCCCTCGACATCCCCGTTTGCATCACCTATAACAATTGTGCCTAAGGAGGACGGTACTTTCAGGTTGTGCACGGACTACCGATTGATAAACCGACAGACAGACTTGTTTCCATTTCCTATGCCACGGATCGATGACATAATTAATGAAACTGGAGGATGTGAGTGGTTTTCGCGAATCGATCTCTGCAAAGGTTATTGGCAAGTTCCTCTACAAGAAGAATACAAGAAGTTTACAGCTTTTGTTACACCTTTCGATGTGTACGAATACAACAGGCTCCCATTTGGCTGGAAGAACTCGGGCGCCTGGTTTCAAAAAATGATGAACAATGTTCTATCTGCTTGTACCGAACAATTTTGTAACGTCTACGTGGACGACATAATTGTGTACTCTAAAACAGAGGACCAGCACGCAAAGCATTTATCACAGGTTTTGGAAGCACTGAGTAAAGCCAAGTTGAAGATAAATGTCAGAAAAAGCGAGTTCTTCAAGCGGTCTGTGGTATTTCTGGGCAGAGTATTTGACGGCCACACGAAAAGCACCAAAGCAGAGTCTGTCGAGAGGATAAAGACATTGCCTCGGCCATACGATTTGCATTCATTGCGAGTTTTTCTAGGTCTGTCTGGACACTTTCGAGCCTTCATACCACACTATGCCACCATGACGAAGTGCTTGACATCTCTCACACAGAAAGGTGCACCGTTTGTTTGGAGTGAACATTGCGAACAAACATATCAAGCACTTGTCAACATCATATCTTCAGATCCGGTCTTGATACTTCCGGACTTCGAAAAACCTTTCGAGCTCTGCACGGACGCATCACTTTATGGAACTGGGGCTGTACTCTACCAACGGGATGACTCACAGCCACCAGCGCGCCAACTCAAGGCTGTGGGTTATTACTCATACACATTTACGAAAGCGCAAGAAAACTACCCTACTACGGAAAAAGAAGCACTTGCAGTGGTAATGGCTGTAAGGTACTTCCGAACCTATCTTGAAGGTCGACAGTTCAAGCTGTTTACGAACAACAAAGCACTTACCTATCTTCTCAATCTCCCTCAACCGAAAGGCAGAATTGCAAGGTGGATTAACGAACTGCAGCAATTCACATTTGAAGTGACCCACAGACCAGGGGACAAGCTACCAGAAGCTGATGCATTATCGAGGCTGCATATTCCATTAGTAGCAAATACGGAAAAAGTGTGCGCCATCGGCATCTGGGAGGGAACAGAGGAAATTCGACCACAGGGCGAGAAGTTTTACGTGCCAGAAACATCCCGGCCAAGAATCTTGTGACTTTACCACGACAGCGCCGAATCGGGTGGGCATGACGGATTCTCAAAGACGTTCAGAAAGATAAACCAGCGCTTTACCTGGGAAAGTATGAAAGAAGAAGTACATGAATATGTCCGAACTTGCCACCTGTGTCAAATGGCTAAAGCCAAATACAAACCTAGAGGAAACGAAATGGTAATTCCCAAGTATTCGAGCATACCCTTTGAAGTTGTCCACCTCGACTTCGCTGAAGTCAAAAAGAAGGGGGAAGGCGTGCGGAGGACGCAGGCTTTCCTTGTCGCCATTGAAGAATGTACAAGAATGGCAGCAGCTAAATGTGGAAAGGAGGATGCCAACTGTGTAATCGCCCTAATGGAACGCGTCATCTTCAAGACAACTAAAGTATTGGTCTCTGATAATGGACCTGCTTTCCGTAGCGAAAAGCTCAGAAGATGGGCCGAACAGAGAGGCATCACTCTAAGGTTTTCGACTCCGTACCATCCGGAAGGCAACGCACTCGCAGAAAGGTTAATTCGCGACCTCAAGAAGTATTTGGATCTATACCCTACCTTCCCTGGTGGATGGAAATGTGCCTTGGAAGCTGCAGTGACTCACCACAATAACACCTACACGGAGGGGTTGGGCTGCAGTCCATACTTTTGTGCAAATGGAACAAGTCCTTGGCTTCCTGCAGATCATCAGTTAGGAATCGCCGGCCGCATTATTCTTCTAGAGACCCCCAAGACAGCCGAACAGCAAATGAAATATAAATGTGGAATGAAGAGAAACTTCGACAATAGGCACTATCATAAGTTGCCTGTGGTTGAACCTGGAAGTTTTATACTCGTCAAGAAAGGACTGAGCGGCTCCAAGTGCCAATTTAGTGGTCCATACATGGTCACCAAAACGGCAAGCCATCAAGGAATCCTCAAGTCAGTGTACTACGAGACTCCGGCGAAGACAATCGAAGTTAGCTCCGTTGGGAACATCATCCCGTACCATCCCAGGAGGGATGGAGTCAGAGGCCCCGGAGAATGTGGAGTGCCGTCAAGACGAAGTAGAAGTGGCGCGAGTACTGGAGGAGAAGAAGAAGAAGTTCAATAAAATGGAGGAACGGCTTTATCCGTCTCCGTTGAGTTCTTTACAACTGTGACTCCTCGTAGTAACATTGGTGCTGGTTCATTGAAGACTCGATGCACTACACAACACCACACTGTTGCGCACAACTCACCGGACACACTGTTCACCGCGTTTAAGAGTTCACTTTATGCACTTTTCACCACCTAATGCACTTCACTCAGCTGTTCACAATGTCCACTACTTCAGTGTTTCGAAACACTCTACATGAATAAACTTTGCATTACAGCATGTTTTACAATACTCTACCTACTCTATATCTACATAGGTACTGTTTCACTTCTTTCCTCTCTATACACATTTACAAGTTCTGCAACCTTCCCCGTGCCAGTCCTACATGGTTTTCCTTTTCGTTCTTGCCATTGCACCTGCCCTATTTCGTTTCCATCTTCCGCGCTTGCGCATTACACGTTTAGGGCGATTTGGGTATCTATCTCCTTCGCCCTTTTTCTCGGAGTCCCAATGTTCCATCGTGTCTGGTGCATGATGCTCCCTGGACTCAACTGCACCTATCAACTTCCTATCTTTCTGAGGTGGAACTACTTCTTTCTTTACTCTCTTCTGCTCTTCGGGTATATGGACCTCGATCGGGATGTTGTCCATCCTCTTATCCCGGTTAACCTGAATCAAGGGCTCTCCGGTCGTGAGCTTCTTTACGGCGTCATGGGCACTATCTAGTCTGCCTGTGCCCTTCCCTTCAGCAATCGTGCACACACTCATATTCTCGTTTTCCCCTTAGCCATAGTCTTTTGACATACATCACATGACCTGACGTATCTCCTCACGTCGCTCTGTACCCCGATCCCAAAGAAATCTGTTATTTTTTCTAAAGTGTCTTTTATTCCCTGGTGGCCTGCCGTTACGTTATCGTGCCCTAATTTCAGTACTTTCTGTCTCAGTTCCTTTGGGACCATCAACTGGTGAACCTCTCTTCCCGAATTGAACACACACCTCCGGTATAATAAGTCGTTCTTCTTGAAAAACTCCACCACGTTTCGACTTATTTGTCTTCGTACTACTTCCCCTATCTTCTGTACGCACTTCTGCAATGATTCGTCTTTCTCCTGTAATTCCTTGAACTCAGCGACCGTTATGTTCAACCCTTTAATGTTCGTAACCGGTAATGGTTTTAAGGGCTTAGTACTTTTACTCCTGGCTCGTGTTTGTACTGCCGCTGCTACCTCTACCTCAGGTGACTCCTCTTCTAGCGTTTCTGGCTTTTCTCTCTTCTCTAAATCTTATGTCCTCTTCCAGTTAGGGTCTGGGTCATCCGCCCTTCTCACCCCTGATACATTCCCCAAAATCAAATCAGAGAATCTTCTACACACCTAGCTGTGACCAATCCCGTAAAAAATGGTGTCGAAACTTGAATTTGCGCCTCTGGCAAGTACTTGACAGACCTGTCCGCCAAAATGACTGGTTTGAAATAGCCGGTCATGTTCTCTGACGGCACCAGACTTTCCCTAACCAATACTGTGTTCGCCCCCGTGTCTCTCAAAACTGTGGCCCTGCGTCCTTGAACTTCTCCCTCCCCCACGGGCATGTTCTTTTCTCTCGGCTCACCCTCTTTACCTTTCATCATACATGCAGCTTTGTCTGCCTATCCTGATCTGCATTCGTGCGCTCCATGCCCTCTCTTTTGACATAGCTGGCAAACCACTGGTGGACCACGTCTACTATCCTTCACCCGACAGTTCATTGCTATATGTCCCAGCCGGTTACAAAGAAAACATCTTTGGGGCGTCCCTTGCCTGTTCATTGGACCCCGATTCCTCGTCTCCCCTGCAGCTGCCATCGGCGCGTCCTTGCCACTCTTTCCTAAATTCCTTAGTCCCTGCGCCTCTACAAACTGATCTGAGTGCGCTGCCATTTCCTCTACTGTTTTTAATTTCCTCTCCTTGAGGAATATCGCCAGACTGTCGCTGCACCTGGCGAGAAATTGTTCTCCTACGACCTTGTCCCGCACCCCTTCATATGTCTTGTTGGCCTCCGATAACTCCATCCATCTCTCAAAGTAGTTTGTTAATCTACATGCAAACTGTTTTCCAGTTTCCGCGTCTTCCGGCTTGCATGACCTGAACTTTTCGCGGAAACCCTCAGCGGTTAGCCGAAATCTTTGCAATAAAGTGTTTTTTACTTTGTCGTAGTCTAGGCTCTCTTCGGCGGGCATCCGTCCGAACACACTCAAAGCCTCACCAACTAGACACAGGCTTAAGGCGCTAGCCCACTCGTTCCTTGCTCAGCCTTGCCCGACCGCTATTCTCTCAAAGCGATGCAAATACGCATCTAAATCATCTCTGCGCTCATCAAAGGGAGCCATCAATTTCCTTGGGCAAATCTGTTTAGGCCTGGGCGAAGTCAAGTCGGATGACGCCGACCTGGGGGAAATCGACCCCTCGCGAGACCTGGAGTTCATCTCTGCCAACTTTAACTTCAACTCTAAAATTTCCTTCTTGCGCTCATGATTTTCGCGTGCTTGTTGCTGCTGCTTATCACGTTCTTGTCGAGCATATTCAAAGAATGTCATCGCCTCCTCCTTAGTCATGTTCAAATCCTTTGCTACTGCCGCCAACCGCTCCAACTCCATCTTTACAACTCCCGACTATCGGTGACTGGGCCGTATCAATCCTGGCAGGCTCGCCAATATTTGTCACCTTTACTTGGGAGTGCGGAGAGTTACGAGCATGCGCTACTCTCGATGGAGGAGAGACACGACCGGCGGCATGGCAAACGAGAATTTAATACGTACAGGAGCGATGAACGCACGCCACACACAACACTGAAACTGAAACTCAAACTAACGGCACGCAAAACTAAAACTATGATTTAGCAAAAATCTTCACTCGAACTTAAATAACAAACTCAGATTAAATAGCAGCTACTGAAAAAAGGACTATCTCAGTTCCGGAGCCTAGCTCCGCCTTAGAAGTCTCTAGGTCAGTCCTAGCGCGGGTTCGTTAGAGCAATGCCTCCTTTACTAGATGCCTGCCGCGTGGTCCGATAAACCCGGTTCCGTGCCCTCTCCCTTTTTTCGCCTCCGCGAAAAGGCAACGAGCGCCGCTTGTGGCGCACGACTGAAACCTAGGTCACGTGCAGCGGCCTCTGAGATTACTATAGCATCTCTTTCCGTCTCGGAGGCGGCAGGCGCTATGGAAGCGCCGGCGGAAGTCTTCGACCGCCGCTGCCGCCGCCGCCGGAAGTTGAAAAAGCAACGAGCGCCGCCTCACGGAATTTATGCTGAACTAAGGGAACCGCCGCCCCAATGGGAAAGCGAGCAACGCGACGGGCATCTAGTAAAGGAGGCATTGGTTAGAGTCTAGCCACCCTGCATCCGGCCTGACTGCGTCGCAATCGGAAACGTGGGCTTACAGATCGTTGTCGCGAAGTTCTTGTCGAACCTGCGTCGGGCTCGTCCGCAGCATTGAGGGTGTCGTAGGTGTCGACGCCTCGCGTTGTTTCTTTTGACGGTGGTGAGCTCGTCGGTATCTCGTCGGTGATGTGCCCGTTAGCGATGGCGTTCGCCGTAGCTTAGGCCCACCCGCCTAGGCCTAGCGTCGGGATGCGTCGCAACTTCTTCAAGAGTGCCGACGTGGCGTCCCGAGGAGAATCAAACGTGCCGGTCTGCCGCAGAAGGGGGAGCCTCTCTGGGGTGCCTGGTCCTGCCGTGAGAAGCTGCAGCTCGTCCAGGAGCCTCGCCCGAACTTGCCGAGGTCGACGGCCACACCTTGGACGGCCAGCGTCGCAGACTCAACCAGACCCCCAAGTCTCCCGTCGCCAGAACATAGCTGGAGATGCGACCTTCCTGACCCGGTGCCACGTTGAAACTCCACGGACAGCGCCGTTCATCCCTCGACTATGCCTCGGTTCGTGCGCCTCGCGCGCTCGCGCCGTTCCGAACACCAGGCATCGCGTGCTCCTCTTCTTTTTCGCGCCACCGGCGGCCTCTTACATGTGACAAAGCCTTCCCAATCTAAGAGCATAAATACTTCTTCTAAGCATGCAGTGAATAGCATTGGAGAGATTGTGTTTCCTTGCCTGACCCCTTTCTTGATACGTAACTTTCTACTTTTCCTGTAGAGAACAAAGGTAGCTGTGGAGTCTGTTGTCTTTCTCAATTGTCCGAGTAAAATGAACATTCAGCTACACATCGGGAACGCTGAAAACTGAATCAGCAGCGGTGCCACATAGCTAGAGCAACCCCTGATGCCGCAAAAGCTGAAGCCACCTAAATGTGTTACGACGTGTGACTAACGGAATTTCGAAGGCTACGCAGAAACGTTATCAACCCAAGCCGCATATCTTCAGTTTCAATTTATTATTCAGTTTCAGTTTTAGTTTATTATTCATTCAGGATATATAGTTGGTTGTTAGTAATATGCAGGCGAGGGTCCCAAAGTCAAACGACTGCAGCGAGACCCTCGGTTAACAGAAAGATTGGTACAAAATGGTTAATTGATAGAGCAGTATAAAAATCATGCAATCTACAAGTAAATAAATAGTGGAAATAGTAGCGGAAAGGAATACACACAATTCCATAAAAGGAGTCATACATGTAACTAAGAAAAATACGCACATTATCAACCTAAATTAGACAAACCTATTTAACAAATGAAGTACACACTTTATATGCAAAGCAAATTCATTTTGTATAACTAGATGCTCTGTTTAAATTTTTAAGTCCCTACTTGAATGCATGCAATGTTGCTGATGATTTAAGTGCATAGGGTAATTTATCCTAAAATTTAATCGCCGAGAAGTAGCATGTCATTTTGCCATAGTTCGTGTTACATTTAGGTAATTGAAAGTTTTGATTATGTTCAAACCTAGTGCTGTTGGTATTTGTCTATTGGTAACCTAGTCTATTAATTGAAACGCGAGCTGTTTGTTAAGTAATTTAAATAGAATAATAAGTAAATTAAATTTGAACAACCCAGATACAGGAAGAATGAAGTTAGCCTGAAGCAGCAGAGAAGCATTAGAGTAAAAAGAACTCTTGGTAATAATGCGAATGGCCTGGTTATGAATGTTTAAATTTTTAAGTCCATACTTGAATGCATGCAATGTTTCTGATGATTTAAGTGCATAGGGTAAGTTATCCTAAAATTTAATCGCTGAGAAGTAGCATGTCATTTTGCCATAGTTCGTGTTACATTTAGGTAATTGAAAGTTGTGATTATGTTCAAACCTAGTGCTGTTGGTATTGTTGGTAACCTAGACTATTAATTGAAACGCGAGCTGTTTGTTAAGTAATTTAAATAGAATAATAAGTAAATTAAATTTGAACAAACCAGATACAGGAAGAATGAAGTTAGCCTGAAGCAGCAGAGAAGCATTAGAGTAAAAAGAACTCTTGGTAATAATGCGAATGGCCTGGTTATGATGTGCTGTGTGGACGAAAGGTGACAGTTATATGTATTTCCCCACGAAGTAATACCATATGTGATGTGACTATGTATGAAGGCAACGTATAAAGACAATAAGGCGTGAACAGAAAAAAATGGACGAGATTTAATGAGAGCTGTTATACCAAAAGCAGTTTTTTTGTTTCACATAAGCAATATGATTATTGAACTTCAAGTGCGGGTCTAATTTTATGCCAAGCAAAGATACATATTCAGCCGCTGGGATTAAATGATGGTCTATGGATACTTGGGGTAGATAAGGGAGAACTTTTTGAGATGTTTTAAAAATCATGAACTGAGTTTTAAGTGGGTTTAAAATTAGGTTGTTCAAACGACACCATTGAACAACTTTGGTTAATTCATTGTTAAGCTTATTGATTAACGTTGTTAACGATTTTAAAGGAAACACAGGAAGTGAATTCAAACTACATATCCGTCACGTTGGATTCGAGTTTCTGTCATGAACGCTATAGCTTAATTATGATTAGCTGGCACACGATTGATAATAAAACGCTGCGATAGCCGAGGGCGCTACGGAAGAAACTATGCTCCGCTTCATACATAGGGTGCAATGTTACGAAGGCTTCAATATCACTGTTCGCATCTGAGATAATGTAATTCAATGTAGAACTTGGTCTCGTACTTTTGACGTCGCTAAGTACGACGTATTTATTGCATGAAAGGCGTCGGAGATGAAAAGCTATTCGCTACCAAACGAGCAGAATCATACGTTTCTGCGACCACCTGCCACAACGCATCATTTCCGCTCGCGCCAAAATATAGTACGTCGCCTTCTAGAAGCACAAATACGCCCATGTAATATATCCTGCGACTTGAACTGGCGCTTACAAGTAGTAGTTGTAATATATGAAGTAGGTATTCCATAGAAAACACTGCACATCAAGGACAAGTGCACTGCGAAACGTGCAGAGTGAGACTTTTCCGGTCGCACTACTTGCGTGCTTCCGCGTTTGCTCTGTAAGAAACGGAGTACAGCAGGGAGCGGTTTGTTCACATCAGGCAAAGCGAGTGCAAGAACGCCAAACATTCGTCGCTCGAAAGAGAGTTTGCTCCTGCGGAACCTTTCCGGGCCACAATATACATCCATTGACAGGCACGCAGTGCACTCGCGGACTGTGTCAACGAAGGCAATGCCAAGCAGACGAAACGCGCGCTTAACAGCCGCTGCTGAAATCAGTTTTATTTGCGTTTCCTTAAGCTATAGGAAAACAAAGAACAAGCAACGCTTATTGAGTATCGGCTCCGAAAAACGGACACGGAGTCAACCTCTGCCGGACCACTTGGCGCAGGAGCAAATGTGGAGAAACCACGTCACAGCCGCGTTTCATTGCATGTTAAAGAAGGTTATCCGCGCGGGTACTGAAACAGAGCGCTGTACCTTTCCTGTGCGGTGCCTCGGAGAACCCGTATCCTGGGATGGAGGGGCAGATGACCTCGAACGCGACTCCCTGCTTGGGAGTCGCCAGCTGCTTGGCAATCTTCAAGAACTCGACCACCGATCCGGGCCAGCCATGAATCATCAGCAATGTGTATACCTTGGTCTGCATCAAAAGAGAAGAACTCGCACTGTACAGAAATGGCTACTTACGAAACCTGTCGTCTATGGCGTCTCCTTCGGCACGCCATCAACAACTCAGCTGCAAATGACTTGAACATGCAGCAGCACCTACATGTAGCATTCACTAGAGCTTCCCAAGTCCAACTTGGGAGATGAAATTTGGACCATGGTTATCGCATACGTATTCGCAGTCCTAGCTGCCTCGTGTTTCCACCGGCGAAGCCAGCGCTGATCGCTATCCTGGTGGACAGACTCGAACGGGAGGATTACATTCCTTGACAATTAATAGCTTTGTGCTCGCCTATAGCAAAACGTGCTGGCGAACCCAGGGCAAGTAATGCCACTTTTTCTGTTTCATTCCGCGCAAAGTTTGTCGAGAGTAAAAAAGCAAGGATTTGCTTCAGTGAAGCACTGAAGAAGTCATGCCAGCACCTGATGTACATTTCGCACATTAAGAAAACAATTGGCACATTAAGGCGATGCTGGGTACCCTAGGCTTGAAAAGCACGAGAAAAAGGTTCCGAGCATGTGAATCGTACAAGAACCGTCATTGTTAAGAGTAAAGTTGCCTTCCACCTCTACATAAATTGGTTTCCCCCACCGACTAGATAAGGCTGCTCGAAGGAGTAACATAAACCTCGTTTTTTCACAGCGTAATAATTTAGTAAGCCTGAGTTGGAAGACAAGGTCAGAAGGATCTGCATGCGAAAAAAAAAGTATACAAACAAATTTGTGGAACGCACCACATCAGTCATACAGTCCCCTCACTTGTGGAAAAAACATTAGTCGAACCTGTAGATGCATAAATGATAGGTTACAGAAGCCCATTAATAATTAAAGCAAAAATGTGGGCGGCGTCTGACGGTTTCCTTGCCCTCCACTCCCAATGATGCAAACGTCAACCCAGATTAAACAAAGAAAAAAAGGAACTTATTTTGGGCAGAAGCACGCGCAAAATGACGCGCTTGGTTACGGAGCTAAAAACATAACATTCGGTGAGCAACCATTACTAAACCCTGTATGTCATTATCAGCAAAAGAACTCAAATGTGAAGATATTCATCTTCATGTGTGTTAGACGAAACACTTTATAATCAGTATGACCTCAAACGCATCTGCTTGTGGTTTCTGTGGTTTTGTTTGCGCTTATCTAGTAATGTACACGTATGGCGTCTCGAGAGGTATGCGTACGGCTGTGAAACCGGGAAATAAATCTGTTATTGGAAGTTGGCTCTGTGTGTTTGTCTAATGTGCCTTTCCATGGCCCTGTCGTTACGTCTGCTGGACAACAAATCAGAAGATGACTACCAACAAACCTGCATAGCTACCCTCATCCAGAAACTTCACAGCGTTTATTCTGTGAGAAGATACTACTTAGTTGCAGAGGAAATACAACTGAAGGAGCCGCATTATTCTATCACAATTCAAGACGGCCGCACGTGCGAGGCCATGTAACGCAGCGTACGTCATTCCCACCAGCTGCCGGCAGCGCTAAAATGCAATAACGCCGTCGGTGGGTAAAACAGCACCCGAGAGACGGTATTTCTTTAGTGAAACGTGAAAGGGCAGCCAGGAACCGATTGAAGATATTGCGTCAACCAACCCAAAACAAAGCACGCGAACACCACCATGAAAACAAAGGCCCCATCAATCATCTTCAAGGACTCGCCACCATGGACCTTGTTGATGCGCCCTTTAAGGATACTTTGGCTCGAGATGTTGGACTTGAGCGATTTAAGCGCACAACATCACATAGAAGCGACATTTCCTACTGCTTGAAGTGAGCACGAGATTCCCCAGCAGAACCAGCGCAACACGATACCGAAACTACTGAAACGTGGGAGAGCGTGCGGCTCAGGGGCCAAGCAAAACGAAACATTTTGGCACGCGCAGTGTTGCGAAAGGCAACGTCAATGAGTTCTTTAACGCAAAATATTCTTCACCGAGTCAAGCCAGCTTTTGTTCATGCATTAGCATTAGAGCGCTCATGAAAACAAAAACCCGTCTCTCGGCTTGTGTACGGCAAATGAGAAAATATGAATGGAGAGGAGGCCGACGCATGCGTCGGCCTCCTCTCCATTTATCTAACTGTATTCAATAAACTTCATCTAACTCCATTCAATAAAACTGTATTGTATTGTATGTGAAAGGGGAGGGGGCACCTGACGTCACGAGACAGGAAGCGCACCCCGGGGTGGGGTGTACATGTGCAACGCGGCTACAGGGGAGAGGAGGTAGCGCGCGTTTTTGTTTCCTGACTTCTGCTCGTCCTCTCTTTCTTTCCTTTTCGCGGAGCAGTTTGTTTTAGAGAAACGTAATGGCGCTCACGGTGGCGCGCCATACGAAACCATTACCGCTTCTGCCTTGCTTCTGTGCGAGCAGCTGTCCGAAAAGCAACTGAGTTTTCGCTAACACACTGTGCTCCAATCATGCTAGATTGAATTATGTGTAGATTGAAGACGTGTGCAGTAGTTGGCTGCAAAAATAGTGACTGGCATGTTAAGGAATAGAATGAATCTGTGTGGCCAAGTTCGCGGACCACTGCTGCAACTGTCCGAACGTTTTCGAACTTGTACAACTGTCCGAACGTCCGAGATGTACGGCTTTTCTCGAGGATACAGAAATTCGCTCATCTGCCAGCCTTGTATTGCTAACCTTCAAAGAAAGGGCTTCATCCCCAGAACATCGGCAAGAGTGAGTGCCACTCGTTAAACAATGATAAAGGGAGTAGCGCCGCTTCCTGTCACAGTAAGTTTCGCGCACGTTTGTCCCAAATGACAGGAAAACTTGCGCCCACTCTATCGCCGAATTATCAAGTAAACGTGAATGGGCGCAGACTTGAATATATATGCGCACTGTATACGCACAATAAATGACGGACTACACCGATGGCGCACGAATTAATGGTCGAAGCTGAATGTTTCCTGATGGTCCACGAGAGTAAGCGAGTTTCTAGCTGTAATATATATTTGCTACAAGGTATTACAATGTACACAACAGCTACGTTTCAAGCCTTGTGCGCAGCAAGAACAAATCTATCGGAACTGAGCACACCCGCGAGCGATTAGGCAGAAAATAATCAGATGGTGGCCCCACCGAGGAGCTTCACTGAGTCAGAACTGACAAGCCACTGCTTCAAAATATTTGCCGAATAAAGAGCAAAACACAATAATCCTGACTGAATTCACGAGCGAAATGTTTGGATAGTTTGGAATACATATTTAGCCCCGCTTTTAGAACAAGCACCATATACGCTGCTTGCGCCGTTTGGACATAGCTTAATCAGCTCCGAAAGCGCTTTTGCATGTTCTCTGAAGCTGTGATCAAAGCTTCGTGTCGTCCACCTAGTCACTGTCTACGATATCTCTGAAAACAGAGGTTTTCTAAGCCGCACCGGCGTCATACACTTGCATTATAAACAAGGAGGCAATGGAGCCAGTTGCGGCAAGAAATGGACGCGTCACCACGTGATCAAACATGGCAGCGCCCACAGGATCGCCGCGAAAAGGGTCAGTATTCACGAGCGAAAAATAAAGGCTTGTCTTCTGTATGGCTATACGGGCCATTTTCTCAGATTCGGCCGTGGACGCTCCCAATGTAACAGTTCAGTTGGTGCTTTGGAACAAACATGTTAAATCATGTAATGTTTGCTTAGTGATGCAGGCTGCCCACCACATGGTCCTGGAATGTCTTTACAACACGTCCGAAATGTTAGCCATGGCCTCAGAGATTGCGTGCGCATGACGCATTTTTTTCGCTCATCGATAGGCGGCGCTGAAAAAGTTTCAACAAACCATCGAGAACATCGCGAGATGTAAGCCACTTAGCACTAGCAGGTTGGCGGCCAAAGAATAGACGCACTAGCTGTCATCCGCTGACCAATTGATAATGAAGATTAACGATGCGTACACGTACCCTTGGCTCAGCCTTGGCCCTAGCGTACATAAAATGGACGCGGATGCCCTCGATAGTTGTGTGGTAGTGCTCGTAGGCGTTGAGGAGGCGCTCCTGCAGGCGCCAGTCGAAACGGTCCTTCCAGTGGTCCACCACTCGGCGAAGCTCGTGTGCGTTGAAGCCGTACTCGAAGCCGCTGTCATGAAGGGGCTCGGCCAGCTTTGTCGACGCGAGCCGACGCTTCAGGTCCAGCAGCGCTTCCTCGGGAGCGTGCACCGAGAACTTGGAAATAGCTGGGTCATCCTGCGGGGCAGCGCGCACTACGCCGCACAGGCAGATGAATCACTCTCGCAGTGCTCGCGGCAGCACAGAAATGCAGTGAGCCAAAATAGTATATGTGATCTTACAATCGCTTGATTTTTTAAAAAAAGACGGCAGATTCCACGACCCTGTCGGAATCGATGTTATGCGAAGCAGTGCACGGGGAGACCCTACCAAGTTAACGAAACGATCATGAGGGCACCAAGACGAAGGCGGCTGTTTCATGAGACGCATGTCATGACAATCGTGCCATGAGTTATTCATGCCAATTTTGGCCCAGTTATAGTATTGGCGCACATAGTCATTTTACAGCAGCAGCCGCGGTCAGCAATGTCCGAAAAAAAAGTTTCTCATCAGTGTTATGCAAATACCGCGCATTGTGGCAATGTATGTTAATGCGAAACATCTGTGACTCGATGCGTGTAATTAAATGTTTTACCGTGTACTTGCGGTGTTTGAATTCGCTTAGGGGACACCTGAAGGAATTACACAGCACGATTGTGAAGTGAAACTTCAATGCCACGCGTATCTCGAGGGCAACACGGGACACATGTACGCAATGAGAGCGAGGAAACATCTCACGCAAGCTAAACGGCTTGTTGGTGGGTCACTCTAAACATGCTTAGAAACAATACAGACAGCGCTGAAGGCCAACTCATTTTATTCACAGAAACAATACTTCTATAGGACTTTGCAGGCCAGGCACCAAGCCAGTGCCACCTGAGCTAAGACTTACACTAGGTGGGTTTGCGCCGTCGCCTGGCCACGTGGTACGCGGCACCACCAAATACTACGCTCCAATTGGCTGTGGCAGGCTCGCGTGTATACAAGGACTGCCTACACAACAGGATGCGTAGAGAAGATAGAGCAGCAACTCATCCACTTGTGTGTCGTACATCTGAGCACTGTTTTAGAATAGAAAGCGCGTCACATTTTATCTGCGATCGTGGCGCGCTCAGAAATGCATGTTGCCGATCCCCGTCTACTATATACAGTGGCGACGCCCTCACCGTTCTTGATGCTGGCAGTTCCCCAGTAGCCCGTCGAGTTGACCTTAAACGGATCGGGCGGCTGGTTCAGGAAGCCGACCAGCACTGCAGCCACAATGCAGAACACCAGCGAGCAGCCGAACAGCCGACCGCACGAGCACATCTGCAACATGGAGAAGGGACACGAAATGAAAATCATTACATATTGTTAATGTTGTGTTTCTATTGGCTTTCTCCTGCCTGTAATATAATGTGTGTTTAGGTGCGATTGAATATTATAAATTATTTATGCAAGGGCCCCGCTGTCATATGTAGTTGTGTGTGATGGCAAAATTGGACAGCCCATTAAGCAACTATGCTTAACATCTTAAAATTAAATTCTGACGTTTTACTTGCCGAAACCATGGCATGATTATGAGCACACCGGAGCGGGTAGCTCCGGTTTAATTTTATCTAATCTATCTGAGTACACGAGCGTATGGCGCGCCCCCCATCGAAATATGGCCATACTGCAGGGATTGAACCCACACCATAGCCGGAAGCTACCGTGGCGGATTGAAATTCGGCTTGGAAATCTGCAGATGCGAGGCACATATCTGTGCAGTCACATTTAAACATGAGCTACAACACTGGCGAAAGGGCTCAAAGGCTGCACGGCGGCGCCGGCATACGAAAAATTGGTTTACTAAATAGCAGTCATGGAAACCGCGCATAGTTGCGCAATTTCTCGCATGTCGGCGCCACCGTGCAGTCTTGGAGCCCACGAGTAACTTCGTGGTGTCAATTCAACAGCAAGTAATACCCATAGTGAAGCAATATAAGTACCTCGGCGTACACATAAACGAAGGAAAGAATTACTCAATCAACCACCAAGATAATCTGAAAATAAAGGGGAAGCGGAATGCAGCATTAATGAAACACAGAGCACTGTGGGGCCACAATAAGTATGAGGTGGTGCGCGGAATCTGGAAAGGAGTTATGGTGCCAGCGCTAACATTCGCAAATGCCATTATATGCTTAAAATCGGATATATTGGCGGGTTTGGAAGTTAACCAAAGATCAGTAGGCCGGTTGGCTTTGGGAGCACACGGTAATACGACAAATGAGGCAGTGCATGGAGACATGGGTTGGGCCTCTTTTGAAGTCAGAGAAGCACAAAGCAAAATTAGTTTTGAAGAAAGGCTCAGGAACATGGATGAAAATAAATGGGCAGCTAAAGTGCACAAGTATCTCTACATGAAAAGCGTGGACACAGAATAGAGGAAGAGGTCAAGGAAGTTGGCAACCAAGTACAGGATAATCGAAACTGTAAATAGACAACCAGGGGTCATCAGAAAGAAAGTGAGAGAAATAGAGACCGTGAATTGGATGCAAAGAATGGAAACGAAAAGGACAATGGAGATTTACAAGAATGAGAAGAAAGAAATTAGAAGGGAAACTCTGTACGATAACACAAAGGGCAGTGCCTTGCTATTTGAGGCTCGAGCCGGTTGCCTAAGGACGAAAACATATCGGAACAAATATTCGGAATTAGATGAGACATGTGTATGCTGCAGTAAAGATCCAGAGACCACTCAGCACATCCTAATGGAATGCGACGGGATCCACCCAGCGAGAACCGTAGGTAACGTGCAACTCCCAGAAGCGCTTGGGTTTAAAGTGGAAGGAACATAAACAGATCAGCCGTAGAGATCAGCAAGAGACGATTAGAGTACTGGTGGAAAAAAAGTAGGGAAAAGATGGATGCGACCTGATCTGTGCCTTCCAACGCGAGTACCGGAGCTGCGCAGCTCGTGCGTATACATTTAACGTGACTGCAAACGTCTTGGGTACGTATTTACAATAAACGTCACTTGCATTTAGTGGCCATCTCCTTTCGATCTTTTCTATGCGCCTTTCTTGTAGGTTAATTCATAACAACTGGCCCAGCAATCCACTCTTGCAAAGAGACGGATGGAAAGGGCGCGCGCCGAGCCTTTCCTCCTTGAATGCGTTGCCGTCGCATGCTGCGCAACCATTCGGAGATGTTTTAGCTTTACATGATGTCATTAATAATTGCGTGACAGTTCATATGAGGTGGTCGAAGAACCACTGTGAAGCCTTTCGGTGCAGCAGTAACTGCAGCATGCGTAAATTATTCTTGGTTGCGCAAACTCGCTAGACGCATCATCAGCCGCGGTGTGTGCCTGTTGTGAACTATTTTGGCTGTATCGGTTTTTACAGAGAAGCTGTTCAAGCCAGCCGTAATTTGTGGTTTGTATCAAGAAAATATCATCATCAGTACTGAAGAAAAGTAAAAGAATAAATTTTCTTGCCGAGGCGGGATTCGAGCCCGCATACCCACGGTCCCGAGGCGAGCGTCGTAACCACTAGGCTATACAGCCTCTTTTTTTTCTTTATTGCTTAGGCTACAAAGCCACGCTTCCAGGACATGCATTTATGCGAACCATATGATTGCGTTTGAGTGTCGTCCTCATCCACAGCTGGCGCGTTCGCACGCGCTCGTGCCAATGCTCTGTGAGGTGAAGAAGAGGCTTGGCGCGCTATATATGCTCGGGAGAGAGATGCAGAAAATGAGAGCGAGAGAGATAGAGACGCATTCACGGAGCGGGTCTGCTGGAATGCGTTGTCGGCATTGGAACGCGGTGTCGGTGTTGCAGGCTGCGCTATGCAACGTGCAGTGACGACCGTAAGTCCGAGGGAGAGAGAGAGAGATGCATTCACGGAGCGGGTCTGCTGGAACGCGTTGTCAGCATTGCAATGCGGTGGAACGCGGTGTCAGCATTTCGGCCAGCTTTGCTGTGCCTTGGGCTTTGCGCGGCCTAGTGCAAGCTTTTGCTTTTTCTTTTATTCAGCGAAGAACCGCGGCATCTCTGAATTGCCGGCGTGAATTGGAAAATCTGCTCCCTATCTGATCGCTTGGCGCACGAACTAAATATGAAAGTGCTCGTGTACAGCCAACCTAATGCAACCTCGACATATGCAAGCACCAACCGTTATAACATATTTGCTTCAGACACCAGCATCGTTATTAATATTAATACGTTATTGTTGACTTGAGTATGGTACAATACAAGAACCGGGCCTGCCAAAGCCGCAGTGGGCTTGAACGGCAGTGCCTGGCAGACAGCGACAGAGCCATCAGTAACAAGTTGTTAGGTTGTAGACAACAGTGAAAAATAAAAAAAGCAGACAGACAAAAAAAAAACACGACAGGCTTCTTTCTTATCACGCATTAATGTGTCTAAGAGCCTTTCTGAGACCACATTTCATCTTCACGTCTTGTATGCTTTGGGGAATTGAATTAAGCATTGCGGAGACGTAATAGTTACGGAGTCTTCGACCGTATCTCGTCTTACAGCGGGGTGTAACATAAGGATTCTTCGGTCTGAGGCAACGAGCAGGAACATAAGGAATGTTATACTGGCTTCTCCAAAAATGCTTTAAGACTACAGTTTCTAGCAGCAAAGAATTGAAATCAGGTAAAGACAAAGTTTTAAACACATCAGATTTAGGGGAGACATCATATGCAACATGCTTCAGAATACCACGAAGGACGGAGTTGACCCGGTTTACGAAATGTTGAGCGCCATGACCACATCCCATACCGGATTACACTGTAGCATAAGGCATGTACTACAAGCTTTCGGACAGACATTGGCATGTAAAATTTTATATTATACAAAACACAAGACACTGCGCGAAGTTTTTGACAAATATGTGCAAAATGAGAATTCCAGGATAAATCGCTGTCAAAAAAAACACCAAGATATTTAACTGAACGAGTGTATTGCACAGGGTCACACGAACAGGGATTGCAATGCGATGTGTGCAAATATAATGGGGACGACAGGGTAACTTGGCTCACAGGGTTGTAGAAACAGATTAGTTGAGTTTTGGACGCATTGACATCGACTACATTATTCCGAAACCAGTCCATAACTTTTGTTGTTGCCATTTGTAAAGAAGAAATGGCGTCAGAGTAACTTCGAGCGTATGAAACAAGGACAGTGTCATCGGCTTACTGATATAAGTTGACGTTCACAACATTAGATTAATCGTTGAAGTATAAGTTAAATTATAATGGACTTAAAATTGAACCTTGGGGGACGCCAGCTTTAATTTCAGTCAGGTTGCTGCGAAATTTTCAATAGACACAAGTTGGTGTCTGTGAGATAAGAAGTTTTTCAGAAGCCGCAAAAACGCACCCCGAAAGCCTAGCAATGAAAGTTTGGTTAGTAGTATACTATGACAGACGCTGTCAAACGCTTTTTGGACGTCGAGAAACAGTGCACAAGCAATCTGATTGTGTTCAAATGCAGAGTTTAGTGTATCGGTAAAATCTTCAAGCAGCAACTGTGTGCCCCGATTCGGCACAAAGCCATACTGGCTAGGAGATAACACGCTATGCTTGCTTAAAAAGCTGCTCATTGTCTTGAGCAGATGTTTTTCCAATATCTGCCCAACGCATGAAAGGATAGAAATAGGCCGGTAGTTTTCGATTTTGTTGCGTGCGCCAGTTTTAAAAAGAGGAATGACCAGCGCATTTTTCAGATTATCGGGAATGATACCAGTGGTAATAATATTGTTTAAAATGAGTATTAGCACATCTTTTATTGCTTCGAAAGTTCTGCGCAGCTCTAAAATTGAAATATCAATTCCTGGGGACTTATTTGGTTTTAGACTGAAAAGGATCGCTTTCAGGGCATGTTCCGAAAGCGTGGGAAGAAAGGGGGATTCTGAAATACTAGTTTGCAATGTGCAGATATCTGGATGAGGTCTCGCTACACCAGACACTTCTGAAAAAAGTGAGTTGATTTTAGCGATGGCAGGACCATTTGAAGAAAAACGAGACATCAGATCAACATGGCGATTAGCGTTTACATCACCACCTCTAAGATTGTTAATTAGGGACCATGTTTCCTTGCTCTCACAACGAGCGTCCGTAAATTTTGCTCGTATGTTATTACGTTATGTATGTATTACAGATTATGTTCGGCCGCGCGCGGGCGCACCGAGGAGCTCTGCTGCGAGCAGATAGAGGGCGCCGCAGCCAGCGGTCCCAGCTTAGCGGCGCAGGCGGCTTGGCATTCCTCTGCCTCCGCTAAATTTTCGTTCGTAGTGGAGTGAGTAAGTCTCAAAGCGCGAAAAAAATCGTTATTTCACATTAAAGTTATAAGTGTACCAGGCTTCGCTAACATGAAGGTTCCTTGTGCAGGGCGTGGATGACGTCAACACGGATCAATCGGGCAGCACTCAAAGCCCACTGAAGTTACCCTCGCGCGCGCAATTTGTTTCGTCCGGTCTAGCCGTTCATCCAAGCATAAAAAAATCTAAGCGTTAGCCCACGTGCTACCCCTTCGATCAGAAGAAAATAGTGACTGCACAAGAAAATGTATTTCATGCTTATCGCTGCTTCCATTCACACTCAGAAAACCGTTCAATCATCGTTGCGCGAATTCAATGTGGCCGCGATATAAATTAAGAAATGAAACGGCGCAAGCTTGCGATATGCACTGCACTATAGCAAAGTGGCTGTTCATGGCTAGAACTTAAGATGAGAATGCAGATCAGCTATGTAAAAAGTCTTTCAAATGTGAATTTATTAGGCGGGACGAAGGCAGGCGTCTATCTTGAATTAGAGCATCACTACCACAGTTTACTGATGAAAACTGAGCAAATGCCTTTTTTATTCCAATTCCACTTAACATAGACCGTGTATATTATTCATTGGGCTTTCGTCCATTGAGGACTGAGTGACTCTTGCAAGATCTAAAAAAAGAGGTAACTTTCTTTTTTCTTAAATTGCATATGAGAATGTGCTAATGTAAGCGTGTTTGACAATGCATGCTACAGCCTGTCCACAAATACACTTACACCCACCACACAATAATCCCATAGACCTTTTTTTTTTTTTGCATAGACAGAATACGAAAAAACTTGTGCATGAAGCAGCTCGATAATTTTAATAGGTAATAGGTGATAACCATTCCAGAAGCTTGCGGTCTCATACACTCCCACAATTTAAAAATGTATAAAAACATGCAAGCGTGTAATATACACCGCACGCGCATTGTAAAAAAAAAATTCAGTAGCCAGGATGGAACAAATTTGAAAATCAGGCACACATCTGCACAGAAAACAGCAGTATTTTACAGGGTATACAAATGTTTCAAAATGTCACGTAGCTGGACAGAACCATGGTAATGTTGTTGCCGTCCCTTGGAGATACTCGGTCATTTTTTACATTCCGCCTAATTAGATAATTAGTCGTATTTATTGACCAACTTCTCAATTATTAGAATTAGATTTAAAAAAGTGTCAATGAGAAAATTGTAGAGCAACATCAAAGACTCCCGATACAGATTTGTATTGCTCAATACGCGCTACGTAGAAGTGTTTTTCCGAGCATGAAAGAAGCTCACGAATATACGCAAAGTTCCTCGAGCGGCCAGTCGCGCGGCAATATTGCTGTATTCGCGGGTCTCGTTCACGCTCGGAAAACACTTTTATGTATCACGTATTGAGCAACAGAAAGTTATATTGGGAGATTTCCACGCTGCTGTACAATTCTCTCGTTCATACTTTTTATCCAATTATAGCATTAAAAGACTTGAATAATCAATTATGAAAATAATTATGTAATTAAGCGGAATAAAAAAATAATCTGAGTATCTCCAAGCGACGGCAGACAACACAACCTTGGTTCTGTCCAGCTACGTGACATTTACATATTTTCCAAATTGGTGCATGATAGTAAACCAACCAGTATATATCTTTTACATGCAGCAAAATTTGCACAAACTACTGCGGCACACAGGAGGTTCTCTCTTCCGCAGCGGCTTTCGAGGTTTATTTGACCGTGTGAGGTTCTTTGGACAGTTTGGAAATAAGGTGGGAATCCTTCTATCGAGCGCTCCGCGTAATATTGCCACGTGTCTAGCGCGGCGATGACGACGGCATAAGACACATCGGCACTTATGAAAAACATAGCAAGAAGAAGAAGCAGTGACTAGCGCGCGCCATTTCAAAACCGTCCGTTCTGGTTACTGCCTCTGCCGACAAGTGCGTTTCGTTTGTCCCTCGAGCTTTCGACGTCGTGACAATATGCCATCGATATCGTATCTTCTGAAAAATGGCTGGTGCAGACATGGTCGGTAGGCGTTAGAGTTCGGTCTGCCCTCAGATTTGCACGGCGCCACTGCTCTAGACGACCGCTGTCGGACGGCGCTTTGAATAAAGGCACACGCTCCGCACAAGTCAGGTATCCAGAATTGCAGTTCGGAACGAAGCACTTTCTAGCCATTTCAAACGCACCTCAGAAGGCCGCTGTCACCTTCGGCGAGGGCCCGTGGCCCGTGGCGTTCGTTTCATGAGCACAAGCTCATGAAACGAACGCGAACAAAAATTGTGCCTTCAAAACAGCGCAGCCGCACATGCAAGCAGGAAGACAAAGCAGCGGCAGCACGCGCCTTGCCGCCGAGGCTGGGACCGCATACCGCACGCCCTCTACGACGGCGCCGAACCAGCTGCAACCAAGCCGAACATAATCTGGACGCGAGCGAGCGGCGCTTTCGCGCGCTTTATGGGGAGAGTGTCAGCACCTCTCCTTATTCTTACACCGTGGACGGGAGTCAGCGGGAACAGTCCTTTTATATACGGTAGTCAGACTTGATTGGGCTGGCCGAGACCAGGTGACCAAGGCGATGGAAGCGACGGTGGGCGACAGAGAATGAAGCCGATGTTGGTCCTTTGGTATCTTGATGCGAAGATCGGAGATTCGGGCACCAGCACGTGTCGATGCGTGTTCCCTGATAACCGGATCGGTTGCTTCGAATGTGTGCGCAAACCGAACAGCCTGTTGACAGCAAAATAACGGATCAATACATGGTACAGCCTTGCCGCCGACTGCCTCACCCATTTCAAGCCTAGTAGACTTGAAATCACTATGCTGTCTAGTGTCTACGTTAGCCTCCTGTATGAGGCCGATGGCGTTGCTCAACACAGCGATACTTGGGGTTGGTAAACCAGCATGATGCATATGTTTTCTGCTTCGGCATTGCCTTTTGGCCTCGTAAAGCAGTAATATCCAAAGGGACTGCATAAAAATAATCAGACGGCTCTTTGTGAGGACAGAATTTTCGTAAAACACGTGAGTGCACCCAGACGACAGGGCAAGCAAGATCGAAAAACAAGTAAATTGTTTTCATCCTCTTCTCTCGACAAAAGTCACAGGCCTGCAGGGCACACGCAGCACAGTCACAGCATAAGCTGGTGAAGCGGCTCAAGAGTAGCTCCAATTTCGGCACCACGTAAACCAGGGTCTTCGCGACAAAGTCTCTTCGCCTCGTTTTGACGAGAACGAACTCAACTGTCTGCCCGGCGTCGACGGTGAACTGCAACTTGTAATGCTCTCTGCACAGCAGTCTGCTGAGCCCGATGATGCCTGGTTGTAGCCGCTCATGTAGCTCTACGATTCGCTTCTTCAGCAGCGAGCGGTTCGTACCTTCCAAGGAGATCCCATAACGTGTCCCGAAGAGGTATCCAGAATACGACGCGCACATCTCACATCGTAATCGCGTTGATTGAGCGCCTCGTCTGAATTGCATCTCGTTGTCTGCGTTGCGCATGCTGCGTTTGCAGGCACCTTAACTAGACGGCGCCACCATACTGGTGGAGGCTGGGGATCGCGTTTTCTTTAGTGCGCGCCTCGTCTCAATCGCATCTCTTCGTCTGCGCCTGCACACGCTTCGCTTGCAGGCGCCTTACCTAGATGGCGCCACCATACTGGCGGAGGCTCGGGTCATCTGCGCCTGTGCGCCTGCCTAGAGAGCGTTTATAGGGCATATATGCACTGCCCGATAGCAAGACGACCGAGGCGTGCAGATGTGCTTCGCATCGGCTCCGTGACTTTTGGAATTTTCCAAGCGCCCAAAATTTCCTGGCGCCGCTGGGATCAGCGGAATATCTTCGTAAACATCAAGGCGACTCAGCGAAACCACACCTTCGGTGAGCCGCAGTTTTTACGACCAACGAGCGCCCCATTCGTTCGGCCACGCCGACAGGAGGGTTAGCCCTAACGCCCAACGCTGGCGTGCGGGAGGCCGGGGACCCACAAGCAGCCGCCGCATCGTCGGTGAGCTGCGGAGGCGACCCAACCCGCAACGCTACGATCGCCCGAAACCCAGGCACCATGGCCCATCAGCCCACCACCACGGAAACTATGGAAATTGCATCGGAGAGTCACCCGACACACCTGCCTGACGAGGCCCTGCACGGGCCGTCTGCGGTTCTCTCTGAGCAGCTCCACCATCAAGAATCCCAGTGGCAAACGGTCGTTTCCCTTCATCGGAAACGCCGCCTGCAAAAACAACAAACGCCGGGTAAGCAGGACCCAGTCGGGCAAACCGCGGCATCGAAAACCCATGTGTCAGCCACCGACGCGAAATCCAGTTCGCCAGCTACCTGCGAGGAGCGTGGAGCCCGAACACCCATTTCTGAAGACGCGACTGCAAGGAGCAGGCCTCGCCGACGCGCGCCTCCGCTCCCGCGCACCGACATGAAAATCATCATCCGCCCGGCCCCGGGCCTCATACTTCGAAAACTACAGACCCATCAAGTGGCCAGGGCGATCGTCCAAGCCACCGGAGGGGCGCCGACCTGCAAGGGGGACGATTTCATCACCCGCCTGCGACCCGGCTCGAATATCATCATCGTGAGCACCCCTCACGAGGGTACGGCGGCCACCCTCATGAAAATTATGAGCCTCACGTTCCACGGACGATCACACCCTGTGAAGGTGTATCTATCAACACCCGAGGACCTGCTTAAAGGTGTCGTACACGGCATCGACGTAGGCACCAGCGAAGAAGAGCTTATGGCGAATCTTCGAGTCCGCACACATGGAGTCCGCGTCGTGCGGGCCCGTATGCTTGGTCAATCTCAGACAGCCCTGCTCCACTTTGAGGGACCCCAGGTGCCTAGATTTGTGTACTTCTACGGAGGGGAGATGCCTTGCCGAGACTACCAGCCGACAAGGCAGTTCTGCCCCATCTGCAGAACCACCGGACATCGACCAGACGTCTGCCCCAACCCAACGGTTCGCGCGTGCAATACCTGCAACCACCCTAACCCAGAAGCCGGTCACACTTGTGTTCCGAAGTGCGCCCTGTGCGGAGGGGCCCATCTCACGGCCGCAAAAGACTGCAACAATAAACTAAAGCGCATTCGCCCCCGAGGGAAACCAGCCTCCACCACCGCCCCCAAAACCCAACGACATCCCCGCCCACGGTGGTTCAGCTCCGAGCGGGAAGACTCCGACTCCGACTACTCGGAGTCGTCGATGACCTGCAGATCCCGGTCCGGTTCCAGCCCGAGGTCCAGGTCCCGCTCCTGTTCGCGGCCCCGGCCTCATTTCCGGTCGCCCAGACGGCGATCTCAGTCGACGTCCAAGCAACAGCAGCATGGTACACCCATCATAGCGGCTCCCAAAGATAAGGGGTCCCAGCAAAACCAACGGAAGACCAAGGAAGCCTCACCCAAGAGGACCAACACCAAAGAACAAGAGGTAAGCTGGGCAGCAGTAGCCTCCCCCTCGTACAAAAAACCACAGACGCCACCGCCCACGAAATTCTAACAGGAACTCGCGAGCATGCGCGCACAGATACAAACACTCACACAAGAAAACAGACAACTCAAACAAGTGATACAGCTCACACAAAAAGCACAAGAGATGGCACCACACCAGGCCATCATTGACCTACAAACCAATGTCGATGCCATCCAAACCCAGATGCAAGCCTTCATGGATGCTATACACGCGCCCAGATGGAACAAATAACACAGACTGCCCTACAACGCACAGAGGCAGCAATCAAGCACATGGAAGCCGCTGTAGACAGCAAGCTTAAGGGCCAGCTTCACTCCATAAAACTGCGAAAAACACTACGACAGAACCTCTGCAAAGTCACACCTGCGGCAGGACATAACCGACACCAAAACCCATCACCGATCATAACATCACCGACCACAACACCCAACAATGCCTAGACCACACAAGCAAGTCAAAGAAAACTTAGAAATTTGGCAATGGAACTGCCGTGGGTACCGAAGGAAAAAAGGGCTACTGACACAATTGATCGCTCAATCCTCAAAGCCGCCAGGGGTCATAGCCCTACAAGAGCCCGGTACCCGACCAACACTACATGGCTACGAGGAATACCACGCAAGTCAAGACGACAAATGGAAGGTAGCCACACTCGTAGACAAAAACATAACAACTATACAACACAAATCTATACACGACGTAGACGTACAACATGTACTCCTAGAATTCGTCTACAAAGGCAATCATACAAAGAGTGCCTTTGTTCTAAACGTCTACTGCCCCCCCAGCCAAAGGCGGGCAAACATTGACAAACTCTTCAGGTACACTCTCCGCCTTTCCAAAGACCGCCCTCTGGTAATCATGGGCGATTTCAACGCTCAGAACACGCTATGGGGGTATCAGAGGCAGGACTGGAAGGGTCTCCAGCTAGAAACACTAATGGAACAGAGCCACCTCACACTGATCACAGACCCGAACACTCCGACGAGGGAAGGGAACAGCGTAACACGCGACACCACTCCCGACCTCACCTTCATCACACAAACCACGCGAGCCGAATGGCTCAACACACTCGAAAACTTAGGCAACGATCACTACATACTTAACATAACGCTACAAACTGGACGCCTACGCTGGCAGATCGGCACAGCCAAAATCACTGATTGGCGAAAAATTAGGGAAGCCCAAGAACAGGACACAGACACAATCACGAACCTGGAAGACTGGTGCGACAACCTCCGTCGACAGAAACAACACCATACAAAGGAAATTGCCAGAACGGAAGAGACCCCAGAAGTGGATCCCCACCTACTACACCTGTGGGACGCCAAACGAGGTCTCACCCGCCGTTGGAAAACACAGAAGTACAACAGGAAACTGAAGACACGCATAGCACAAATAACAGCGGAAGCAGAAGAATATGCCATGCTACTCGCCTCGGCGAACTGGTATCGATTCTGCGACTCCTTCGGTGGCACCCTGGGTACCGCCAAACGTGGCACATACTCAAAGCCATCCTGGACCCCACCAAAACCAAAGGAGAGGGGCACAAGGCCCTGGAGCGGCTACTACACACCTACCCAGGCAGCCAACAAGACCTCATCGACGCCATCAAGAACAAGTGCTATGGAGATCCAGCTCCCACGCAACCATGTACAACACCATACATGGGACAACCCAACGCACTTTTGGACGAACCCATCACAGAAAACGAGGTGAGAGCGGCCATCGCAGCCACCACCCGTAACACAGCGGCGGGCACGGACCGTATCACGAACGCCATGATCAGAAACCTTAGCGACAAGGCCATCTCCGCGCTCACGGCCTTTCTCAACCAACACTGGGAACAAGGTACGATGCCGGCGATGTGGAAACACGCACGCATAATCATGATCCCCAAACCGGGGAAGAAATTGGCAATTGAAAATCTGAGACCAATCTCGCTCACATCCTGCCTCGGCAAGGTGTACGAGAAATTCATACACAAGAGACTACAGGGACACTTAGAAGACAACAAGCACCTGCCAGACACCATGTTTGGTTTCCGCGCAGGCTTGTCCACACAAGACGTTTTA
This sequence comes from Dermacentor silvarum, assembly GCF_013339745.2. NCBI lineage: Eukaryota > Metazoa > Arthropoda > Arachnida > Ixodida > Ixodidae > Dermacentor > Dermacentor silvarum. Next base: position 166,833,873 of record NC_051161.1, on the reverse strand, counting down.
CTCCAAATCAAGGAACAAGTCCTCAGCAACGTTCCCCGCAGCGGCGAACATGCCCTCCTAGCAATCGACATCAAAGGAGCTTTCGACAACGTCAGCCACCAAGGAATCCTAGAAGGGCTCGCCAACACCAACTGCAGTGAGCGAACGTACAAGTACGTTCAGAGCTTCCTAAGCCACCGCACGGCAGAGCTGAAGATTGGGGAGATCCACACTGCAGTATACCACCCTCACAACAAGGGCACACCACAAGGAGCAGTCATCTCACCCACGCTCTTCAATGTCGCCATGATCGGCCTCGCAAGAAAACTGCAGGACGTAGAAGGCCTCCGCCACGCCTTCTACGCAGACGACATAACACTCTGGACCACAACAGGGTCCCTTATTGAAAAAGAAGAACGGCTGCAAACTGCAGCTGACCTCATCCAAGAATACGTCAGCCAACGGGGACTACAATGCTCGCCCGAGAAATCTGAACTCATACGAGTCTGGCGAGGCCGGGGTAACCACACAGTCCCCACAGACCCAACACGAAAAATCGAGGTACACCTCAACGGGAGCCTCATACCAGAAACGTCATTGCTCAGGGTGCTGGGCATGTGGCTGCAGTCTAACCAGCGTGCTACACACACCCTTACACTCCTCAAAACCAGTGTCAAGGCGATATCACGCATGATATCCCGTGTAACATCGAAGAATAGAGGCATGAAGGAAGGGGACACACTCCGACTGGTCAAAAGCCTGGTGGTGAGCAGAATCACATACAGCCTGCCCTACTACCATCTCACACAATCCGAGACGAAACAGGCCGACACGCTCTTGAGGATGGCTTTCAAGACCGCTCTCCGCCTGCCGATGAGTACATCGACTGAGAAATTATTGGCGCTGGGGTTACACAACACCCTCAGCGAACTCACAGAAGCCCTTCACGTCTCACAACAACAGAGACTTGCGCGGACTCACACGGGCCGGCAGGTCCTACAAACTTTGGGCTTCAAAGCCACAACAACACGAACCCAAGAAACCTGCACGATACCTCGTCACGTCCAGGACAGGTATCACATTGCCCACATACCACGCAACATGGACCCTAACCTACACTCCGGAAGGAGGAAAGCAAGGGCCCAATACATAGAGAAAACATTCAGGTTCGATACCACGGCCCGTTTTACGGACGCCGCTATGTACAGAACAAAGAAAAAGGGCGCAGTGGCAGTGGTCTGCGACCGCCGAGGCCACGTCACCTCCAGTGCATCGACCCGCCCCTGCACGATCACGGAAGCGGAAGAACTGGCCATCGCGTTAGCCATCCGCGAAGGTCAACACGCAAGTAAACCACTGACGATCCTCACGGACTCCCAGCAGGCCTGCCGCAACTTCCTACAGGGAAGAATCGCAACACCTGCGGCACAAGTCCTAGCCCAAATACCCAAGGAGGACACTGACGACAACACCATCATAACCATCATTTGGATACCGGGTCACGCTGCCATCACGGGTAACCTGTATGCCGACAGAGCAGCTCGAGAATTTGCACATAACCGAGCACTCATCACGCCGACTGCAGATGACCCTGACCCAGTTGACCCGAGTATTCAGCAATCCTGAACTACCACAGAGGGAGTCGCTTGCGATATCCCCCACCCCATCGAATACTAAAGACGGAGGATGCCGCTGCCTGGCGTAGGCTCCAGACAGGCACTTACACGAACCTACACATATTACATCGCCTGCACCCCACAGCCTACAGGGACGAATGCCCGTGGTGTGGGGCCACACCAACCCTATACCACATTACGTGGGAGTGCACGCTACACAGCATAGAACACCATGACACGAACACCACGAGGGAGCAATGGGAGGCACTGCTGTCCAGCTCGGCCCTCGACGACCAGCTCAAGCTGATCCAGAGAGCAGAGAAGATGGCAAGAGCCAGCGGAGCCCTGGACTAGGGGCCCCGACCATTAGCGATGCCCCGTTGGGGCAAGACAAAACTATATTTGAATTAAAGTTTGTCTATCTATCTATCTAGCAAGCGCTTGCGTGGCTCAGTGGTAGAGTATCTGGCTCCCACGCAGCGGGCGCGGGTTCGATCCGGCGGGGACCGGGTCCTTTTTTCGTATTTCCGGCGATAACGGTTATGGTCCCCAACGGCGGCGGCGGACACCATCGCGAACCGAAACGGCTATTGGAATGAGCCCATAACAGCTTACGCTGTAAAAAAATGTGGGCAGCTTGCACTATTGGTGCAAGGCTGGAGTAAACAGCGAAGCTGGTGATCGACCTAGCTTCTTCCAGGTGTTACTAGACATGGTCAAGTTTTGCTAGGAAATGCTTTAAGTTCTGCTAGGCACGATATTCCGAATCGGCTCACCGCCGACGCACAGATTCTCACTTGGCCGCGCGACGCGCTTCAAGATGGGCGGCTTCTTCGGGTGTCCGCATCTTCTTTGGTCGTCTCATGTCAAGGCCACATGAACTCGCCACCGAGTCAACGAGAGTTCTGGCGCCGTGACGCCACGGCCAACCTGCGCCTTCACACCTGCCGGGGCGAGCCGGCCTGCTGCAGTTACGGACTAAAGTATTACGGACTACAGGGACCTACCTTATTAGCCCAGCTGCGTCGGGCGCGCTCAGCGCCGCCGGCGCGGAGCACGGACGGACTAAAGTAGGCCGGACTCGACTCTCCTCCGCGCGGAGGGTGGAGTCGAGTCCGGCCGTGCGCGGAGATATAACATGTTCTATTTCACGCGGTTACCGCTAGACCAGAATGCACTGCGCGCTGTAGGGGCAGAACGCAAGATGGCGGCTTGCGGCGCTCGTAGTGAAAGCGCGGCTGTGGCTTTCTCAACGTCCGTGGACGATGACAACGCAAGTGAGGATGTATGTACATGTTTCGCTTCCGCTTTTGACGTAGCCGACGCACTAGCACTAGGAGTGCGATCTTCTGGCTGTCAGGACAAGTTAACGCCATGCCGTGAAGGCAGTCAAACAGCACACGGAGCGAGACCTGTGTATAAGGTATTTTTTCGTGTTTGCATATGTAAAAAATCACGATGTGCTTTCTTGTCGAACTTATGTTTATATTTTATGCATGGCTGGTCCCTAGGCAACTATGTATGTTGGTTGTCTGAAATAAAGTGTCTTCTCATGTCAAAAAAAAAAAGCAAAGCGCGCACAACTCGGACGGCGCGGGCACATTCTGTTAAGCCCCAACCAGACGTACGCGTTGGAAAGCGTCCGCACGCGCCGCGCTCACTCGACGTCACGTCGCGTCCGATAGAGAAAGAGGGCACGCGCCCAAACGATGCACGAGTTGCCGCGCGTCCCTGCGCGTTTTGTCGCGGCTGCCACGTTCACCTACCAAACGCGCGGAACGACCAACACAAAGCACGCAGCTTGCGCGGGCTTGCCTGCACGCCGCGCGAAGAGTCGTTCCGGAAGTCACGCTGGTTCGCCGTGGTCACGTCATAGGCGTTCTGTGGTCACGTGAGGAGCGTCGCGCGGGCGATGCGGTGGCATCTTCCGGCGCGGGCGCAGAAAACCTAGCAGTGGTAGGTGTCCACGCCGCAACGCGTCCACACGCGCTGCAGTCTCCGCGCCTGACGCCGTACGCGCCCAGGCGTGATGCGGCGCGTGCGGACGCTCTCCAACGCGTACGTCTGGTTGGGGCTTTAGAAACTGAGAATGCGCATGCGCCATGGATCGCGCGGCCGTGAAGTTGCGCTCCCACACACAGAGATGGCGCTAGCCTCGCGCGGCGTGCGCGCCGAACTGTCGAGGAGGCAAATTTCTTCCACAGGCTGGCGTGGCTGGCGTAGCGTATCCGACTTCGCCTGCCGCGGCCTTGCGCGCCGAAAACGCTGGACTATATCTTGGCCTTTATAGTCCGACGTAACGTGAACGCGCGCGCGCGCTCTCGCTACGTCACGTTGGCGAAAACGACAGCCAACGTAACCGGCGGCTTCGGCGCGCCCCGACGTGCCCGGCGCCGAATTGGCTCCTGACCCATTCGCGCGTTGGTCGCATCGACTGCGCCAACCCAGAATGCATTTCGCGCGAAGAAATAAAGGCGCCCACGCCGCTTCACCCTTGCTTCGCCGACGGTCGCGAACAGCCGTTCAAAGCGCGCGCGGGCTTGGGATCGTTCTGCGCATGCCCCGAAGATAACAGCCAACGGCGCGCGCGTCGGAGTATAGAGGAGATAAGCGTTTCGGCTGGCGCAGCGTAATCGGCGTAGCGTGACCGGCCGCAAACGACGCTGGCCCGCGCGCCGAAAACGTCGGACTATAAACGGGCCTTAAACGCGGACGGCGTCGGCAGCAGCTCTACGCGTCGCATCTTTGGTGCTGCTACAATTTTATTGCGATGGCAATTATATGGACACTTCAACCGGATTTCTGCCGTCGGCGTCGCCGTGAGGTTCCGTATCGATAAAATCTTCGCCGCGCGCCGTATGCCCGAGCGGAAGCGTGCGGGGACGCGCGCTATCACGGAGAGCGAACGCACTCAATCTCCCACGCGCACGCAAGGAAGCGGAAAGCCAGCGCCGGAGGGAGCGGGGGGGGGGGGGGGGGCGCACTTCTACTCTGCCAACAACCGCGCTCGTCGGTCGACCGCACCGTCTCTTATCTCCACACGGCTCTGACCTTTTTTATGCACTGTGCATTCGCCGCTCAGTTTCTGTTGAAGCGATAGACCGTACGTACCTTCGCCCGCTGCAGCGTATGGGCTTGCTGCCAGCGTTTTGACAGTCGTTGTCTGCAGTCATTCAGTGTGATCTATTCATGTTTGTTTGTGCGCTCTCACACCACGCTTGTTCATTTAGTTAGTAATAGTCGGGCCACATTTTCCAACGCACGCTACATATGTAATGCTGCCCGGATCGGCAGTGCAGCGCTACAGGTGTGTCCCTTCGCACGCGCTGCCCACGGGAAGCGCTTCTCATCAACACCACCGTTTCACACGCGCCTCCTCGTGGTCATCGAGTCTCTCTTCATGTCGGTCTACTTACGCCGCAGCACACCTGCTTACTTAATCATCTCATGTTTACTACAATTCATATTGCTACCAAAGCCGCTCACCTGACTTCGTATGACATTGCTATGTTGCTATCGCATTCATTGCTTCGCCCTTAGGGCGAAACTGTGACATTTTTTTTTATTTCGCTCTCTCTCTCTCGCTCTCATTTTCTTTTCCTCTCTCCCGAGCACAGCGCGCGCCTCGCGCATGCTCTCTTTCTCTCTCCTTAACGTCCCATGTCAAGGCAACATGTGCAGGGCACGGAGAGGAAGTGAAGAACACGTCACTCCGCGAGGTGGTTGCTAGGCAACGTGCGGTGACGTCGTCGCCAGGAGCAGTTTTTGTTCGCACTACGCGGCGCAACCAAGAGCTTAAACAGCTCCGCTGTTAAAATTCAGAGCCCTTCCACTACTGTGTAGATGGAAGCCAGCGAAGCTGTGACCATAGTGGATCTGCAATAGGAAAGCTTCGGAAGAGATACACTGCCGCAACGCACCGGCGAATATTTCACGCTGTTGGGCGTCCCTCACGCTGCCGATGGTGGCGAAGTCTCCGGCGAACCAAAGACGACACACGTGGCGCCGAACGGGTTGCCGATGAACCCTCGTTGAAACCTCGCCCCGCGGAAACGTTCCGATGGTGGGCAGTCGAGGCGGCGCGCATCGTGCTTGCGTTGCGCTCCAGTGGCCCGATCCTCGTCGGTGGTATTCGCACGCCGGTCGCACCGACGCTTTTGCTCAAGTCGGTGCCAGACAACAGAGGATCGGCCAAGAACCGGCCGTACACATCGTGCCAACGCGAACTTCCTCTCGTTCCTTCTTTCTTTCTTTCTTTCTTGTCCCTGGCTCATACTCGCATATCCAATGTGGGTGTGCGCCACACGTGATTTTATTATCGTCATTCGTGATATAAAGTGACCTATCAGTCAGGTTAGTCATACACTCGTACCCTTCCATTCCAATTTTGGTATAGACCAAGTGAACGAGACGCGAATTTTCTCCGCAGAAAACTTGTTTCACGCGTCGTTTTGTCCGCCGACGCGATCCGCCAGCACCTAGCCAATATACAGCTTCACTGTTAAAAAAAAACACTGGCTAACGCAGCAAAGTCCACAGGGTCTCTTGATCATGCCGCATGCTTGGACCATGCGCTATAAAATAGCGCAAACATCTGTAACCCAGCATCTAATATACTCGTCGCTTCGTACGCTGGTGCTGTCCGCAGCAGGTCATTCGACTAATCGACAATTTCTATTCGCACTGTACGACATGATGTCATTCGTAAACAAAACTATTTTACTCGTGGGCGGAAACCTCGTCCAACGAACGAGGTAATCGCGCGATGTATCTACAGATAACAATTTGAACTCTTGTCACAAACAGCACAGCTGTCACAGGATTGTCTTATGTTTTTGTTTCGACATATTTCACGGCTACCATCCCATCATTTAGCCGATTTGCCATTGCGAAGACCACAGGCTACATTCTGTGGTATTGTGACAAGACATCATGCCTCCATACCACAACACCACGCCTACAACAGCAGAACTTGCGGCTCTTCAAGGTGCACTGAATTACGTGCTCCAGCAGCCTCCAAATCGTTGGGCCATTTTCAGTGATTCTAAAGCAGCTCTACAAACTCTGCAATTTTCCCTACGACAAGCGTTACACGAACAGCTAGTGCACGAAATTAGGCACACTCATCATCACGCTCTCGAAGAAGGACACGATATTGTATTTCAATGGTTGCCGAGCCATTACCGAATTGTCAGCAACGACAGCGCAGATGAAGCAGCACGCTCAGCTCCTCACAAGCATCAGCTGGTTCTTATACCACTCTCAAGAACGGATGCTGCGCGGCAACTTCAATCGATTGCTCGCCATATATGACACTTCTGCGATGTAATTCACCGGGTTTCACCAACTCACGTTTGCTCTCTCTTGAGCTCTTTAGAGAGCAGGCCTCTGTGGCTTCTGTTGCTCGGCAACCTGCCTGAGTGGACACAGGCGCTGCATCATCAGTTCTCTCTACCCGCGCCTACGGCTTGGACTGTAAGGCTTGCAACTGTCGCACAAAGTGTCGAAGCTCAGCGAATTCGGACTGTGTCTCCCATAGTCTGGCACCGATTGCTTTCACTTCTCTCACTGTTGCCTGCAAGTTGTCCTCATGTGTCTCCATCATTAAGCACAACTTGCAAATGAAAGTGCTCGCTGCTTTGGCTGCATCCAGATCCGGAAGTCCTGCCTCTTCTAAGTAATGCCACCGGTCGCATTGATCACACTGAACACGGGATTCCTCCGCGGGTAGCAGTTGCTTCGAACCCTTCGCCATCGGTCGGCTTGTGTTGGATTGTGCCAACTTGTGCCGCTAGCGCCACCTCTTATCAGCCGCGCGAAATAGAGGAGGCTCTGCGGAGCGAGACCTGCTTATTAGGCCTCGTAGTCATTCGATTCGTTCAGCACAACACATCGAAGAAATCCAAATGGCACCACATACCGACGGCTCATCAATGTGTCCGGACACTCCACTATCACGTCAAAGTACCTGGTGGATGGGCTAGGCTGGGATAGGGCGGCTAAACGGGAAGCTCAATGCGACCACCACCAGTGTGGTGGCGCCATCTAGTTAAGGTGCCTTGTAAACGTAGCCACGGCCGGGCTCCACTGGCGCGCGCGCTCGCTTCTTACGGCCTTCGCATCGGGGCTAGTTCATGCCTATCGCCGCTGCTTGGAGGGGGGCGCTGCGACCCCACCCTGCTCAGCTGTTCCCAGCTGATCTGTGCAGCGCGCGCAACGCTGGAAGATTGGGTCGGGCGCGCTTCTTACCTCACCGTGCATTCAAGAACAAGTCGCCTAATTGTAGAGGACGCGTAAATGGTTCATCTAGGCTTCTTATAAATGGATGCAGTGTAACCGTATTAATACATCCAGCTTTAAATTCACTGGGGATGCATGCGCCAGGAGAACAGCTCTCCGCCATCAAATGCATTTTGAGGAGTGAAAATAAATATTTATTGCTCGTATGCACTTACAATGGTTGCCATACTTTCACGCGAAAACTCTTGCGGGCACAGCAACTCACAAATGTGTCTTATTCACAATTACAATCTAAAGTGTTTCCTTTGCGGCTTGTGTACATAGGCCGAAGGCTTGTCGTTTTCATCAGTCAGTTGGTTTGACTTATTTACAAGGAGTATTCTCAGAAACTTCTCGGCAATTAGATTTGCGGATCGTATTGCATGACTGTCGTCAACACCTTCAGGACAGCTCAAGATGGGAACTGCCCTGAAGATGGGGCAGCTAAATAGGGCTGGACTGCTCTTTCGAGTACTTCTAGTACATTCCTGCGCGGTAAGTGTTCGGAGGCATTATCGAAAAAAAAACGATATTATTTATTTATTTTTATTTTATAAATACTGCACTCACCAAGCGGTGATTTTAGCAGGGTGGTACAAGCATAACGAATACATTGGTATGTTCAGAAAATGCACAGGTTAATAAAAAAAACTGTTATTTGAATAAATACAAAGCGTACAGGTTGGGCACACGCAACGTTACACTAAAGAAGTAAAACACTGTCACTGCAAACATGGCACAAACAAAATAATGTCACTGTAAACATGATACCAAAGAAGTTAATGTTGGCGCAGAGACGACGTCATTTTTTAGCTGGTTCCAGTTCACTATTGTGTGCGAAAAAAAAACTATACTTAAAAGAGTTGCTGCGTGAGAAAAAAGAGTTAGAGTGAAATTATGTATTTGCCGAGTAGCGTATCCGGAGGAGAAGGCTACGATCTTTGTTATGTCCATCTTATAATTCCCCTTTATTAGTTGATGCTATCTTGTCCAAAAGCGCTAGAAACTCGGGCGAGAAACTCATTGCTTGGGAACTGGTGAAAATTCCCGGAACGGGACTTGCAATACGGAAGGCAGCAATACACCATCACACAGCAGTTATATACCGATGTGCAATGAACGGCGCGAAGTCTTGGCTGTAGCAGCTCGTACTCAAGGCTGTACGACCGTCTTCAGGAGCCCACAATTTACTGCATACTGAACAACACTGACAGAGCACCGAATAAAATGCGCGGGAAAACGATCGTGCGAGCGCGAAGGCAGGCGCATGTACGCGGAGCAAGGGAGGAAGGGTCAGGGTCGCAGCGCCCCTACCGCCGACGGCTGGCGTAACGCGCTGAGAAACTCTCCCATTGTTTCCCCGACGGGTGAGAAGGCCGTAAGAAGCGAGCGCGCGTGCCAGTCGAGCCCGGCCGTGACGTAGCGTGCCCGACATGTAAGTTGCAGTTGTAAAGCTTGGTCGGGCTCAGCAGACTGCTGTGCAGAGAGCATTACAAGCCGCAGCTCACCGTCGACGCTGGGCGGACAGTTCAGATCGTTCTCGTCAAAACGAGGTGAACAGACTGCCGCGAAGACCCCGTTGTGCGTGGTGCCCAAATTGGAGCTACTCTTCAAGCGCTCCGCCCGCTTAAGCTGTGACTGTGCTGCGTGTGCCGCGCAGGCATATGACTTTTTCGTATGTGTGCTCCTTCTTTCTGAACTCCTTCTTTCTACCAAAGTATTCTGTAGGTACGTAAATGAACCTACGAGACCACGTTCACATACCTTCGCGCAGTAAAAACTTGAAACTCTGGCAATTAAGCGCGTGTTTGAGCGCACCGCGTGCATGCATCGTGCTTGAGCAACACGAACTCTGAACGTGCGGACGCTTTTGGCCTTAAACAATGGTCATTTTCTCTATATTTTGCGCATTTCTAACACGACAATATTAAGGCCAGTTACTGACTAACGAAGGAAAATTCCGCCTCAAAAACTGATCCGCAGGGCTCGAACGAAGCTTTCCGCGGATTTCCTCTGGTAGCGCCTTAGCCGTCGTCTGCTACGCCAGGGTCGACATAGACGGTGCCACCGTCGCGGCCGCGCCGCCACGCCGAGCCGGACGGAGGAGGAGGGAAGTGGTTGGCCCTACTAGAGCACGGTGTAAGAATAAGGAGAGGTGCTGACCTTCTCCCCCCAACGCGCGCGAAAGCGCCGCTCGCTCGCGTCCAGATTATGTTCGGCTTGGTTGCAGCTGGTTCGGCGCCGTCGTAGAGGGCGTGCGGTATGCGGTCCCAGCCTCGGCGGCAAGGCGCGTGCTGCCGCTGCTTCGTCTTCCTGCTCGCATGTGCGGTTGCGCTGTTTTGAAGGCACGATTTTTGTTCGCGTTTGTTTCATGAGCTTGTGCTTGGGTATTGTCGCCACGGGCCCTCGACGAAGGTGGCAGCGGCCTTCTGAGGGGCGGTTGAAATGGCTACAAAGTGCTTCGTTCCGAACTGCAATTCTGGATACCTGACTTGTGCGGAGCGTGTGCCTTTATTCAAAGCGCCGTCCGACAGCGGTCGTCTAGAGCAGTGACGCCGTGCAAATCTGAGGGCAGACCGAACTCTAACGCCTACCGACCATGTCTGCACCAGCCATTTTTCAGAGGATACGATATCGAAGGCATAGTGTCACGACTTCGAAAGCTCGAGGGACAAACGAAACGCACTTGTCGGCAGAGGCAGTAACAAGAACGGACGGTTTTAAAATAGCGCGCGCTAGTCACCGCTTCTTCTTCTTCTTCTTGCTATGTTTTTCATAAGTGCCGATGTGTCTTATGCCATCGTCATCGCCGCGCTAGACACGTGGCAATATTACGCGGAGCGCTCGATAAAAGGATTCCCACCTTATTTATAAACTGTCCAAAGAACCTCACACGGTCAAATAAACCTCGAAAGCCGCTGCGGAAGTGAGAACCTCCCGTGTGCCGCAGTAGTTTGTGCAAATTTTGCTGCATGTAAAAGATATATACTGGGTGGTTTACTATCATGCACCAAGATTGGAAAATATGTAAATGTCACGTAGCTGGACAGAACCAAGGTAATGTTGTCTTCCGTCGCTTGGAGATAGTGGGATTATTTTTTATTCCGCTTAATTACATAATTATTTTCATAATTGATTAATCAACTCTTTTAATGCTATAATTGGATAAAAGGTATGAACAAGAGAATTGTACAGCAGCGTGGAAATCTCCCAATATAACTTTCTGTTGCTCAATACGTGATACATAAAAGTGTTTTCCGAGCGTGAACGAAACCCGCGAATACAGCAATATTGCCGCGCGACTGGTCGCTCGAGGCACTTTGGGTGTATTCGTGAGCTTCTTTCATGCTCGGAAAAACACTTCTACGTAGCGCGTATTGAGCAATACAAAGCTGTATCGGGAGTCTTTCATGTTGCTCTACAATTTTCTCATTGACACTTTTAATCTAATTATAATAATTGAAAGTTGATCAATAAATACGACTAATTATCTAATTAGGCGGAATGTAAAAAATAACCGAGTATCTTCAAGGGACGGCAACAACATTACTATGGTTCTGTCCAGCTACGTGACATTTGCATATTTTGAAATATTTGTACACCCTGTAAAATACTGCTGTCTTCTGTGCAGATGTGTGCCTGATTTTCAAATTTGTTCCATCCTGGCTACTGAATTTTTTTTTACAATGCGCGTGCGGTGTATATTACACGCTTGCATGTTTTTATACATTTTTAAATTGTGGGAGTGTATGAGACCGCAAGCTTCTGGAATGGTTATCACCTATTAAAATTATCGAGTTGCTTCATGCACAAGCTTTTTCGTATTGTGCCCTTGCAAAAAAAAAATAAATAAAAGGTCTATCGGATTATTGTGTGGTGGGTGTAAGTGTATTTGTGGACAGGCTGCAGCATGCATTGTCAAACACGCTTACGTTGGCACATTCTCATATGCAATTTAAGAAAAAAGAAAGTCACCTCTTTTTTTAGATCTTGCAAGAGTCACTCAGTCCTCAATGAACGAAAGCCCAATGAATAATATACACGGTCTATGTTAAGTGGAATTGGAATAAAAAAGGCATTTGCTCAGGTTTTCATCAGTAAACTGTAGTAGTGATGCTCTAATTCATGATAGACGCCTGCCTTCGTCCCGCCTAATAAATTCCAATTTGAAAGAGTTTTTACATAGCTGATCTGCATTCTCATCTTAAGTTCTAGCCATGAACAGCCACTTTGCTATAGTGCAGTGCATATCGCAAGCTTGCGCCGTTTCATTTCTTAATTTATATCGCGGCCACATTGAATTCGCGCAACGATGATTGAACGGTTTTCTGAGTGTGAATGGAAGCAGCGATAAGCATGAAATACATTTTCTGGTGCAGTCACTATTTTCTTCTGATTGAGGGGTAGCACGTGGGCTAACACTTTCATTTTTTTATGCTTGGATGAATGGCTATAGACCGGACGAAACAAATTGCGCGCGCGAGGGTAACTTCAGTGGGCTTTGAGGGCTGCCCGATTGATCCGTGTTCACGTCATCCACGCCCTGCACAAGGAACCTTCATGTTAGCGAAGCCTGGTACACTTATCACTTTAATGTGAAATAACGATTTTTTTCGCGCTTTGAGATTTACTCACTCCACTATGAACGAAAATTTAGCGGAGGCAGAGGAATGCCAAGCCGCCGGCGCCGCTAAGCTGGTGATGATGATGATGATGATGATGATTTATTGGCATCCCCTGTGAAACGGGGCGGCGACAAATAGTCACCTAGCCTGCTTGATTTAATCAGGTATACTATACATGTTCTTTATCTAGCATTTTTGTATACCTCTCATTATTATTTTTCTTTTTCAAAAATTTACCTTGTGCCGCTGCCTATGATTTTAAGAGATCAGGTCGTATCCATCTTTTCCCTGCCTTTTTTTCCACCAGTACTCCAATCGTCTCTTGCTGATCTCTACGGCTGATCTGTTTATGTTTCCTTCCACTTTGAAACCAAGCCTCGTGGAGTTCGTGGAGGCGAGTGGGATAGCAGCATACCGCTGAGCGTACCTGCCCTTGCCAGTCCCTGCCGCCTCTGCTGCCTACCCATGTGCGGACGAGCCCCCTGAACTATCTCTCTTCTCTTTTTCTTTACCTCCTACTCCCCCTATCCCCTACGACGCTGCGCCGTGCTCCCTTATGGGCTGCAGAATTAAGCGTCTCTTCCTTATGTATAATAAACACCTCCTCCGCCGTCACGTGTTGTGTGTGTGGCGCCGGCGCGTCAGTCGTGCTCTCTCGCTGCCGTCTCCTTCGCTCGGCTCTGCAGTTTAGTCGCGCGCGCCCCCTCATAGCATCACCCCGTGCTTCGCACTTCCTCATACTCCCCTTCGGGGAAATGCGGGTTTTTTCTAGAGGGTGTTGCTTCTTCCGACGCGCGAAAGGCCGAGGGGGGAGGACGAGGGAAGGGAGGCGACGTTTAGCTGAGGCACCAAGTGCCTATTTATATCAGAGGCTCCGGCAACAGTCACCTACGCCGCACGCATTTTGTGCGAACGCGGGCAAAAGGCCGACGGCGTCGACAACAGTTCTGCGTGTTGCCGGTGCTGCTGCATGTGGATCCAAGTTTATACAGCTGATAAAGCTACTATCATTACTCCGTATAGCTCTCTACAAATTTGCTATCGCAATTGATGCTTCGCCTTTCAGGTGAAACTGCGACAACTTTTTATTGCGATAGCAATTATATGGACACTCAAAAGCAGATTTCTGCCGTCGGCGTCGCCGTCGCCGTGAGGTTCCGTATGACGTCAATGGAGATGAAATCGTCGCCGCGCGCCGCCGAACGCTGTATGTGTGCGAGTGAAAGAGCGCGAGAGACGCACGCTTTCACGGGGAGTGAACGCACGGCGGAGAACAAACGCGCGTTCTGCGCTGTGCTCCCTTAAGGGCTGCAGAAGTAGGCGTCTCTTTCCTCCTCTACAATCATCATATATGTAGAGTAAACGTACCTTCTTCCGACGCGCGAAAGGCTGTGGGGGAGAGGGGGAGGGGCAGGGAAGGGAGGCGACGTTTAGCTGCGGCACCAAGTGCCTATTTATATCAGAGGCTCCGGCAACAGTCACCAACGCCGCACGCATTTTGAGCGAACGCGGGCAAAACGCCGGCGGCGTCGACAACAGTTCTGCTTGTTGCCGGTGCTGCTGCATGTCCAAGTTTATACAGCTGATAAAGCTGCTATCATTACTCCGTATAGCTCTCTTCAAATTTGCTATCGCAATTGATGCTTCGCCTTTCAGGTGAAACTGCGACAACTTTTTTTTCTTTCATGAATGACGGCGACAACCTGGCGCTCTTAGAACCGTACATTCGCGACCTCAGAGTGAACGGAACGCCATGTAGGGTACTTAGGGACTCAGCTGCGACAATGGACATTGTCCACCCCGCGTATGTGAAACCTGAGGATTTCACCGGGGTATGTGCATGGATCCGGCAGGTAGTTGAGGAAAATAGTGTTTGTTTGCCCATAGCTAGCGTAAAGATCGAGGGGCCATTCGGAATATTGCTGACTGAAGCCGCAGTATCACAAAATCTGTCCAAGCAATACCCCTACTTATTTTCAAATCGCTCGGAGATGCTGTTAAAGAAGAAGGGTCTGAGTTTTGGCGACCCTACGGTCCAAGCTCTCCCGCGTAACACGGCTCAGAAAATCGCGGTAGAAGAGAACGATTGCGCCACGAAAGTGGAAACAGTGGCTCTTCCAGAGGCCGTTCCTTGCGGAGACAAGGCTTGTTTCAGCAGCCCTAAAAAGGTCAAGGAGGCGCTGAAAAACTCCCTTGTACCTCCGCACTTGAACGACGGTCTGGAATCGTCCAAAGGAGAGGAGACTGCCATGGCGGCTAAACAGGGCAGGAACCGGACGATCGGGGATTGCAGAGGCACATTCGGTGGCCGCCTGGCAATGCAAAAATTTTTCAGACGGCGCAAACGAGCGAAGTATTTAGCGCAGCGCAAATTCGAGAAAGACACCACACCGCAGCCCGTAAGCAAAGGGAACAGGCCATCATGCAGAACGTCAAAGGGCTCGTTATGGTGGTTAAGAAAACGGAGACGTCACCAAAGGCGGATGACAACAGAACAGGGCGCGTCTCCGCGAGTAGGACTGCGGCTGAAAGGGGCAACCTGGCTGAGGTACGCGCGCACGCACAGGGCCAGTCAAACAGTCAATGAGGGGGAATGCGCCGCGAGAGCGAGCACAGAGGAAGAATGGCGATTCTCCTCTCGTTTACGGCCTCCCTCTCTGAGACGCGAAAGAAAGCCGCGGCCACACGAATTGACAGGTGACGGGAGGGGGCAGTGTATGTCTGGCACCCTTTATTGCCCATGGCGAGGCCCAATGACTTTCAGATTGCGACCTAATCGAGTGCGCATTAGGAGGTAGTAATTGTCGAATTGGGCGCCTCCATAAGGTTCCCGTTTGTAAATAGAGCACGTTGCATTTTTTTTTTCATTTGTTAGTTATTAATACCTTATTTCTTTTAATTTCAAAGGTTCCGCGTTAATCTCGGTGATTCGTTGTGATGATTGTTATGCGCGCCAGTTACGCGAATAAAACTGCGAAGCAGGTTTTGCGACGGTGGTGGCTCGTGAACGCGTTGTTTTTGTAGATAGGCATTGACATTGGAGGTTTGTAGAAACAAACCATTTTGGGTAATTCAATGCTTACAGGGTAGGTGCGTTTATCGGCTACCATTGCAGATAGAGTATGGCTTTTGGTTTTCTAGCTTTAAATGCCACTTTATGAATCAGTTTAATTAGGAGTTCAAGCGGACATCAGAGCGCAGTACATTTTGCCTTAGAAGCGCTGGTACTGGCAGATACTATTGACTCAACGAGTAACTGACTCACTGCGCAGCATTTATCCGTCTGATCATTTTCAATGCACTCTCAGTCTCTCAATAAATGTGGCTTTCCCGGGCAGAAGAAACAAAAACGTTAGGTATTAGGTTAATTGAAATATGCACTTAAGTCTAGTTTTTTTCCTTTTGTTAATTTTCGGGAAGCTCGAACGAGGGCTGTAGGTTTAATTCTGATAAGGTATTGTGTGAAGAATGTGAACCTGGCAGTTCTCATGGGTAGTTGGGTGCTCTCGGTTTGTTGTACCTTGGGCTTGGCGTGGTCTATTTCCAGAGGGTGTCACCTGGCCTGCCTTGGAACAAACGGCGAAACGAAGCAGAGGCACGGGGTCTACGGTCTCTTCGCGGTGCTTGGATGCTGCAACCCCTTCGAGACCTCCTGTGGCGGTGGACGGGCTGTTATGATCGGCTTGGGACTGCACCTGTCAAATGTGGGAAAGAAGCCCGAGCGCCTTTCCCGTGACGAGATAAGCCTTTTACATCCTCGAGGAAGCGTCTCACCTCTACGGAGCAGACGAAAACGGCGAGCTACCAAGAAGGAGGACCCGAGGGAGAGGAGGTCGTCAACTTGACCGCCCGACAGAGGTCTGACACTTCCACAAGTTCCCCGAAGGAGTCATCGGCAGGTTATGATCTTCCTGGAATCTGTATCTCTCCAATGTGGGAAGCAAGCCCCAGCGCTTTTCCCGTGACGAGATAATCCCCTTCATCCCCGAGAAAGCTTCTCACCTCTACGGAGCAGAAGAAAACGGCGAGCTACCAAGAAGGAGGACCCGAGGGAGAGGAGGTCGTCAACTTGACCACCGGAGAGAGGACTTCCCCGAAGGAAAGAAACGTCGGCCACCACGAGGGGATTTAAGGCCGTCCTGGCCCCCGTGTTAATCAGAACCGCTCGAGACTCGGATAGAGTCAAAACCATGTACCAATGAAGTGAATACAATCTTTTCTATTTTTCATCATCACGATGCCCGCCTTCATCGTCGTTTCCTGATTCCTGCAGTGACGACCCACCTCACCCGGTCGAGATAATATCAGTACCTAACGGAACATGAAAAATATGTGACGGCTAAAGGTAGCAGAAATGCAGCTGTGATGAAAAATAGGGCACTGTGGAATTACAATAGGTACGAAGTGGTGAGAGGGATTTGGAAAGGGGTGATGGTCCCTAGTTTGACTTTCGGCAATGCGGTCCTGTGCATGAGATCAGAGGTTCGAGCAAGGTTGGAAGTTAAGCAGCGAGGGGTAGGTAGAGTGGCTCTGGGAGCACACGGAAATACACCAAATCAGGGGGTACAGGGTGACATGGGATGGACGTCATTCGAGGGCAGGAAAGCCGGCAGCAAGATAGAATTTGAGGAGCGATTGAGAGAAATGGCAGAAAAGCGGTGGGCAAGGAGAGTTTTCGGTTATTTGTACATGAGGAATGTTGATACAAAATGGAGGAAGCTGACCAGAAAACTGTCAATCAAATATTTGGACTGCAGGAGGGGTGCAAACCAGGAAACAGCGGTTAAGAAAAATGTTAAGGAAACAGAGAGGGGTCTGTGGAAAACAGGGATGCAGACGAAATCAGCACTGGGAACATACCGAACTTTCAAGCAAGAAATTGCCAAAGAAAATATCTACGATAATTCTAGGGGAAGCTCTTTGTTTTTTGAAGCCAGGGCGGGAGTATTGCGGACTAAGATGTACCGAGTCAAGTACCAAGGTATAGACACGTTGTGCTGTGCGTGTGGAGAAGAGGAAACGGCTGAACACCTCATACTTTTCTGTAAAGGGCTTAACGCTACAGTGCAAAGCAACGGGGCCGATTTTTTCAAAGCATTGGGGTTTAGGGACAGTGAAGGCAAAATAGACTTTAAGCGGGTAGAAATAACCAAACGGAGGTTATCTGATTGGTGGCTAAAAGCAAGACAGGGGTGAAATTTCACCCACCACAAAGTACAAAATATGTTAATAGTCATGGCTAGGCGGCGTATGCCACCGCCAGATATAAAAGGTTCAGCCTCATCCATCCATCCATGCATCCATCCATCCGCAGCGCCGCCTGGGCAGAGTCTGAAGTCTAAAGGAGGGAGCATACTGCAACGCCATTGTCGCCGACTGTGGTGGCCCAGCACGTGGTGAAAACGCCAGAGCACGGAGGATATGTCAGAGCGCGCGGTAGGTTGTAGTACTTCCGGTAGATTTTTTTTTCAATACCCATTCTAAACCAGGGGCGTAGCCAGAAATTTTTTTCGGGGGGGGGTTCACCGGCCCGACCGGGGGGGGGGGGGGGGGGCAAGCTTCTGCTTTCCTCTAGGTCACGTGATCGATAATAACTGTCGGTAGTTTAAGCACACTCTATACATGTATATCAAAGACATGCCACCCCCCCCCCCCCCCCCCCCTGTGCTTGTGCGTGTGCTTGTGAAGAAATTAAGTAAAACGTAACGTAAGCTCAGTAAATACAGTAAGTACGACAGGTACAGTGGGCGTTTGGAGCAACGGTCTCTCATCGCGCCACTGAATGGACCAGTCTTCGAAAACGCATCATTGAGACGACCCGTGCGATCGGAGAAGACATAATTAAATGTTAATTTCCGTTAAGCGTAGATGGCGTCGTTCTCGTCGGGGCGAAGTGCGTTTCACAAGTCAAGGACTGCTATACGCGTGAAAATGCACGTGTGACCAGGCTATACCTATTCCCACAGCAATAGCTTGTTCGCTGCGTCTTCGTGCTAGAAAACTTAAATACGCGCAAAAACGCGTAAGGCTTTTTTTTTTTTTTTCGAAGCTTTCTTCGCCCTGCTCCCTCATACGAGAGGGTTGCATTTCCCGCGGCAAGTGCATGGGCCGCTGTGTCTTTCGCTGTGTGCGAGCGTACAGCCATTTGCCTTTACGTAAACAGATTCAGAATTGTACAGAATATTTCACCGCACAGCATAGATACGGCATGTGTACGCATTTTAAGTAGTGCGTGCAACTCATTTCTGCTTCACTTACGCCGGTGCAAACATGAAGCGGCTTTGTACCTCACAGAATCTCGACTTATTGGTGTACTAGTGATGCAGGAATGAACTCCGGTATTTTTCAGCACATAGTGCACATAATCAATTTCTTAGGACGCGTGAACTCCGACGAGAACTGTCAGCGCCTGCAACAAGAGTTAATTTACGCTGTACTGCGCACAGCAGTAATTCATGCTTGTCGGCTGTCTGTTTCGTGTATTCTATTGCGAGTCGGTGGAATTTCACTGCTGTCATCAACCCCTACGTGTGTACATTGCTGGTTTGGGATTCCACAACTGAAACAGCAACTACCAGCCTTCCGTAATTGCTGGTTTGTGATTCAACAACACAACAGTAATTACCAGCCTTCCGTAGGGGCGCAATCGCAAACAAGAGACGTTTCTCGCGCAGACTAAGCCTACGTTCACACTTGGGAAGCGGCAAACGGGCGGAAAGGCCAAAGCGGCCGGAAAATTTTTTCCGCGCCTGTCCAAGTTGTTCACATTTGTTTTGCTACCGCCGCGGCCGCCGCTGCCGTTATCGTCCAGATCCATCTCGTCTGCGTACGTTTGTCGGCGTGGTGGCGCTCATTATCGCATTATGTCGAGCGGTATGTTCATTCTTTGACCCACGTACCGTCATCAAAAGCGATCATTTTACGCAACTTCGCGTGTCATCTGCTACCTTCGGTAAATTCCTCGTTGGCGTTCCGTAATTCTCCTCACACGGGCGCGGTGGCGCTGAGTCACAGGTTGGTGCCTAGGCGTGAGAATATTTCTTTAATAGCTTTTATTTACAAGTTGTAATAACATTTCATCATTTCGTATTGTCGGCGCCTCCAGGACACCAAAGGGGCAACGGGAACACCACAGCTAAAACCCGGGCTGGCCCTTGTGTTGGGGCTCGCCAAAGCCTGCGCGTCCTACGTGAGACCTACGCTCCCAATCTACCGTCGCGACGAGAAAAGCATCCCGCGACTTCTGCAACATACCGTACACGTGCGAGGAGAATTATGGAGCGCCAACGAGGAATCTGCCTAACTATTGTCTGCCGTAGAAGTGGAAGAAGAAATGGCTTTTATACTTCTACCTACTTGTTTTCTAGAAATGGACAATGAATAAACGGAAGACTCGGACACCTCG
Organism: Dermacentor silvarum; assembly: GCF_013339745.2. Lineage (NCBI taxonomy): Eukaryota > Metazoa > Arthropoda > Arachnida > Ixodida > Ixodidae > Dermacentor > Dermacentor silvarum. Next base: position 166,813,969 of record NC_051161.1, on the reverse strand, counting down.
GAAACGGCGGTGGTGGGTTCGCCTGGCTTTGCAAAAGCGCGAGAAGTTGGGTCACGCCAAGGCTTCGTTGCCGCACCTCCGGTCGCGCGACGTTGAATACTATCGCGAGTATTGCTGACAGTACGTTTTAGTGCCACTCTTGTCGTAGAGCAAGGGCTGGTTCTTGATCGCGTCGATCAGCATTACAGCCTACACTTCTGGTGCCATGTTCAATTTTACGACCGGTTGTTTACATGCTAGTGTAGCTTGCAGTGAAGCAGAACGACTTTCCGCCGCGTTTCCGCTTCGCCATGGCGAAAAAATCGGCCCGAGACTGATTTGGCTCGCAGCCTGTTTTTCTGCCTGTTTTGCCGCCTAGGCGGGCGGATTTTTGCAAGATTTTGCCGCTTCCTACAGCTTCGAGACCAAGTGTGAACGTAGCCTAAGATCCTGCGCGAGCGCGGCCTAACCGGCACCTGAAGGGAAGCGGCGGAAATGTATACCGGAGATTTCGACCACCTGGGGTCTTTAACGTGCACCTAAATCTAAGTAAACGGGCCTCGAGCGTTTTCGCCATCATCTAAAATGCGGCTGCCGCATTTGTTGCTTCATTTGTTGCACATTTGTTGCTTCAGAATGCGGCCGCCACATCGCCCAAAACTTCACAGAGTTTCAAAGCCTTGACAAACACAGTGACAGTTTTTTCCATATGCAGACATGATTCGCTGTAAATTACAAACCAAACGGAAGCGCCCAGGAATGAAATTGTGATAGTAGCACCGGTTTCATGAATTATGTCAGCGCGAAGCGACGAAAACAAAGGGCGGGTAAGTGGGGGGGGGGGGGGGTTGCGGAAAAAATTTCGGGGGGGGTTTGAACCCCCCCAACCCCCCCCCCCCCCCCCCTGGCTACGCCACTGTTCTAAACCATTTGAAACTCTTGCAATAAACAAAAACAAAACAAGGAAAAATCTTTTTCCTTCCTGCATGTGAGCTGCTGCCGGCCGAGCGCGCATCAAATAAAAACTACCGGTAACTAAACGTCTCGGCAAATGTCGATTCTCCGTGATCTCGACGCATGAGGTCACATGTTGGGCCACCACTGCTGGCTACACGAAGCGTTCGCTTGCCAAGGCTGGTTGCGTGACGTAATGCTCTCTCCTATATTTTTCCTTCCTCCATGGGCATTCCCATGCATACCACTAGAGAGCCTACATGCAACGCTGTCTACATATCACAGTGCGGCAGCGCCAGATTTCCCTCTAGGTAATATAGTGAGGAACTCTATGGCCGGCGCCCGGGCTACAGTGGCTAGAATTGTACCGGGCATTCCTCCGCTCTACCGAGATACGGGCACGTGTCGAGCAGAGTCATGTGGGCGCGCTAACCAAAGCGTGCGCGCGGCGGCGCCCATGTATTTCTCCGCTCTACCGAGATATGGCTCGATCTAAGCGCACTTTGACGCCGGAAGATGAGGCTGCCCGACGAGAGAAGCACCTTCAAGCCACGCGGGAAAGGAATCGCCGTCTTCGTGCCGATGCAGCCTATCTCGCCAACAAAGCCACCGATATGCGACGTCGCCGAGCCGATCCGGGACACCGAGAACGCGAGAATCAAGCCAAGCGTCAAGCTAGTCAAGCCTTGCCATGATAGCCCAACCCTAGCCCAGCCCAGCCTACATCAACTAGTTGCTAAGGATCGTCGCCCAGCTCCGCTGTTTCTTCAGAGTTGACACCGCTAGTGCCAAGCTGGCCGCATTTTTTTTATTACGAGGCACACAAGCGCAAGTAGTACAAGAATATAGAAATTGGAATGGGTCAGCGCATGCTACTCGATCCAGGCGTGGAAGTGGTCCAGTTCTCACGTATCATTACGAGGAGGTAAAATCAGTAGAATTACCGCGATCTCCACTCTCCGGTATGGATTGCGAATGGTATGGTATGGCAGGACCGCTGTATATGGCAAGCCCCACGCGGCAACTCTTGTTATCCACATACTCCATCGTCCAAACGACAGCGAGCGTTATTAAACGTTCTGGCCACGGGTTCTGTTTGAAAACGGGGTTCATGTCTCAGCACCACGAGGACCGCAGCCCACGAAGGAAAACATTCCCATGCTGGTCCGGACCATTCACCGAATATTTTTGACACAAAAGCGACGAAACAACCGTTCTGCAACCGTGAACCTAAGCGCCGCGCGCGACAGAGCTAGCCCGCATGCGTACTGCACATAACTATACGGATCTATGGTTCCTTCTCACGACCGTCCATCGTTGCGTTCGAAACCGTCTGACGAAAAAACAATGCGCGCATTTGTCGGATGAGCAAACTCAATAATCAGTTATTGCTTGCGAAATGATTCACGAAACCGTGATATATGATGATGATGATGATCTATTGGCATCTCCTTTGAAACGAGGAGATTACAAATAGTTACCTAGCCTGCTTGAGTTAAACCAGGTATTCTATATGCTTTTCATTCTATCATTTCTGTATGCATTTCCTTAATCCTTTTTCTCTCGCTCAAAACTATATACACACTCACGTGCAACATTCACCGCAGCAAAACAGTAAGTACCGGAGTCACTATCAAAACGGCCTTGGCCACTTCTTGATAAGGTGTGGATTGTTGACTTGAGTATGAGGGCGTTGTATGTCTGTGTTATGGTATAATATGAACTAACGGTAAACCCACAGTGGAAGAATACTACCGTGGGCAAACCAGAACGGCATGACGCGCCAACGATACAAAAAATGCGTCATGAAAATAGTGCGATGCCAGCGCCACAATCCCTGCCAGAGAAAGATTACTTGCACAGTGGCGCGGCTGGAAGCAGAGCGGGGTCCCTAGATTTTCCTTTCGGTTTCTGACGCAGCGATTCATTGTATCGGGAAATTAAATTCGATGGCACTCATCCAGAGGCTGTCATGAGCGCCCAGCCCGCCGATGGTTAAGATACACCCTCCGCAGGGCAATGGATCGCCTTCGGACAGCGCCTACTTGGTGGCCGACACCATGCGACCGCCGGACTCCGTGCGGCCGAACGCGGCCAAGAGCCCCGAGAGCAACCCGGACTTTGCCACCATCCGGATCGTCAGCCGGGTTGTGCTTTTCGTGCTTCGGAAGTGCTGGATGGTGTGCGGAGTCTCGTTCGTCACCATATTCGTCATCTACTGGTACTGCAGCAGCATCCTAGCGCTGCTCCTGCTAGTCTTCGCAATTACAGGTACGCCGCCCCCGTCGTTGGACATGCGTTGAGAGCGACGCTCTTGTTTTGCCGTTCCTACACACAGGCGCTGTTTACCTCGCGTCGTGTCCTCGTGCAACTTTCAGCCAGGTCACATGGCGTTGTATCGAACTTTGAGGAGATAAGAGGACGCTCGTACTCACCGTTCGAAGTGGCGTTGGCCCAGCGTGGAGGAACAAAACGTGCTGTCGACCACGCGAGGCGTCCGCTGTGTCCTTGTGTCGCAGTGGAGAGGGCGAAGGCAACCTGTCTTCGCTGCGATTACAGGAAATGCGCACGCCTTCCCCGCCGCCTCCGATAGGCGCACTTTCCTTGGGCTGTTACAGCAGTGAACTAGCGGCAGCTGCGATGTGCATTTGAACCGCGCTGCCCCGAGAGCGCAAAGTGCGCCTCCGGTTGAGTTCGTGTCTCACGCCGTAGACAATGTTATCGGCGGTCGAAGATACAGTGCGGGTATTTCTGGCCGCAGCGCCTTGCTGCTGTAGCGATAGTGTGCTGGGGACGTATTCTGAAACGTTCCACTTGGGCGATATTTCGCGTTTCGCCTTCAGATGCGCGCTGATTGGCTGGTAGAGCAAAATTGAATGACGTCGGGCTAAACCAGCCACTCAGCTCATCCAATTTTGCTAAAACAGCCAATCAGCGCGCATCTGAAGGCGAAAAGCGAAATATCGCCGAAGTGGAACGTTTCAGAATACGTCCCCTGGTGTGAGGTATATACCCAGCCTTCTGTGCATGCCATATCTAAAGCAACATGAGCTTGCATTCTTTTTCATGTAATGCGCTGAGTGAAACTGAGTGATTAAGGCACTCGTACAAGGCGCCGTAGCGTTAGTTTCTATGAGAGTACCGTGAGTGTACTCACGGCTAACACACAAGGACACACCAGACAGTATGAGCAAGTGCTAACTACCAACTGGTTTATTTTCAATGAAATGTTGCCCTTATGCGGGCTGCAGTCACTTGAGCATGTGGAGATGGATGGATTCTAGGGTTTTACGTGCCAAAACCATGATTTGATTATGAGGCACGCTGTAGCGGGGGACTCCAGATTACTTTTGACCACCAGGGGATCACTAACTTGCCCCCAATGCACGGGACATGGGATTTTTTGCATTTCGCCCCCATCGAAATGTGGCAGCCACGGCCGGGACCCATGACCTCGTGCTTAGCAGTGCAACACCATAACTGCCACTGTGGCGGGTTGAGCATGTGCAGACGCAGAACCATTTGGTAGTTTACACTTTCTCGTCCTGTCTTTGGGAGTTTGTGGCTGTACCAAGTTTCCCTCAGCAGATTGTAAGATGAATGAACACCAAACTATTACAATTCCTTGCTTGAATTATGTTCAGCAATACAGCCAAAGCACCGCTTGATTAATGGCTTTACATTGTACCCAACATTATGCAAAATAACACAACGTGCAACATGAGTTTACGCAAGAACATAACAATCAAGCTACTTCATGTGTGATGCCCTTGAATGTGTAGTTATTGATATGATGACATCTTTGTAATGCTGTGAAAGTTACAACTGGCATTTTTTAAGGCTTGTTGGTTGCCTAATTGGTTTTGATTCGTAGTGAACGAATAACAGCCCACCTAACGAGGACGAGAAGGTGACGCGTACAGCAACTGCATTTTGCTGTCCTTAATGGCCATTTGTGTCTCCAGGAGGGCAATAAATGAGAGTGGTGGAATGATGTATTCGTTAGTTTTGCTGCTGAAGATTAGCTACCATTACCGCAGGCGCTAGGTGCCAGCTTGTGGCTTTGAGCGCAGAATAGTTTAATTTGTTTCTGGCGACAAATATATCTTTAAATGCTATTTACTGTAGAAGCTATCTTGGGCTCTTCCATGGCTCAGAACAATGTATGCCATTATAAACACATTTGTTATTAGCCACACATTAAAGGGGCAAGAAAAGAAGTCCAGATTTAATCCTAGGTTTGTGGTGTACCTATGAGCTCGGCTATACCGGCTGCTCGAAACATGCTGCATAAAACAACATGCAAGGTGATGTTGCTGGTATCTTGCTTGCCTACCCTTGAGCATTGAGTGCAAAACAATAGAACTGAACAAAAGTAGCCATCAATATGCTTGCCTTGCTTCGCGCTTATGCGAACAGAAACCCATATCTCTCCATGATCAGCGATGTTTGTGTGACTTTTCCCTGTAACCATGTTTGCTATGTTGTAGGAGGAGAAGTTGAAATGTTAGTAGAAACCTTGAGGCTATTAAGGCTCCAGATGTTAGGTGGTGTGTAAAGCACAGTTAAGGTTTTCCTTGTGCAATAAAACCCCATGACACGTAGTCACATCACTTTTATGAAAGGGAATGCACGAGCACATCAACTGCTCTCTGTGGTGGCTGCTGATGACCGCCAACAGGCGACTGGGAGAGGCTGAACAGCTACTGGAGCCCGCAATTGGCAACTGGAGAAACTATGAATGCCAAGCCATGGCTACGGTCGAGTAGAGAAGGCTCGCAGCGCCACCTGTAGTTGCAGCTAGCATCTGTGCTGCTTCTCGCAATCACCTAGTGGTGATACAATAAGTGGCCACTACAGATCTTGGTGTGTGCACAGTGAAAAGAATTGGAGCAGGTGTTGGAGTGGCTGTAGTCTGGTACGCAACTGCATTCTACCAGGAAGTGATGCAAAGGCATTTTGCTTTTACCTAGCACTTTTCATCTTGGTAGCACTTGGTCAAATTACTTCAATAAGTGCAGCAGGTCTTCATGGCCACTGAGATAGCAGCTTGTTTGAATTGCCTTTAATATGCATGGCACAGTAGCATCTTGGGGGTCATGATTTCGCATTGTGATTTTTACTGCATGCCAACGGAAAAGTAATACACTGAAGACAGAGACTGACGTTCGTCGGATGTGGTTTATTCATCCAACTGCTACGATGGTGCTAGCGCGAGCTTTCGCCTCGCGCGTTGTCCACTTCGTCGTCTTCAGTTTTCTTCACACGTGTGCATCTCCGGAAGGTAAAGCAGCTGTACAGGACGTCGGACTTGCTGGCCATTCAAAAGTAGTATCAGGAAAGACCGCGCAATGCAGTCTCTTCCTTGAGACGCTTTAACAACACGGCCAATCTTCTATGTCAGAGGCAGCGCGGCGCATTAATGTCCTCAATGATGGCAAGATCGTCGGGCTTTAAGTTCGATGACGGCACAGGCTTGCTGTGGTGAGCAACGTGCAGGAACAGAAGGTATTCCTTCTTCCACTGCTTCCAAAACCTCTGAAGCAGCTGTTCGCGATGCTGAGCTTGTCGTCAAAGGTCAGTCACAGTGGCAGTAAGAGAAGAGTTTTCTTGTTCTGGTTGGCAAAGTGACGATACGCTTGCCGACTAACAATTGTGAGGGCGTCAGAACTGCTGTGGATGAGACGTCATCCTTCAAGTAGGTGAGCGGACGACAGTTGACTGCCGCCTCAACTTCAGCAAGCACGGTGAGTAGCTCGTTGTAGCTCAAGCTACTCCGTGCCAGGCAACGCTTTAGTGCATTCTTAATTGTGCGGATTACACGCTCCCAAAAGTCTCCCCACCACCGTGCACATTCAACAATAAAGCGCCATTGGATTCGGTGAGAGCTGGCATAGTCCTGAACATTGTCTTCGAAAAGGGAGCACAAAGCCTTGGCGCTGCAGCGGAATGTTTTCGTGTTGTCAGAGTGCACGATAGCAGGAATTCCACGCCGGGCTGCAAAGCGCCTGAAGGCTAGTAAAACTGCTTGTGCTGTTAAATCTGTGGTGAACTCCAGGTGTACTGCCCTCATCACAGCACAAAAAAAGACAACGATGTACACTTTTACAGTGGAGGGTAATTCAGCATGGCAATAGAGTGTTGCGTCACTAATTCTTTGCCTTGGCAAGAGTGCTACATGGGCAGCTTCGGGAAGTAGGTGCCGTCGGTGGCATGCTAAGCACAATTTCGGAATGCCCTTCACTGTGCGATGCCTCTGGAGGATCCAATAGTGTTCCCGAAGGTCCCGGAGGGTGATTTGAACTCCTCCATGTAGGAGTCGTATGTGCATTGCATCATTGATCACTGGTCGGTGAACCAGTGATCTGCAGGAAGCAAGATCGGATGCCTCAATTCCTCTCTGTCGTTAAGCTACTGCAGTTGGCCTCCTACATGAAGTACTCTGTCATGGTCGAGAAACGGTTGTAGTGTCAGCACACTGGAGGTGTTGGGAATTCGTTGTCCTTCCTCCAAGGCCGTGACTTTGATTGCGAATGCGAAGTGTTGGACAAGCCTCAACTAATACATCTCCGCCTGTTGCAACTCTGACACCGTCGGTGGTCTGGTAGAAGATGGTGTGTTCTGCGAAGCGTTCCGACGAAACCTCATGATCCAAGCTGTTACTCGCAGTAATCGGGAGAGGCGTCCAAAGCTTGCAACCTTAAGCAGTGGCTCGTGTGGGGGTGCAGGGGGTGCCACTACTGTGGTGGGGCAAGTGGATATCTCTTCACTGGTCTCGCTAGAAAGGGACTCCGGTGAAGGAGCAGAACAAATCTTCGCAGGCCATTGCAAATGAGGCTGTGACAACCACGTAGGACTGGTCCACTAGAGAGACTTGCGCAACAATGACAGGGCTGCTGCTCCACACGTGAGCAAACCTGCTGGATTGTCGTTGCCTGCACAGTGCCTCCAAGAATACCCCGAAGTCAAGCGTTAGATTCGAGAACACGGTTTCTCACGAAAGTCTCCCATCGTTTAGCGTCAGCAGCAATCTAGTGTAGGGCTATTGATGAGTCGCTCCAAAACACGCCCTGACAGCTGGATGTTTCTGGAATCCTCGGAGGTAGTTGCACAGCCTGGCAGCCAACAGGCACGCAGGCAGCTCTAGGCGTGACAGCGAGGTAGTCTTCAGTGGTGCGACCCTGCATTTGTTCATGAGCAGCTGAACCTTAGACCGTTTGCCAGTGGGCTTGCATCGCAGAACAGGTGAAGCTCAAACGGTGGAATCTGTCGCGGAGTGTAACAGATGACGCAGCTTCGAATTTGCAGTGAGGAGAGCGTCGGTAGTTCGGATGTCCAGCCTTCCCACTGTTTCTCGACGTCTTTCGGTAATGGCTCGTCTCATATTGAGTTCCTACGCCACAGCTGCTGGAACAATAATTTCGCTCGAATGATAGATGGAGCCATGAGACCTAACGGATCGTAGAGTCTTGCGAGTGATTGCAGAATGGTGCATTTCGTGGCTTTGGTAGGAACAACTGTGGTGGTAAGCACAATATCGTCAGCGTTGCAGTCCCATACTAAGCCAAGCAACTTTGTTGCTTTGTTTGCTTCACCAATGTTGTCGAGAGAAGTGTTGTCCTTGAGGAATTGACGGCAAAGAACGCTGGAGTTGGAGCACCACTTTCTTAACTCCATACTTGTATCAGCTAAAATAGCCAGTGCAACACGGTAGGTTGCGAGGGCCTCTTCTTCATTGGAAGCTCCTATGACAAGGTCGTTCACGTAGAATGATGTCTTTAGGCGTGTAGCTATTATTGGCCGAGTCTTTTTCCACATTTCGAAGGGATGCTGCAAAGTAGCAGATAGAATGAAAGGGCTAGACGACGCTCCGAAAGATACATGAGCCATTCGCCATTCGACGATGGAAGGTATTTTCCCCTCTTCGCTGGACAGTCGGTCGACCCGCAGAAAGCGGAGAGCGTCACGGTCTTCTTGTCGAATTGAAATTTGAAGGAAAGTGTTGCAGATGTCTGCTGTCAGGATAATTGGTTTCATCTTGGACTGTACAAGCAGTTGCAAGAGCTCGGCACCAAGTTTCACCCCTTTGTCCAAGATATCATTGAGCGATGACTCGCCACGTTCATGGGAAGAGTCGCCAAACACTACGCGTGTCTTTGTAGTAGTAGCTTCCCGACGGATGACTGCATGGTGTGGAAGGTAGTAAACCGTCGCTTTGGGCTCTAGAGAGGTGTCGACACGTTCGGCGTGATCTTCTTTGAAGTACTGACTGATGGTGCGGTCATACTCCCGGAGTAGCTCCTGCTGTTATTCGAAGCACTGAAGCTGGCGTCTGAGCTGGTTTTTGGCAACACTTCGGTTTGTGCTATTCAGTCTTCCCTGGTGCCTTATCATGAGAGGAACCACATAACGGCCAGCTTCCTTGTGCGTGTACTGTGTGAACTGAGTCACTGCCGCTTAGTCACAAACGCCGGTGGTATTCTCAGGGTCGGTGATCCTTATTGCATCGAGTCGCCACATCTCAGTTGGGTCAGCAATGTCATATGCAGCTTGCCCATTCTGCTCACATGCAAGGAATAGGGCAGGAGTTACAGGAATGTGCTGGAGTTACATTTAAGCAAGGCAATGGTGGGCCTTACTGGGTAGATAGATGCCTTGCACCAGCCACCTGAAGATTGTCTCAACTGCACATAGGTCGCTGCTTAGACGCTCTATTCTTCCTATCACTATGTGCCAATAGTAAACTGATCCTATAAGGACACTGATTGTCGGTATCGGCCGATCACCCAGTCGATTCTCATCTGCCACAAGCATCTTGGGCGTTCACACAACTGTGCGAGGAAATCTTGTCCGATGGCTGGAGTCTTCACGGTGAAGACTTCCAGTACCTCCAACGCTTTAGCAAGGTAGTGCGTTGGGCGAGTTGGTGCATAGCTAAACAAAAGAGTCGTGGCGCGAGGAAAAGAAGGAAAACCAAGGGGAGACAGGAATGGCGCCCTATCCTGTCTCCCCTTGGTTTTCCTTCTTCTTTTCCTCGCGCCACAACTCTTTTGTTTACCTCCAATGCGTTGACCGTGACGGTGCGGGAGTCGAACCGACTATGAAGTTTGAGCTTGACGCTTCGACAGGTTCCTGGTTCGTTCCCGGGTCTCGGCACCATAAACTATGTTGAAGACAGAGACTGACATCCGTCGGATGCGGTTTATTCATCCAACTGCTGCGATGGCGCTAGCGCGAGCTTTCGCCTCACGCGTTCTCCACTTCGTCGTCTTCAGTTTTCCTCATCGCCTTGCTCATGGGCTGAAATCAAATGAAAAAGTAGTTTGATTGGCTGTGTGCAATTTTTGAATTTTTGAAGTGAAATGAAAACAGCCTGCGGCATTACCAAGGAATTACCATTAACCTGTGTCATCAGAATTCATTCTTGCAAACTCACCGGCTATAATTCGTAAATTGCAATATGTGCCTTAACTCGTAAACAACTTGATTAGTGAAATTTTTAGTAGATCGGAACTTTTTATTTCTCATGGAAGTAATTTCTGCCTCCAAGTAATCCAGTTCCAAGGATTACAATTGTGCTATCCTGGCACAGCTGATTTTTCAGAAAGGTTGTATGGTTACACAAAAAAAAAAATCTCCTTTTAACAGTATCCTTTGAGGCACCTTTGCCTCTGCATTCTTCACCTTTCACTCAATATAATTAAAATAAGTGGGAAAGATCTGATATGCCCAGTTGTACCTCTCCTATAGTTGCATGTCGATGTGCTCCTGGTTTTGATTTGCTCAGTGTCAAATAAGAATTAACTTTATTTTTATTTTATTTACAAAAACTTCTACCAGAAGCTAATGCCACAGCCGAAATCAATGTGGCATACATTGATTTCGGCTGTGGCATTAGCTTTGTCAGTACTCAAGGCATACATAATCTGGCTGGAATATTGTTTTGTGGGACTTTTTTGTTGCACATGTCTTCAATGTGTTCCCTTGTCTCTGTACCAGAATTCAGTTCTGCTTGTTTGCGTTAATAGCTGTTGTGCATCATTTCTGTTACATGAAAGAATATTTTGTGCTGTGTGAGCTGCTACAGCACACCAGAAAATTTTAATCGCTTAACTGCCGATAGTGAGATAATTCATCACATGCGCCCTCTGGTGCTGATGACGAGTTCACTCATCGTGCATTTTTATCAATTTTTTCAAAAGATTGCCAGAAAATTTGCCAAACATCTTTGAAATAATGGTGCAAAGTATGCAAGGCGTGGAAACAATTGCGCCCTCTTAAAAATATTTCATAATTTGTCATGGCAGTTAAGGGGTTAGCAAATGTATTCTCAGACTGAGGGACCAATTGGATTCAACAGTTTAAACTACAAAGCTGATCTGTTCTCTGCGAACTGTAGATGTGTGTGGATCCTGAAATAGTCTCCTTGTTTTTTACATTTGTCTCTGATAATAATAGATTAACTGCACTGTCTGTATTTCACATCCAGTGCTACTAGCTTCGTTTGTACTGTGATGTTATTTTATTGGCCAAATTTTGCTCACCTGAAGGATAATTGTAAATGGGGTGCTGAAACTATTCAAAAATGTAGGAAAGCAATATCTTAATGTGTCGTTTGGGTCAATGAACTTTTGCCAAGTTTTTTGCCAAGTTTTCATCTGTGGAGTGCTTTCACTCTTTCGTTACCAGTAGAAGTGTGCTCATCTTCAATGCTTTTGTTTTAAAATTTGCTTTCAGGACATAGTAGTCACAACATATACTGCAATAAATAAAATTATAGCCTGATCGCTGGTGTCTTGAAAGGGTGTATAGCAGTAATAATTGCTTGGACAATTTTTGAGTTCAAAAAAGCACATCAAAGAACACAGAAGAAAAGTAATAATTTGCTATTTTTAGTATTAGTACTGTCAGTAAAGAAAAATCTGAAATATACAAAATATGCACCTGGTTCCTGGTTCCCAACTTTTGCAAGTCAGATCATGCAAAAAAATTAAGATTTGTTTTGTCAATACTATGCTATGCTAGAATAAGCAGTAGCTTCGCAAATGTGAAAATGGTTAAGTTCTTATTGTACATGGAGCGTTTGTTCTTACTCATTGCAGCAGCCACTTGGTTTGTATTTTACTGCATTCTTTAGGCTCGCAAAGTAATGGGTCAGGTCAGGGAGCATGCAGAAGCCTCCTCATGCGTGATTGCTGCGTTCAGTCAGCTTTTCTGGGCGAGCAAGGTGGGCTAGCGCGTATTCAACTGGTGCTGGAGCCTCCACATGCTTTGTTCAGTTCTGGTACAGTATTGTGTAGTGATGCACAATATTGTACAGTAATGGGCGGGTGGCACTTGCACGGGTGGTGTTCAAAATGTAAGAGATTAGACAGCTAGTCAAGTTTCGGTCGCAGGTCGGTCTGAAATTGACTGCGTACTCTTTTGTTAGCGAAAACCCCACACGACGGGATAGATTGCTCGTAATAATTTGTACAAATGCTGGTCGAAGTGCTGATGAATAAAAGCAACTTGCGGTGGGCAAAATAAAGTTGCACTTGATATTCGTCGAACACAGTTATGAAAATAACACGCACTCATGAGCATGTGCCGTTGTTCTGAGATATCGTTAACATAGCATATTCGTTGGTTTGCAAAATTGACAACTCGAAAAAAGCTTCTGTGTCTTCACTGCTGCTGTCATTTGAAAATTATGTTGCCGAGTCAACCAAAGTGCAAGTTTTGCGCCTTTTTATGGAGGTGCTAGGAGCACTGGAGGTTAGTTTCGCCAGTACCTCGAGTCAAAGTGTTATTTTTCGAGACTCCCCAATCTGCAAAAATTCATCAAATCTCACAAATAAATAAAGTTTAGTCATCATTTCAGATGGTGCATGTTGTTAGTAGAAGAATTGAAATGGAAATGTTTAACATTAGAAAGATGTTTAGACACGGTAACGAAAGAGTCAAGGCCAGTGCATTGCAGAGTAATCTTAAATGGCTTCTAATCAGTGTACAGAACAACCTCTATAAAATGAACATTGGTGTAATGAATTATTGGATATAACAAAGTAAGCCCAAAAGTTTCTCACCGTTATATAGTAATAGCGAATATTAGATTTAATGAAGGTATTTTTTGTGCAAGATGCAACTTTGGTATAACGAAGGTCAGGAGGGTGGCCTCTCCCAGCAATCTTATTTACCTGTGTCTCTTTTTGCGACATTATCTGATTCCTGTAATGTTGTCTAATTCCCTGCCAACCCTGAGTATGTTCTGCTTCCCTCAACGAGTATATTATTCTACGACCACTTGCCTGCTCTGAATATAATGAAGGTCCTTCCGTCATGTGGTGTAAACTTCCAAGACTTTAACACTATGGATATGCCACCATTATGGCTTTCCATGTCTTGCTTTCTTCTCATCCTTGTTCTTTGTCATCTGTTGAGCCAAGATCGCTATGAAAAACACCAGACCTGGTAAATTTTAGTTCTTCCTCTTAATGCTACAACTGGAGGGAAAACTGGGCAATGTGGGGTAAGTTCATGATGAAACAGCATGGCAAAAGCAACGACAAACACAACACTAGGTCTCACTGTCAACTAGACATTCATTCTGAAATAGTGTTTAGCGCATACATTGTACTGCACATTTCTGCGAGGCAAGGAAGCAAACACGACAGCAGAATGCAGTTAGAATTGCTTGTCACACACAAAAAAAAACTGGTGTACCGAAGGTGCCAAAACCAATTGCAGGAGCCAGAAGTGTGTCATGGCTACCATTTGTTTGACACAGCCCATTTACTATTGCTTCTACAACATAGTTTGTTTCAGTACCCAGGAGGTGCTTGCATCATGACATTGCGATACATTGGCTTGTCCCATTCTTGAAATCACTGTGGCCGCGATATGCGAGCACAGCCAAAAGAAAAATATGCAGAAATCTTTATAATTAATTCAATTATTTATTTATTACAGAATCTTGCATTTGCTCGAGCACCACTACAATAGTATGAATGTTTACAGAATTTTACCTTTCTTTTTTTCAGACTTGGCAAATCTTTCTCTTTCATGACATTGCGATAATGTTGATGGTGCCAGGTCCAGTATTTCGCGACCAACCTTAGTATCAAACTAAAATATAATAGATCTATTTCCCGAGATCTCATTTCTTAAACAGGCCTTGAACCCCTTTTTATTGAAGTAGAGAAAGGAATTGGAACACTATTTCAGAAATACTTTGCTGCAAAAAGTACGTCATGCATTCAGCAGAAGTGGAGTTACTGGGAATGAAACGTTCCCTACGCAGTGCTTCCACTCCTCCTTGCACTGCGAAGGCTACGACGGAGCAGGGCATGCCCACAACGTTCTGCCTATTGAATGTCACCATGGCATGCACTTGAATATCGATTTTGGATGTTCACGTAGATGGCACTGCTTCTGATTCTGACGCGTACGATGCGCCAAACACAGTTGTGCTCAGTGTGCCGCAGTGCGCTCAATAGGCGGACTCGTCGCGGCACCCTGCTGTGGCTACGGTACCTACTGCTACGTAGCAGATGACAGCTACATGCAGCTGTAGTGCGTATGCGCGACATTTGCTTCGTGTAAGACAGGACCTGAATGCGTGCTCTCGCTCATTTGCTTGCGCTTGACTGACGGATAGTAGCCACATTCAACTCGTGCAATTTGACGCCCTGTCAGTCGCTCAGTGAGAAGCAAAGTCTGCCAAGGCGTCTAACCAGGAGTGAGCTCACGCTGGCAAGTGTGCGTGTGGCCTGACCTAAAGTTTCGCGTCATTCGAGGCTAGTTCAATGTTCAAATCTTGTTGAAATTAGCGAGACCCGATGGCTATAACGCCGATAAGCAAATTGGCCACAGTATAATTCCTATGCGGCAGCCGAGCGTAAGCGGACGATAGTCGGTTTCTTCCAGAAGTACGTTTATTGAAATTCGAAAGCAGATTTTTGCTTAGCTCAGCCTGTTCAATAAACTGGGTCAATAAATATACACGGTAATAGTAGAAGTGCACTGATCCAAACACCCTTCTTGATTGACCAATATTGGCCAATAGCAGCCATATGTGGGAATCTGCTATATTACGAAATAAGGCGTCCATAAAAGAGTGAGGAGCAGGCTTCTGTTGAAAAGAGAGCGTTTGCGAGAAAGGTGATTTCGCGGGCCACTTGCGAGCTCCACGCGCCATGCACGACTACAAAACTTGGCCGAGATGTTCACAGCAGCGTATGCTATCCACGGACTGGGTTTTTTCACTGAGCCTGGGGTGGTTCAGGACTCCTTTAATGTGTGCTCGTGTTTCCGCAACTATAGAAAAAGGATGTGCAGCATTGCTACTGCTTCGCTGATTGGCAGGGCTGGTGTACCAGGTGGGCGACTGGCTGCTGTACCACCCGGAGCAGCCAGCCCATTCGCGCCTGTATGTGCCCTCGCCGAGCATGCTGGGCCTGCCGGCTGAGAGCCTGCAGCTGAAGACACCCGACGGGGTCACGCTGCATGCCTGGCTCATCAAGCAGCCGCCCGAGGTGTTCAGCCAGGCCCCCACCCTGCTTTACCTGCACGGCAATGCGGGAAACATTGGGCACAGGTGGGTGGCCCACTCTTCTCTTCGGCTCCTCAGTGTTCTGAGTGGAGAAGTCGCTGGATTTTTACCCCAATTTTACTTACCTTAGCCCCTTCTGTACCACAGTAAATGGTGAATATTCAACAGAAGTTGCCACACAGGCGGCACGCAGGACCCATGTTTCATATGCAGGCATTTAAGCAGTTCGTGTTAAAGACAAAAACTGTGTGCAACGCAACTTTTAATGATAATAAAATGGACAACTGGACTAATTTGTAATGATTCGTTATCAGTATGGTAGCAGAAAACATAAGGAAGTAGCGGCCGTCCTGTTTACATACTTGTCCTCATTGTGTTTTGTGCTACCGTGTACTTATAATAATATTGACAAGCGCCAGTATCTAGTGCTGCAAGGTGCAGCTAAAAGCAAGCTGATCGATGTACTTTTTATCGACACTCACTATGAGGTATGTATTTTTCTTCTGATAGCTCCTCATCGGCTACATTGGTGCAAATTTTGGTGATATATTCATGATCGCTACAAGAGGTGTTAAAGCAACTATGGCATTTTGATTCTTAGTCACTTTTTTAGGGATGTAAAAAGGAACTCAATTGGCCCTCGTAAAATTTCTCGATACTTTTTTTTACCAAAGTTGAATGCCTCACCCCTAACTCTGTGCCTCCATTTGTTGCTACTTCCGAAGACATATCGAAGTGCTTATTAGTCAGCCGTCTGGTTGCATCAGAGCTGCTTTTCCAGGCCGAGCAGCATCTTGAGGTATGCCATTTTGGAAATTGCGGGGTTGTTTTTTCTTTTCACATGCTGACAATTGACTCGCCACAGAAGATAGCTAATTTAAATACTATAGTGACAAAAATAATACAGAATACATCTAGGAACAATTGAAACATAAAAAACACAATATTCCAAGAACTGCATCATTATTAGTTGGAAAATTTTTGTTAAAATTGGAGTGTTTTGGCCCGTGATCTCGTGACTCTGTCCTGAAAAAGCTCGCACTGCTGTTCTGGCTGGATTGTGTGTGTTTGTTTATGCTGTCAGTTCTTAGGAATAAAGTTCACCAGAGTGGCAGTTTGGTTACATTTGTACAATCAGCTTCCTCTAATGCAACTCCAGTTATTTATATTTTTCAGTTACTTTGATCTTGACCGTAAGTCCCAGCCAGTGCCCATGGATTTCTATGTGCCCAAACTTTCTTTGTTTCAATCCGAAAAGTCAGCATGCACGCACCTGACCTCAGCAGTGACCCCTTTAGTGGCAGTGTCTGTCATGATGGAGCTTAAGAGACAGTCATTGCGTTGAACACACATTATCTGGGATTGAAAATGCCTATTTGTGGCCTGCCCCAGAAAGATTTTCAAGCAATAACCATAGCTTACAATGCCTGATTTACTATAGTTATCCAATTCTAACTCGCAGCTTTTTTTTTTTTTTCAAGAAAATTGGACCGAAAATTGCCTATACGGTGCAGGTCGGACACAAAACCAAAACTGAAGAGTGAGCAACACGATGGCGTTGTAGCGTTCTGTAGTTCGCCTAGGGGTCAGGTTAATGAAGTGAAGCGCAGAGACTTGCGCAGTAACCAAATAGTGGCGCTGCCAGCGTGTTAAAGAAAAAAACTTTTTTTTTTCTTTGGCAACATCAACTGAAAAAGGAGAGTGCCGGCTTGGCAGGCTAGGCCAGCTGCAGCAAGCGGCGGATCAGGTTTGAATAAAGGGAGGGGGAAAGGTCACACCCGCGGCGGCAACATCGCTGGGTCGAGGGATGCAGGCCCGCCTCGTGCACACTCGCACGCACGCACACGTGAGCTCGCTCTCGCCTCTCAGTGTGGGGATCGAGCTGCCTTCCCGCGTCTCGTCCCTGAGCTCACGCGTGGCACTTAGCCCGATCTCTGGGAACCGCCGCCATAATGGCAACATGGCGGAGATGGCTAGCACGCCGGACCTACTTTCCCGCGCAAACCGTGCTTGTCCCCCCCGGGATTGGACTTGCCCTGCGAGAACACATCACCGGGACGCGCCCTGATTTGCCTCCCGCGCGGCGGCCCCCGGGCACCCTCTCCACCCCAGCTCTTGTCCGCTGAGCACTTCCTCGCCGCGGCAGATGCTCACAGGCTCGCAACGAGATGGTTACATGAGACCTTTGTTCTCGCGACTCCTCGTTATCGCGCTTGGCGGACCGCTACCCGGTTAGCCCTAGTGCAGCGGGAGTGCGTACTCGATCGGTCTTGCAGTGAGCCTTGGCCCATAAGCGCCGTGACTGTCGCACTGTGCTGTATCTTGGGTGAATAAACCAGTGTTTGTTGGCGATCTGACTCCGGAGCCTTCTCTACGCCGTTGTCAGAGAGTCGACGAACCCTGCCGTAGCGCCTTTGTGCGTTGCGGAGTGGAGGAGTGTCGTGCCCTTTCCTGACCGTCGCTTGTAGGGTAAGCCTTGTGCAAACCCATCTCCACAGCAGTCACCGTGAATTCGAGCGCGCCAAGCGCGATGTCACCGCTTCGCATTCCGTCGGGGCAGAGAAGGTGCTTCCGGTTGCTGCTCGCGCTAAAATGACAAAATTTGGGGTGAAATATCTAGCTTGTCGGTGAGGAAAATTCATTATTTCGAGGGGGTCTCCCGCTGCCACTTCGTTACGTAGAGGTCTCAAATACATGTGCTTCTATGGAGTAACGGCGGGGAATACAAAAACTTCGTTATATCCAGGAATTCGTTATATGGAGGTTCGTTATAAACAGGTTTAACTGGAAATGATTGCAATGAGCCAACTTGATAAGTATAATTTACTTCCGTTAATTTGACCTTGATGAGACCGATGGCATCAGTCGAGCCCCATCCGTTGAGCCCCATCAGTCGAGTTAAAAGAATAGGCAAAAAAAAAAAAATGAAACATGCCGTGCTTGCCTTTCCAAAATGGAAATGTATCTACACTTAATGTCCATCATCATCACTTTCAGACGACGATTTATATCTACGGTTGAAAATGCATCATCCTCCATGTAGTCCATCGTGTTTGATGTTCCATATTTCTTCACGACTCCACAAGCAGTCTATATCTAGCCCAGGGGTTGTGAAACTTTTTGGCCAGAAAGCTGGATTGGCGACCAGTGGCGAGGTTGAAGGCCGGACAGTAAAGAATGCAATAAATATTATTAGTGAAAATAAATTTCTAAACATAAGTAACGGTATTGGGGGCAACCAAAACGTTGTTCTAATCACTCCAAATGCTTTCTACAAAGAATTTATTTTAATTAGTTGCATTGACATTCTTGCATAACGTCCTGAAAAAGAGTGAAATAACTGTTCTAGCATTTGAATTTTGCTTTTACTGCCAAGTCTGCGGGGGTACATCAATTTGAAATATTAAACACCCTTGGTAGCAAACAAACTTGTTCAGATTTTTCGGTGTCACGCAGTTTTCTTGCTTGATCAGGGATTCTATCTTCACCAAGCAGATTTTACGCTGAAGTGGTCTGGCCCTTTGTTTTGCTGGCGTATCGTTACCACATTTCCAGTATTTTTACGAATCCTTGGGCGCTATACAGTAAAAGCTCGATGATATGAATCTCACGGGGTCACGAAAAATATTCGTATTAGCCGAAATTCGTATCATCGAAACACAATTAAAACTACTGTCGAATCTCGGATAATTCCAACTCGAAGGGGCCCGAAAATTTGTTCGAATTAAAAGGACGTATTTTTGAAGTATTCGTGCACCATAGCACGATGCACGAACGGTGCTAGTCATGAAATATCGCGGCGCGCAAGCGCATAGCAAGCGCGGGCCACGAAACTGCCCACGCCGGCTAACGGTCGCTTCCCGATAACGACAGAAAACGAAGCTTCAGGGAGCGAGCGGGCGGCGCCGGCACACGGGTGCGCGCGGAGACCGTCGAAGGTGAGGGAGCAGGGCGGCAGGGAAGCGGATTTGGCCGCGTCAACTCCGCCGCTTCAGTGGCTCCCCTCGCCCTCCCTCTCAACTCCCTCGTAGTTCTCTCACCTTCGACTCCATGTGCGCCCGCCGCCGTGCTGGCGCCAGCTTATTTTAGCCGCCCCCTGAAGTTTCGTTTTCTGCCGTTATCGGGAAGCGAGCGTTTGCGGGCGTGGCAGTTTCGTTGGCCCGATTGTGCCTCCGCCGCTGCTTCCCTCTGCGCTGCTGCCGCAGCGTGCAAGGTCAACATGTGACTAGAAAATAGAGGAGAAGGGCTCACTACCATTTTATCCGCGTGGCTGAGACATCGGCACTAGTGTGTGCTAGAATACGGTTGTCTAGAACACTCTAGTCGGTACGTACACGCTTGTTCCGGCGCGATGCAGAAACGGCGACCTTGCAATTTGAGAGCGAAGGAAATTTCCGCCGCGGGTTCTTTTTTTTTTCCCCGTTCCTTCGCGTGCGGCATTGAGGGGTCTCTCCTGAGCTTTTGCTCTATGGCGGTGTCGGAGCAATGCCGGTCGGAGCCGCCGCGTGATTTGGCGCGCTGCTAAGAGCATTGTCGGTGCGCGGTATGTTAGAAATAAGCGTGTTCGAATTCGCTTGCTTCGCGTTGACGTTGAACGAAAGCACGTTTGTCATGATAGTCTCGCTGTGCAACAATTGTGCTCAGTGTTGACGTTGCGAGGCCTAGCTCCTTAGCCAACTCCGTCCCCTTCCTCTTGGGATCCTCATCGACCTTTCGAAGAATGTCTAATTTCTCTTTAAAGGAGAGTGCTTTCCGCTTGCGAGACATAGCTCGCTGCGACTAGGCAAAATGGCGCAAACACGAAGAACGCGGCCCGAAGCGCAGCAGCCACTCCATCTGACGGCTCGCAGAAAAGGAGGAAAAGTACAAAAGCACCAAAAGCGCCACCGCTTCAAACTCTTCGCGCCCAGTCGCGGAGTCTGCGCTGTCCGGCGCCGCGCCTCCGCACCAAAAGAGAAGGAGAGAAAGCGCGTGACTGCGCGCTGTTCTCTTTCGCAGCCGTCGGTTGGGCGGCGTTTATTCGTATCAACCGACGCAGACTGAAAATCGATTCGTAACAACCGTTCTCTAGCACGTTGCAAAGTAAGGGGGCTCGGCCAGGACCACAGAATAATTCGTATCATCCGGAAATTCGTATTAGCCGTGATCGTATCATCGAGCTTTTACTGTAATGTAAAGCTATTTCTATCTGTTTCTATTGCATTTCTGCCACTAGCCTTCCTCGATTGGTCAAACATTTTTCTGGCCTACCCAACTTTGCCTGTCTGTCACGCAATGTCACAAAAACTGTGAAAACGCACACATCTGATATGATGTGTGCATAACTATTATGCATGATTAGACCGAACAATAGAAAAATTATTCTTTCCGACTCTACACCTTTTTCACAATTAGCCCTTTGTCTACTTTGTCTGTCCGTCACGCGACGTCAAAAAACTGTGAAAACTAACCACATAAAGATGCAGTAATATGCTGAACAAAAGTGAAATTTTTTTTGAATATTTGAAGACAGCCCTTTTTCAAAAGGAATAGAACATGGCTGATCACTCTGGCACTGGCTACTCGGAGCTGCCATGAAGAATGAATTTATCTGCGTATGTTTGTGCTTGTGTACTTCCAATTAGGTGCACGTTAAAGAAACCCAGGTGGTCCAAACTAATACGGACTTCCGTGTGCCTCATAATCAGATTGTGGGTTTGGCACGTAAAGCCCCATAGTTTAATTATAGTTTAACACTTCTGCCACGATGCAATATGTCGTGTGAGGCAATGACAGTGCTAACCTTCTCGTAGGCACAGTGGCGCACGATAACGCCTCAAGCAAACATGTCTCACTGTGTGTTCTGTGTAATACGTGGAAAAACAGAAGTGGCGCAGACAAGTAACATTTGAGATCAACTCGCAACTCTCTTATTGCACTAAACGCTGATGAACTTAAACATTCGCTATAAGCATCACCACCAATTATCGGCAATCAACGCAAACAGCACAGAGAGCTTCGCTTACATCGATTCCAATGGTGTTTGGGATCCCAATAATTTCTATTTTCTTTACAGTGTGCGTGTAAGAGTATTTTTGACAGTGCGTGTGTTTTAGGAGTTGCCAAAAAAGCGACTGGTGTAGGCTGGAATAAAAACTCGGTTTGCTAAAATGAGACTTGGAAATTGTACACAAGTACAGGTTTGAAAAGCCACCCCATTTTTTAATTTCTTTCTGTTCTCTGTCATCGCAGCTATGCAGCCTTACTCGCTATGTTTTGTGGTGTGCTATGTATGAACAATAATCATTGCCGTACGGGATACCTTACTCTTAAGGGGTCCTGAACTGCCCCTTGAGCTTGGGGAAAAAGCACAGTCCGCAGATGGTATTTGCTGCTGTGAACATATCAGCCAAATTTCGCAGTTGTGCACGGTGCATGGAGCTCACAATTGGAATGTGAAGTCACCTTTTTCTCAAACACTCTTTTCAAATGAGGCCTTCTCCTTATCTGCGTCGAAATTTCCGGCAGCTTGCATATGTCGTCATATGCAAATTTCCCATAGACGGCTGTTTCTGGCTCATCGCCAACATCAATCAAGAAGGGTGTTTGGATCAGTGCACTTTTTCCTACTTTTACTACATATACTTATTGGAAACTTTTACTACATGTTTAATAAGGAAACAGAAGTAAGCCAAAATGTGCATTTTGAATTTGACATACTTTCGGAAGAGACCGAATATTGTCTGCTCATGCTTGGCCATGGCTGCCTGCGTAGGAACTAAACCTTGGCCACACTGCTTATTGGTATCGTAGCCGTCAGATTGAGCTAGCTTCGATTAGCTTTGAACACTCAACTAGGCTCGAACCCGTGATAAGGTTAAAGTCACACCACACGTACGCTTGCCAGCACGCGCTAACTCATGGAGGCTCCTAGCTAGATGCCTCGGCAGATATCGAATGTGCACTGTGGATTAGGCTACTATCTGTCGGCCAAGCTGGTGCAAGACAAAGATGGTCCGCACCACGTGGCCAGACTGAAGCACATGAGCGCGAGTGCCCACTCCAGCCCTGTCGTGCATGTAGCAAACGTTGCACATAGTTGCATGTGGCTGTATCTGCTATGTAGCGTGAAATACCATGGCTGCTGTGGCGTGCCGCGACATGGTTGCCAGCTCACTGAGGACAACCGCACATTCTGAGTGATCTCTGAGGGTGACGTAGCTCCAGGCACGTGGCGAGCCAGCCCGGGCACCAGCATCCAACTGGAACAGGTCGTCTGCTTCTCAAGTTGCACACCTTCGACTTGTGTTGCCTTTGTGGTCGAAGCTCATTATATTAGGAATTCTTTGAACGCAAGTCTGCAGTGTGGCATCCATCGCTTGCCCGATGTGGGCACTGCCAACATACTCGCATGAGCGAACATAAAGAGAGAGAGAGAAAAACATTTATTTAGACCATCGAGATCTTGAGGACGAGTGGGTGGTGTCCTCATTCCAGGACTCCACTGGCCATGGCTGCTCGACGTACTTGCTGGACGAGAGCTTCTTGTCCCGCCAGGGTATCGCCGGTCAGCTGTACCTCCCACCGCTCAAATGACGTGTTAGGCGTCTTTAAATGTTCAGGTTTGCCCCCGCACCCCCACGAGATGTGAAAGAGCGTAGGGCGTGTGTCGCCGCACCAGGGGCAGATGCCGCTATATGTTTGTGGGGATATTTTGCTGTATCTGTGTAGGTTTGGGAATGTGTTTGTTTGGATAAGTCTGAGGGCTATTGCGTCTTCAGTGCTGAGCTTTTTGTGAGGGGGATGAGACTGCGTGGACTCAATTGTAAGTTAAGTTTGGCACATCACAGGGGCCAAAATTGGAAGTAGTGGTGCCTATGTGAACATCCGAAATCAAATGTGAACTGTGTGCCATGGTGACGTTCAGTAGGCAGAGTATTGTGGGCACCCCCCTCCGTTCCGCAGTAACCTTAGTGGTGCAAGGCATTGAAGAAGGTGCGGGAGCATTGCGAAGGGGACCAAGAGTGATCTTTAATGGCCAATAGCTCTGTTTCTGCGAAACGAATTGAAGTACTTCTTGCTGCAAATTACTTCTGAAATAGTGTGTTTTAACGTCGAATGCATTTCTCGACTTCGATAAAAAGTGTTTCCTAGGCTCCTCTATGAAGACAAGGTACTTGAAGAGATGTCTAGGGGCACACAAGCACATGCTAAGCTAATTTTCTTGTGCAGTCAACCAATTAACCTCTAATGAATTACCACTAATGAGTCACTTGATAGTTAATCGATCAAATCTTGCAAGCAATAAAAAGTAAGCCTTTCATTGCAGGTTTTCAAGTGGGGCTCACAAACAATATAAGGGTGATTTAATTGGTAATTCCTTATTTGCATATTGCATTGTATAGTTGTAAAACTTAATGCAAGGAGTATACAGTCGAGTCCCGCTACAACGAAATTGACAGGACGCGCGGAAAATTTTGTTATGGTGGAACTTCGTTGACGCGAAATTAGCCAAACGGCAAAGCCGCGAACGAAACCGAAACCATCGTCCGGGAAATCTTTGTGATGGCATGGGGGAAAAGGTTGACTGAAGGCAGTCAATAAAGTGTCAACTTGAGGAGAGAATGCATTTCGCGCTGCTGTTACAGCATTTTTCATACATTGTGGCCGACACCCAACTCAACGCACGTGCCTGGCCGATCGCGAGTCTCATTTTGCGGCACATGCACCGTCGCAATGAAGCAGTTTGAATTAGCTCAATTTCATTGCACATTTATTTATGACAAAGTCAGTAAGCTTGGCAAGCTTGCGCTTACCGGAAGTTTTATTTCCAGAAGTCGGTCAGCCTGGATTTCTTATGCTTCACGGCAGTTACGAGATTCTCGCAGTCCGTTAAAAGAGCCGTCGTAATGTCATTGTCATGGGCTCTGATAACTTTCGAGATGAGGACAAAAGGATCCATTACTTTCAAAGCAGTTGCCAGAGTCGGTATGTCTAGCGGGTTGTCATTTTCCCCAGCCGATGAGACGTTGGTATCATGCTAACAACAGCGGCTTCGGCACAGCCGCCTTATCTTGAAAGTAATCTGCGACGTGCACAAAGTGCACGCCCGCGCGGGCCTCATCTTCAAAGCGATCTGTGATGTGGGCAAAGTGCAACTAGTACCGGTAGAGTCGTGTGCGCTGTGCTTTCGACGTTTAGTTTGCGTTGAATAAGCGAGAGATGGCACGGAGGTCAATTCGCTCGCTGCTATTGCCGCGCCTTCTCACTCCGGCGTGTTGACACCGTGTTTCCGCGGTCATAGAGCAAGATGTGTTCATGTTTACCTGTGCGCGCGTGACACAGTGCTTGGTAATTTAGTTAGTAAGTGAATGTTTACAAGTTTATACGGCCGATAAAACTACTATCTTTAGTTCGTATAGCTGTCTACTAATTAGCTATCGCAATCGATGCTTCACCTTTCGGGCAAAACTGCGAAATGTTTTCCTTTCGCTTTCTGCCTCGGTGATCATATGTGTCTTCTCGAGAGAGTGAAATTTGCACTTCTTCGCTGGCGTAGCCATTTCGATCATACAAACACAAACCACATAAAACGGCAGCGATTGTGGTGAACCCGTGCAGTCTCGTGCAGGCGCGTGATGACCACGCGTGGCTATGGATTGCAGTGGCGTGAATCGGTACTTTGAATTTGATTTCGTTCGCGAAAACCCCGTTCAAGCGGACATACGATTGTCACAGCTTTGGAAGGACCGTCTAATTTGACTATTCGGCAGTTCCAATTTCAATTCAGTCCCAGTTTCATTCTCAAAAAGTTAGTTGAAGCGGAAATACCAAATAAAACGCCTTCATTATGGAGATCCTTTTTTGTATTACTTTCTCTGGGCAGCTGACTGGGAATCGGAAAATCTTCGTTGTGGCAGAAATTTCGGTGTAGCGGCGTTCTTTGTAGGAGGATTCGACTGTACTATAGGCCTTCTAGAGCACGTAGGAGCTTCACAATATTTACAGTGAGCAGGAGATGAATCAAAATGGCCCATCCAGAAATGACAACGTGGGGCAGCATTGAAACAAGGCACGAATCACAATATGCATGAGATCGGAAAGAAAATTGAACAAAATTATGAAGACTTTAAATTTCGACTACAAACAATGGTGGCTGCTGAATACAACATACACTTGTAAGACACTGTACTATCAGAACGGCGCCAATGTGCATGTATGCAAATTGAAACTATTAAAGCAAAAGCAGCTGATTAAGAGAAAATATCAAAGGTGATAACCATGCTAATAAGTAAATGTGCACCAGAGTTCTCACCAAAAGTGAAATGTTTGCATATTTACATTAGCATATTCACATATTTGCAATATAAAGAACCCCAGGTGGTCAAAATTAATCTGGAGCCCTCCACTATGGCGTGCCTCATAATCAGAACTGGTTTTGGCACGTAAAACCCCAGAAAGAAGAAGAATATTAACGTATGCACAAATTGGGAAGTGTGTGACAGCAAAATGCCGCGCAGGGCACTAGGCAGAGTGTACTAGTGTATTTCAATGCGTCCCAGGTGTTGGATGTGATGCTTTGACTATATTATATTAGCGAACTGTAGCAGCAAGTGTGATGAGCAGAGCACTTAAGGGTTTGTGAGATAATTTAGCCCTGTAGTATCTCGACTTCCCATTTTTCATTCTGGAAAAAGCTTGCCCACAAAGGTAGGTAGTGCCAAAAATTTACATGTATACCCGCAGACAAATTGCTTAAAGCTTGAGAACTGCTCAGAGCCTAGTAATTCATAAAAATGGATTTGATTGTCTTTTTTGTATTTGTACTTCAAGATGTCGCTTGTAGTTAAATTATTTCAAATTGAAAGGAATCTGGCAGTGTATCCACATCACAGCTAAATGGATCTTGAAACACTTGTGCTTCCTCTTTTCTGGCATCAAAGTCGGAGAATCGCAAAATTGCTTTTGCAGATCACCAAGGATACTTTGTGCAAATAGGGGGAAAATGCCGTATCTGCACTAATCCTTGAACAGCAGCAGAAGGACACCAACTTTTGATTTTGCACTTGCAAAAAACTTCAAGAACTTCAGTTTTGCCCCGAAGCCACATAAGTCCTTGTAAAAGTCATGATTGAGGTCTGCATCTCCTTGCAGCTTCTCACTGAACTTATTCAGTGGTCCGTTAGGTCGACGTGAAAGGCCAATTTCGAGAGACACTCATGACTAGACAGGTAGTGGTTGGGGCTTATCCTTCTGTGTAAGGAACTATTTATTTCTTCTTTGAGATTAAAGAAGCGAGGGAAGAGTTTTCCGCAGCTCAGCCACTGAATTACCGTGTGATACGTCACGTCTACGAACTCGGACTTGGTTGCCTTTAAAGTTTACGGAAGTGGCAGTGATTAAGCCTATGTGACCACATTAGCAGCTGAAACAACAGGTTCCAGAACACAGACATGCCCAAGAGTGCTTTTTTAAATCCAGCCAACTTTTTCACCCCTGGATTGTAACAGATTTTAGTTTGCCCCACTACAAGCTGTATGCGGACCGTCTTTTTTTATTTAAGAATGTATCGTACCATGCATTCTCTGGACTGAAGAAAGGAGCTTACGCTAAAGACAGGTATTTACATGGTGTACTTTCACGGGTGAGAAGCTGGCAAAAGCTCTCTGAGCATGCCGCACCTGGGTGAAGTCAAGGAAGTTTTGGTGCCTCTTTGATGTAGTGGCTGGGACTAGCTTATCAGAGAGTCACGTGCTCCACAAGTGATGGTCGCATGAGGCTCCCGATTTATCAGCGCTGCCTCAGACGAGTTGGTGTCGTGGTGTGATCCATAACTGCAGTGTAGCCGGCTCCTAGAAAGAAGCGCAATAGTGCATGGCTTTGTGGAGAAGCCCTGCATGCAGGCCCAGGCGCAGTGGTGGCTTTGCAAGAGAAAAGGGCCTGCCTGCGCACTGGCCATCATCAGTTGGACTGCTGCCGCCAGCGAGAGCCGTAGTTTGGAGACCCCTGGTCTTGCCCATGCACGCTATCTCAGGCTCCATCGTCGATAAGCCACTTATACACACAGATCAGCATAGTGACAAAATTTTTGCAGCGGTTTGCCAACCGTCACAATGCCAGTGAGTGGCAAATTTATCGTCGCAGCTTACATGGCTTTGGTTGTTATTAGGGGCGTGGGAAAAGTGATACTGAATCGAATACCAATCAAATAGTGCTAGAAGCGAATTGAATCAAATATTCGAATAGTTTTCGAATGATGAATAGCCATAATCACAATTAATGCCATTGCATAGTACGTTATGAAGTGTTGTTTATTAAAAGCACAAATGTAGCATTAGAAGCAAACATGTAGTTTCTTTACATGCACAGAGCTCTTCAGAGAGCGCGCGCTGTACAGCCTGTCAAGTGTGGCTACCTAAGTCACGTAGCCTGCTCTGCTACGCAAGCTCTCATGTTTTATTTATTATTTTATTTTATTTAAACATACCTTACAGGCCTCATGGGAGAAATTCTGTAAGGGGGTAATGGCACAAAGAGAAATATATATTGCGATAAATTCCGTTATATAACATCAATACGCACCAGCATTTTGCTGAAAAAGAACACTGTACTCGGAAATACAAAGGGAAAAAAGAAACATACTGCACAAAAGCAGAACAGAAGAGCAATAAGTAGTACACTAGAGCATGGGTTCTCAAAGTGGGCTCCGCAGAACCCTGGGGTGCCGCAGGCCCCTGCTCGGGGTTCCGCGAGCCACTGATAAATTTTTCGTGGTCCCGCGCTCACCAAGTGGCTAAAACGGCGAAAACGAGGTGCGCTCGATCCACAGAACCTCCATTACTCATGCCCGGTTGTCAAAAAGCATATCACAACGCGTAACGGCAACGTGCGAACTGCGCAATAAATTCGCAAGCAGCTTGTAGCCACCCAACCTTCGAAAATGGGAAGCGCGCCTAAGCTTTCGCACTTAAATCTCGGATGCACTTATGGCGGCATGCCGCGTGCCTACATAAGTGCGTAGTTGCCATCCATGATCGCGTCGATAACCACCGCAGTTTCGTCCGTAGGTGGTTGTAGCAAACAGTAGTTTTGCTTTGACTCAGTGCAAAGCTGTCGAAGATAAGAGCACCGGCTACAATGTGATGGACGGACAATTTGTTGGCACTGTGCTTGATGGCAAACTTCTATTGCTTAGAAAGTACTGTTTTCCAGTTTTCTTCCTCGAAACAGGATGGTTTCACCATCTTTGTGGCAGGTGGTTTCTGTGGGTTATTGTCACCTTGTTATAAGGCCAGTCTGCGCGAAAGCCAAAAGCGCATCACGTCGCTTGGCACCGCTCTGCGTGGTCATCGGCACCCTACACTTTCACCGCGGTCGGCGCCGACAGTGAGAAGTTCTGAAATAGTGATGCCCACAGCAAGTTCGCGCAACGTTGCCCCCCCCCCCCTTCTTTTTTTGTCTGCACCCATCTGCTGTCTTTGAAAATGCGTCTGCAGCCAGTGGTCAGCATGCTGTAACATGATATTTTCGAGCCCGCCATGTAAGTCCAAAGTTAGTCTTGTGACAGGTTGCTCGAACCTACGAAAAGAGACTGTTGTGCACCTAGGAAGGGCGTTCGGAATGTTGAGCCACCGTACGATATTTCGCAAAGATCGCGGCCATGAACATGCAACGATCATCCCATGCACTCGCTTTCATTGGCAAAGTGGTTTGTCAGCTTTCTGAGGCTCGTGCCGTGTCAATAGCCGTTTCTCTCACCAAATTTGCAACTGTTGATTGCACATGTTTTTGAATTTGTTTGTTCATATTGAATAGTTCAAAAGCTTTGAATGGGTGATATTTAAAACATGGTGTTCGGGATGTGTTTCCCCCTTTGCAATCAGTTCTGGCGCATACAGTCAACAAAGGCACAGCCTTAGAAATTAGCTTTTGTTACTCGGAGGCAGCCGTTGCTGGGGCATGGATTTGGGCACCACTTATGCAGAAATTTGAAACAAAGCAAATGCTAAATAGCGTAGTATTTGATCAGATATGGGAAAGTATTTTATATTTACACAATGGAATAAAACATTCAGTTGCAAGCACAGTGCTCGTTTCGTCCTATTCTGTTCACCTCTGTACTGCTGGTTGTTTTGTACGAAGCTAATTGGTGGCCTGATGTTTCTGTAGGCTGCCGAATGTAGGTGGCCTCTTCCACCGCTGTGGATGCAACATTCTGCTGCTCGAGTACCGAGGCTACGGTCGCAGCGAGGGCACTCCCAGCGAGGAAGGTCAGTGCTGTCAAACCATTGCTTCAGCCCAAAGAATTCCCGTGCCATCATACATCAGCTTAGAGCAGCAAGGAAGGCATTCAAGTTGGCACGTCCATGCCTACTCTCTGGAGTTTACACTGGCAGATACTTTATGTGGAGAGGCTAAAGAAACATAATTAAGTATATTTGCCATTTACAAGAAATTTCTACGACTGGAAAATGGTACTAGTGATCAGCTATGAAGCTAAGTACAAGTGTCTGCAAGTTTGTTTGTGGCATTACTTGCTTCACATGCTAAGGTATGTTCAGCATATTGCAGTCATGATGTGGCTCGCCAGTTAAACTGTTTTGCAAAAGAGACAAATGACTGGACTGCAAGCACACACTCTCCTAGCTGCAGCTATGGGAAAACGTTTATTTCCAATGCTGGGATGTGTACAGCAAGGCCTACTAGAGCATCTACATCTGACCTAGTTCAAGCGTGCCTCAGACCGGTATAGCAAGGTCATGTGGATTGTGCGATAGTCAACTTGTCATTCACATGGCAACTGTAAAACACAGTCTCGAGTGGTGAATACGATTCCTTGTTGGTAAGTGAAGCAGTTTGGTGACGAAAACTCCTAGTCTAGTCAGAAATTTATTCGAAATAGTTTGGTAGTCGTATTGAGGGCCCTATGCCTGTAGGGGGGTAAGTAAATGTATGGACGAACACAGGGTCTCTTCTATTGACCCTTTTTGGGAACAGTTTGTTTTAGAGAAACGAGATGGTGCTCTTGGCGGCGCACCACTCATGGCCTCAGCAACAGCGCACGAATACGAAACCACAACCGCTTCTACTTCTACCTTGCTTCTGTGCGATAAGCTGTCGGAAATGTAACTGAGTTTCCGCTCATACACTGTGCTCCAATCATGTTGGATTGAATCATGTGGATTGAAGACGTGAGCACTTGTTGGCTGTAAAAATAGTGACTGGCATATCAAGGAATGTAATAAATATGTGCAGCCAAGTTCGCGGACCACTGCTGCAACTGTCCGTACATGTTACCGGCACTTCGAGATGTACGGCTTTCCTCGAGGATACAGAATTAGCTCATCCGCCAGCATTGTATCGCTAACATATAAACAAAGGGGTTCAGCCCCGGAACATCGGCACGAGTTAGTACCGCTCGTTAAACAATGACGAAGGGTGTAGCGCCGCTTTCTGTCATAGTAAGTTTTGCACGCAGTATCTACACATATGTACCCCAACTGGCACGGAAACTTATGCCCACTCTAAAGCCAACGTATCAAGAATAAGTGAATGGGCACACACTTGAATATATGCGCACTATATACGTACAATGAATGACGTATTACGCCGATAGCGCACGAATGGACGAAGCTGAATGTTTCGTGACAGTCCACCAGAGTCAACGAGTTACTAGTTATAATACATCTTTGCTACAAGGTATTACAATGTACACTACAGCTACATTTCAAGCCTTGTGCACTGCAAGAACAAATCTGACGGAACTGAGCACACCCGCGAGCGATAAGGCAGAAAATAATCAGATAGTGACCGCACCGAGGAACCTTACTGAGTCAGAAATGTAAGAAGCCGCTGCATCAAAATATTTGCCAAATAAAGAATGAAGAGTGAAAACACGCTAATCATGATTCAATTCATGAGCGGAAAGTTTGGATAGCTTGGAATACATATTTGGCCCCGCTTTTAGAACAAGCACCATATACGCTGCTTGTGCCATAAGGACATAGCTTAATCAGCTCCAAAAGCATTTTTGCATGTTCTCTGAAGCTGTGGCCAAAGCTTCGTGTCGTCCACCCAGTCACCGTCTATGATATCCCGCGAAACAAGGTTTACTAAGCCGCATCGCCATCATACACATCCACTGTAAGCACGGAGGCAATGGAGGCAGTTGAGACAACCAATGGATGCGTCACCACGTGATCAAACATGGCAGCGCCCACGGGATCGCCGCAAAAGGGGTCAATAAGAAGAATGAATTAGGGCTTCATGTGCGCAAGCACTCTCGGGCGCCCGACTACTCGTTGAAAAAGAAATCGGGTTGATCAGCCACTTCAGAATTTTAGGTTCATTTAGCTTCTCGATTGCATTTGCTCTTCCATATTAAAGAGAATGGCATTATTGGTTCTTTCACCTATTTTTGTGTTTGGTGGCCAGACTTTAACTGCTGATGCAAAGGGCTCCTGCACTCTCTTCTTTTCTCTAATTTGGTAGGTTTGCCGTGAGCTACAATGGAACCTCGATTATACGTTCTCCGGTTATTCGACGACCCGCATTTTATGACGAATCAGTTTGGTCCCGGCAAAACCCCCATTGAAATAATCTATTAATAACCTCGATTATACGACGGAATTTTACACCGACCCACCTTGTATGACGCCTCTCTGGTAACGTCCGTGAAAAAAAATAATAGGTTCTAAGCAGACGCAGGCTGGCACGTAAGCAAACTGCAGGCAGATGATATTTGGTGTGCAGTACCGTATTTACCCGAATATAATGCGAGGGGCGACTTTCCAGTCACGTGAAATACAGAAAATAAAACCGCTAATGTAACACGAGATGAATGGAAAAAGAAATGGTACCTTTATTCAAGGAATCGCAATTTGGAAACGTTCTCTTTACTCATCATAGTCGTCTGAAGAAGAGAAGGAGCTTTCCTTGGGCGGTCTTCTTGGGCAATCACTTTTGCAAAATTTCGCGTGGCTTGTTACTGAAAGCGTCCCCGACAAGTGTTTCTGGCGCTGTCGTAGGCTCGCAATCAGCACCAAGAGAGCTGTAGGCTGTATACTTCGAGGGTGCCGGGAGGAGCCGAGTCTCGCGAAAGCAAAACTATCTCCAAAAGTGATAGCTCGAGAATTGTCATCTTCCGTGCCGTCGAGCTTGTTTGAGAAGTATTTCTTCAAAGACTGCACAGTCATTTCATTCGGGGTCAGTACCAGGCCACTTCATGTTGCACAGAGCCTTCCCGACTGGCCTCGCATTTAAAGTGGGCCTGCTGCTGGTCCCGCCATCGGCAAATTGTCGACTCCTTGACGTCGAGACACCGAGCCGTGGCGGACTTTCCCAGCTCCTTGGCCATCAGAATTGCTCGTCTGTCAGAGCGACCATCATACTGAATGCGCTGTGCCGCCATAACGTCGCTAATGAACGGAGTCGAACCGCAAAAGGCCGTAGGGTATTGCAGCATCGTAACCAGCCACAAGCACAGCGAAAACAGCGTCGATTCCAGCCATAAACAAGTTCCGACTTCGGTCAACTTTTCTATGGATTGGATTGAGACGTAAAGTTACAGGTTGCAACCGTACAACTAAACATCATGGGATTTAGAATAATTGTTTTAAGATGGTCAATTTTGCCATTATTCGAATGTTAACGCGAGGGTCGAGTTCAAGCAACGAAAATTATGAAAAGCAAAAGTCGCGTTACAGTCGAATAAATGCGGTAATGTTTTAATAATTGAATCTACCTTCTTTGGAAGCAGGGCAGGTTTGTGCCGTGGGCTTATTCAGGCAGTCTGTACTTATTTTTTGGGCAAGACTGAGCGTCCCTGCCGATATTCTTAGTTTTTCGATTATATGACGGTTTTGCATGGTCCCCTCAAAGTCGTATAATTGGGGTTCCTCTGTATATGTACAAAAAGCTAGCAAGAGGTGTGAAATAAATGTGTGCAGCCCTGTTTGATGCAGGTACTACAGCAATGAATTCATGCACTTGTCTGTTATCCAATGGGTAAAGTCATCTGGGACATGTGGCTGTAGGTTTGCTAGCATTTTGTGCGTAATGTCTTGAGTGCTGGGACACAGCCACAAGAGATGATGAGTGTCCACTGTGGACACAAGGTGCCAGGCACTTGGGACACGTTGTAGGTTTGTCACTTTCAGATCCCAAGGTGCAGGTGACCACAAGTGTCTGGGCCAGCCCAGCCCGAAGCCTCCGAAGACAAACTTCCTGCACCCGATTAAGGTTCTGGTGAAGGAAGCAACCACGCGGCGTTCTTAGTGCACGTGTGTCTCATTGGGAAAGTGGACTTCTGCCTGGGTTGCAGCTCCCGCTCTTGCACAAGCCAGTACAGTAGAACCCCGCTTTTACGATCCCGGGTTCTGCGTTTTCCTGGCTGTTATGTCGTTTTAGGCCAGTCTAAACCGGCGTAGGGGGCGGCGTTGTACTCTGGCATCAACTGCATACCGTGCCGTCTCGCGGGCTGTGTCCAACGCGATCTGCGTTGAGGGCAGATTCTAGGCAGTGTAGGTGCATCAGCGACTCGTAGCTTCTCAGCTCGCAACTTCTCGGCACTCAGTTTGCGTTGAAGCGATAGACAGCACATAGGTTGGATCGCTCGCTGTTGCTGCCATGCTTCCTCACACCAGTGTTTCGACAGCGAGTGTCCGCGCTCATCGAGTGTGATGTGTTCATGTTAGCCTGTGCGCGTTGACACCGTGCTTTTTAATATAGTTAATAAGTGAATGCTTACAAGTTTATACGGACGATAAAACTGCTATCCTTACTTTGAATAGCTGTCAACTAATTTGCTATCTCAATCGATGCTTCGGCTTTCGGGCAAAACTACGACTGTTTTTCGCACGTAAAAATAAAGATAAAATTGTGTGCAGTTCACCACTACTCTCATTTCTCAATTTTTCTCATTTCATGGCTCTCGTGTTTCTCGGCCCTTACATTTTTTTTAGGTCCCGTGAAGAACGTCAGCGGGGTTCTACCGTAGTGGGTCACATTCGTCGCTAAATGCCAAGTAGCTCTTTCAAAGGCACGTGCGGCCATGCAAGATCTCTGTGGCATCTGTATGTTTAGGTGCTGTGGCTGGTGGTTCTGGTTATAATAATACACAGTAGGGCTAGGCTATGGTGTCAGCCATCTTCTTTATTCCGAACGCCTCCTCACTTCTTCGTCTTCGTTAAGACACCCTGTAACTTCTTCACAACGTCGACATACACTCCCCCTCTTTCAAGACTCATCCCTCCTGGGATGATACATAAATACGTTCCCAATGGTTGCAAACTCAAGCACGCTGTCATTGTTGACGTAACCAATTCTCTTGAGAACACCTTTTTGCACTGCAGTTTGCACCACGCAATATGGTCCCATGTACACCTGCTTCGTACCCGGAAGATCTTTTCTCACGAGTACTAAATCATTCAGCTGTATACAGGGTATCCGCGTGTTGTGGCGGCGGTCGAAATGATTCTTCATATCTTGGCAGTATCGCTGGTATGCTTCCAAAGTTTTCCACTTCTCGCACAATTGCAGGCAGTCAGCAATACCAAGCTGTTGGTCAGCAGGGAGCACCGGTGTCTTTCCAAATGCTGTGAAATAGGGACTGCAGCCAATGCTCGCAGTGTGCGACCGATTGTGATGAGCTACAGCGGCCTCCAAGCAGCAGTTCCATCCGCCTTTGAAAACGGGATACATGGAAATAAACTGTTTCAAGTCTCGTATGATTCTTTCAGCCATGCCATTTCCTGCAGGATGGTAGGGCGCGCAGCGTCGCAAAACAACTCCTCGTTCCTTCGCCCACTCTTGCAGACGCTTGCTTACGAATGCTGGTCCATTGTGTGATATTACTACTTTGGTATTTTAAACATCTCTCGGCTCGCACTATTTGCGTCTTCCCTACTCGGTCGTGCGGCCACTATTCTAGTGCACTGGTCTATTGCCACTAGGAAAGACTGTGTTTTTCTTACTCCTGTAGTCTTTTTCTTAAGGTCTGCAAGGTCCACCTGGATGACTTCAAGCGGTATGTCAGCAATCGAGGTAGGACCATTTCGTCTGTTCTCTGAAGGTACTGTACTTTATGTACTTGACATTGATGGCAAGATTGGACGTATCGCTGGACGTCGTCTTTCAAGTGTTTCCACCGGAAACGCTGAAGAATCTTGCGATAAGTTCGCCAGAACCCGTCGTGCCTGCCAGAGTCTGGGGAGTCGTAATAAAGTTCCAAGATTCGAGGCACCATTGTTTCCGGAGCTACGAACTTTCCATCGTGGAACTCCAGTTTTTCAGTTCCCTCCCACAGCAGAGTTGCGCTGATAGTCTCTTGATCTGGGGTTACCGCAAATCTCGAGTGTGTGTCTGCTTCCATCAAGTGTTCTCCAGGTCTGTGATGGACCATGAGCACAAACTGCTGAAGTTCACTCACCCACCGCGCAATTTGTCCTCTAGGCTCTGCGAGGTTAAGGATATACATTGAGGTTTGGTGATCGGTAAAGAGCGTAAAGCTCCTGCCATCCAGGTAAGGTCTAAAATAGCGTACGGCCATTAGGACTGCCAAAGCTTCTTTCTCCATAGTTGTGTAATTCAGGTGCACTTTCGAGAATGTATACGAATATAATATCCCACGACCTTTTGTTGCCGGCTCTGTGGAGGTTCTGAATCCCTCTGGTAAAGCACTGCACCTGTCGGTGTTCAGCTCGAAGGGCAACTTGAAGTTTGGAAGCGTCAGAATTGGGTTAGACGAAATGATGCTCACAAGGCTTTGATAAACAGAATCACACTCTGCTGTCCACCGAATGGCACGTTCTTCTTGGTCATTTCTGTGAGGCACTTTGTTTTCGTGGCATAATCTCTAATGAAAGCCCGAAAATGCCTTGCAAAGCCGAGAAATACCGCAAAGAGTGTAGGTCATACGGTTTCTGCATTTTTGAGATTCGTTCGACTGATTCCTGCTTTGTTGTCTTGGTTTGGCCATCTAATACTCTACCTAGAAACACAACTTTTCTTTGGAAAAACTGACTTTTGTTGTCATTAATCTTGATCTCCGCATCACTCGGTGCTTGAAGTACACTAGCAAGATGCTCTGGGTGCTCCTCCTCATTGCGAGAGTAAATTATTATATCGTCGCTGTACACGCTACAAAACTTCCCAAGAAACGGTCGCAAGACATCATTCATCATCTTCTGGAATCAAGCGGGTGAGTACTTCCATCTTAATGGGAGTCGAACATACTCATAGATGTCAAAAGGCGTTATGAAGGCAGAATATTTCTTGTATTCTTCAGAAAGTGGACCTTGCCAGAATCCTTTACATAAATCAATACGCGAAAACACTCTGCAGCCACCCGTCTCATCTATGATAAAGTGTCTCCGTGGCATAGAAAAAGGAAAAAGCTCTGCTTATTAATTTGCCTGTAATTCGTGCAGAATCAGTGGCTTCCATCTTCCTTAGGTGCAATAGTGATGGATGACGCGAATTTAGACACAGATGGACTAATTATCTGTGCATCCAGCATCATTCGAAGCTCGTTCTTCAGCCACATTCTCTTCTCCCGTGACATATTATATGGCTTTTTCCTCACCACTGTAGCCTAACTTAAATGGTACCTGAAACTTTGTAGTTGCCTTGGGATATCCCTTCAAGCATAGCAATTCTGGGTAAGGCCTCTTAACATCTTCACATGACGATGGCTGCCGCAGGCTCCTCGAAGAAGAAGTTGAAGAAAACGCTGAGATTGTGCCGCTTTTCATCCCTAGTTATTCTTACAGTCCAGTAAATGTTAAGGCAGAATGCACTGATGGCTGGACGTGATAGGAGTAATTCATAGGGTACTCCGTCGAGTACTAGCGCCTGCGTAGCAACACTGTTGCCGAGACAGGATATGATTAAACATGTCCATTTATCATGAATATCTCGCCTTCCATCGTGTCCATGTACTTCCACAGCTCGTCGCTGTTGTACTTTCTCGGTCTCAACAATACTGGCATTTATTATTGTGATGCTTGCTCCGCTGTCAACTAACGCACTCCTTTCCTTTCCATCAACAAAAACAGATATATGCAATATAGACCACTTATAACGTAACCGCTTATAGTGCAGGACCGGATATAGTGCAGTCTTTTAAGACTCCCTTTAATTTTCCCATAGCACTCCGTGTATACGTGTGTCGCTTATAGTGCAGTTGCGGGAAACGAAATACTGGTTACAGTGCGGCTGCCTGGGAGTACGGAAGTCAGCGGAGACGGCGAACGCTCCCCTCAAACGGGTGCCCCAAGGAGTGCTCGAGGAAGAGAGACGAAGTGGAGGAGAAGGGCACGTGGTGCGAACGAACAGCCAGTGAGGCTGAAACCAGAATCTTGAGTGCGAGTCATGAAATAAAACGGCGCGCGTAGCGAGTGAGCACCACGAAACTGCCAACGCTGGCCACGCTCGCTTCATGATAACGGCAGTAAACGAAACTTCAGGGAGCGGGCGGCGCTGGCGCATCACGGCGAAGGGCGCACGCGGAGACCGTGGAATGTGAGGGAGGAGGGCGGCAGGAAAGCGAGCGGATTTCGCCCTGGCAACTCCGCCGCTTCGGTGGCTCCCCTCTCCCTCCTCACTTTCGACTGTCGCCGTGCGCGCCCGGCGTCGCTCCGGCCGGCCCGGCGCCAGCTCCCCGAAGTTTCGTTTTCTGCCGTATTGGGAAGCGGGCGTTTGCCGGCGTGGGCAAAGCCACATCCCAAATATTTTCTGCAAGCCACATCCCAAATTTATAACACATAAATAATTACATTTTTTGAGTGACTTGTAAATAACTGCATATTTGTAATCAGCACAGAAGGTTGAATATTTCCTGAAAATAACATGTGTCTAGAGTCAATAACTAAAGTGTTTTATCCAGGACCCAGGTCCCCACTTAAGGTGACACACACTGTCTTTCTTTACTACTAATTTTTGCTGCCACATCTTATGCTCCATGATAGTGGCCCCTTCCCACTTTTAATATGCTTCACTGCAAACACGTCTGTATTACTGCAAAGCTCACTTTATGGAACTGAAAAAAACGACAATTGTGCTTATCGGGACCAACAATCACATACATCCAGCATTTTGGGATGGGGCCATGAGTGAGGCTTGATGTGCTTAACCGCAGTATGTATTTATTGCCTTCACAGCAACGTGCGAGCAAATTTGCCACTGCACCATTAAATTTGCTTTAAACACAGCCTAAGGTGCTCCTGGGAACATTACAGAATGGTGACTTATCAAATGGAAAGACAATTATTTGAAGTCAATGTGCATTAGATCAGGATCTCGAAAACATGACATAGAAGCTGGGAAAATGCAACAGCGAAGGAATGCGTCAACAGGGTTCCACTGTATCTGACATGTGCAGTAGGTGTTGATCGCGCTTTCATATCAAGAAGTGGCATGGCACGAGTGCTCGAATGAGCTTATCACTTGTGGTGGGTTTATAGAAATAAGCAGTTTGTAGTAGCACTCGTCCTCGTCTGTTCGCTATGTCTTAGTCCCAAATTTTTG
This sequence comes from Dermacentor silvarum, assembly GCF_013339745.2. Taxonomy (NCBI): domain Eukaryota; kingdom Metazoa; phylum Arthropoda; class Arachnida; order Ixodida; family Ixodidae; genus Dermacentor; species Dermacentor silvarum. The sequence goes on along the minus strand of NC_051161.1, from coordinate 166,774,998 downwards.
TGCCATGTTTTCCAGTCACTGTGTTAGCTATGTCGTCGGCACAGTGTGCCAGTGGCAGCAGCAGACACTGTTGCATGGCAAACTGAGGCAAGCAGAGTGGCTGCTGCCCGTTGGCAGTGTGGCTGGTTTGGCACACTGCCACGTGATTCACACACGAGTGTTTTGAACAGCTGCATCAGATGACTTGCAGCTTGGTACACGAGAAGATTTCTGTTTAATCTGCAAAAAAAAAACAATCAGCGAACCTTCATAATGAACTGGAACAGTGTTCGTTCTCTCCAATTGTAGGAAAGTTTTGCTTCATTAAAATGAGATTCTTGTCCATTTCTAGGGGAATTTCAAGGGCAAATACGATTACTACTTTGTTATAGCCATTAGTTCATGATAATCCATTTCATTATGACAAGGTCTCGCAGTTCTTTGTTCCCCCCCAACATGAAATGAGTTAAACTTGTTTTTCGCAGTCCTTCTCTCTTGTACATTAACATTTCCGTAGCACCGACCTATCTCCCGTCATAAACATTTGCCATTATGTAAGTTTTTGTTAGAAAGAAACCCCTTGGGGCGTTAAAAGGACCCTAAAACGAAACAATAAATCAGTTTAGACGTAAGGTATTCTTTGAAAGTTCTATTTCAATAATTTTGGTACTATAATAGGTTGATTATTAGAAGAGAAATGAAAGGTCCAAGTCCAGTTATATTATTTCGCGCTGGTACGTCAGTGTGACTTCGCAGATTTCAAAGCATTTTTTCGTCTTGGAGTCACATTGGCTCAGTAAATGTTTCTCAGTACTTCACAGGCTCAATCTCTGGCTCTTTTTAGAATGCAGTGTATTCCATCTTTACCAGTAAACTATTAAGTAGGCCTTACCATCATGGTGAGCAGGTGCAGAAAATTCTGCCTTTCCTTATTCCACCTTTTCTGGCTTGCCAGGCCTGTTGTCGCAGTGAGAAGTGGCATTTCTGGCATAACAGAAGGGTCCTTTATTACATCCAGGGGAAATTGTTTTTCTGTTAGTGTCCCCTTTGACACAAGAACTGGTGCCTGTGCTTGGTGCATGCAGGGCTGTACCTGGATGCACAGGCAGGCCTGGAGTTCCTGCTCTCGCACCCAGGGCTGGACCAGACGCGGCTGCTGGTGTTTGGTCGCTCGCTGGGGGAGCCGTGGCACTGGACCTGGCCTCACGTCCTGACCAGGCCCAGCACCTGCTGGGTGTCATTGTGGAGAACACCTTCTCCTCCATCCCCGAGATGGCACGCGTGCTCTTTGGGTGGCGTCTGCTGCGATGGCTGCCTGACTTCTGCTACAAGAACCAGGTGGTGGAGGAGCCACACGTCGTATCATGACCCATGCGCAACTGATATTGGGAAAAAAAATATTGCAATCGGGTCTACATGAAATAATGCTAGCACAGTTGATCCGGGATGTATCAAGCTCAAAGGGGATTGCGAAATAGTTCCAAATATAGATAATTGTAAATATCAAATATGCCTGCCTGAAACTTATCTTGAACATCCACACGTCTCGGACAGTTTCCTGGGATCCTGAAATGTGGAAATTCACCTATCTTGTTCAAAACCGTGTCGAGCGAACAAAAGTTTACTTACTTTTTGCACGTGAATGTCAAAAGTCGCTCGTCTGTGCAGTCACAAAGCTAAGCCTAAAAGCCCGCATTGCCCTGACAAACAACCACAGTGTGTCTCACACTGGTCGAAGAGCTTCTTGCTCGTTTTGATTCGTGGTAAGGTAGAATGCGACGCAGCGCAGAAGCAAACCAGCCTGTATGTGTATGCGCCGTGCCCCCTAATTTGTCCTCTGTTATAGTGGCATGGCTGTGCCTCTTGACCCATTTTTACCTCTTATACTGGCCGGCATGGCCGGCCACATGTCTGTCGCGATATGCCGTTTAAACAGCCAATCGTGATACTTCGGCAACAAGTAAATGAGGTAGACTTTTATGTTGGGTTTTCGGTTTTGGAACCAACTTGTTTCAACCAGTCCTCGCTTCTCGTCCACGCCAAGTCCGCCCGTCTCTTCTTGCATGCCGTTAGGCACTCTGACGCCTA